>NW_024096569.1:2757500-2920000 GCF_016545835.1 Crotalus tigris
GTGTGAAGGCCAGCAATGTGTTTTGAGGGAGAACGGGATGTTTTGAATTTTGGATTTTGCATTTAACAGCCTTCTCCCAGCTGGTGGATGCCTTTCGCCACCACCCGCCTCTCGTCCTCGACTTACACATTTCCATTGTTAAGTCAGGTTGTTAAGTGAGTCACATTCAGTTTTACAACCATTTTTTTTTGGGCCACAGTTTGTTAAGCAAATCGCTGCAGTCGTTAAGCAAATCCGGCTTGCCCCTGTCGGAAGCCGGCTGGGAAGGCCGCAAATGGAGATCACGTGACCCAGGTGCTGTTCTAAGCAAGGCGGTTGCTAAGTGAATCACGGAACCGTCGTAAATACATGCCCGTTTGCCAAGCACCCCAGTTTTGATCATGTAACTGTGGTGATGCTATAACGGTCGTAACTGCGAGGACCAGTTGTAAAGTCACTTTTTTCCCCAGTGCCCTTGTAACTTCCAGCAGTCATTGTACGAATGATTGTAAGTTGAAACAACCCTGTACTTTTTGAAAGAGGTATGAGGGGGGGGAGTCAAAATAATCCCACCTTGCTTTGGCTAGGTCCAAATTTTGATCATGTGACGGTTGTAAGAGCGAGGACCGGTCGTAAAGTCACTTTTTTCTCATTCTAACTTCAAACGGTCGCTAAATGAACGGTTGTAACTTGAGGACCACCTGTAGCTTTAAGGAAAATCTTATTTTTCTAATAAAACTCACCTGGTCAACCGGCTGGAATCCTAAAGCTCAGAGGGAGAAAAGCCCTTTGCAAGGATCATCCCAGCTGGTAAAACTTTAAAAAAATATTGCATTAATGGAAGCAGATCTTTGTTATCGAGGGTTTGTGATTTAGCACGGTTTGTGAATTCGGCTCATTGTGGTTTATGGCGTGAACCTCGGGGAAACAAACTGTGACTTAATGTGTGGCTTGCTTGTGTGTGCTGAAGTTAAGACCACTTGAATTGGCAGGGATGCAAGTATCGTACGGCTCCAGGCTGTTGAAGCTGGCTTGATCCCTAAGCCATTGTTAAACAGGGGCTTAATGTCCAGGCAAAGAAGGCCTAGGACTCTGACTTGTAAGGCAGAGCCTTCAAACTTGGCCCTTTGATGACTTGTGGACTTCAACTCCCAGAATTCCTCAGCCAGCGTGAGGGAACTATGACCCTTTGATGACTGGTGGACTTCAACTCCCAGAATTCCTCAGCTAGTCACGCTGCCTGAGGAATTCTGGGAGTTGAAGTCCACAAGTCCTAAAAAGGCCAAGTTGGAAGACCCCTGTTGTAAGGTAAGGGGAGCCAGTTGGCCCTACAACCGGGGTCTCCAAACTTGGCAGCTTTAAGACTTTTGTGGATTTCAACTCCCAGAATTCCCCAGCCAGTTTTCATCAGCTATTTTTTTTAACTTTGCTGAAGTCAAGGTATATTACGTCTACTGCATCCCCACTATCTGTTAAGAAAGTTACTCTATGAAAAAAAAGGCAATACAGGTGGTCTAGCCCCATTTGTTCTTTATCCATGCTAAATTCCAGTAAACCTTTGCTGGCTGGGGGAATTCTGGGAGTTGAAGTCCACTCATCTTCAAGTGGTTTTAGACCAGGGGTCTTCAAACTGGGCCCTTTGATGACTTTTGGACGTCAACTCCCAGAATTCCTCAGCCAGTCATGCTGGCTGAGGAATTCTAGGAGTTGAAGTCCGCAAGTCATCAAAGGGCCCAGTTTGAAGACCCCTGCTTGTGGACTTCAACTCCCAGAATTCCTCAGCCAGGCACGCTGGCTGAGGAACTTTGGGAGCTGAAGTCCACAAGTCATCAAAGTCTCATAGTTCCCTCACGCTGTCTGAGGAATTCTGGGAGTTGAAGTCCACAAGTCATCAAAGGGTCATAGTTCCCTCATGCTGGCTGAGGAATTCTGGGAGTTGAAGCCCGCAAGTCATCAAAGGGCCCAGTTTGAAGACCGCTGCTTGTGGACTTCAACTCCCAGAATTCCTCAGCCAGGCACGCTGGCTGAGGAATTCTGGGAGTTGAAGTCCGCAAGTCATCAAAGGGCCCAGTTTGAAGACCCCTGTTTTAGACCGAATGCTCGATTGCCCGGAAAGATGGAGGCAAGTTGTGAGTTTTCCTGCAATACAACTGCATAGTCAGAAGTTGCATCGTAACCCCAGGGATCTCTCGGCTGCTCTTTGCCTGGCATTGCCAGCCGGTTTTGGGGGGCTCCGATGCCATTCCGGAATCTCTATCCTGTCTTTTTCATCGCCTCTCCAGCTTCTTCCGGAGGACTCTCGGGTGCAAACGGGGAAACGATTAACCAAAACAAACAAAGTTGGTCCTTCTGCTTTCTAGCCTCGAAACAGGGCTTGTGTGGTTAACCCCCCCCCCATTCTTCCTCCTCTGCAGACGCCATGCCTGTATCGGATCCACGAGGAGATGCAGGCCGGTGGGCCAACGTCAGCTACCGGGTACGCCAGCCGAATTCGGCAGAACCGGCTCCCAGAAGAAGGAAACAAACCTGGTTTCACAAATTCTGCCGGTGCTGTGCGGGCCAGCGGGATGACACCGACTGGACACCCGCACCAGGCGAAGTCCCGGGAGCCCGGCGAACGGATCCTGTCATTCGGGGTGAGTTGTTGGGGGGGCTGAGAGACCACCTCAAACCTCCAGAGAGAGATTTGGGGGGGAGGGGGGGAGAGGTGAGCTCAGTCGGGGACAAATTTCCACCCAATAACAATCAGAACAGAGCTGGATGGGACCTGGGAGGTCTTCTAGTCCAACCCCCTGTTCAAGCAGGAGACCCTATACCAGAGGTCTTCCAACTTGGCCCTTTGATGACTTGTGGACTTCGACTCCCAGAATCCCTCAGCCAGCGTGTCTGGCTGAGGAATTCTGGGGGTCGAAGTCCACAAGTCATCAAAGGGCCAAGTTTGAAGACCCCTGCCCTAGACCATTTCAGATAGGTAGCTGTTCAGTCTATTCTTAAAAACCTCCAGTTATGGGGCACCTACAAGTTCTAGTGGCAACCTGTTCCACTGGTTAATTGTTCTCACTGTCAGGAAGTTTCTCCTTAATTTCCAGGTTGCTTCTCTCCTTGATTAGTTTCCATCCATTGCTTCTTGTCCTGCCTTGAGGCACTTTGGAGAATAGCTTGACTCCCTCTTCTTCGGGGCAGCCCCTGAGATATTGGAACACTGCTATCATGTCCCCCCTTGTCCTTTTTCCTCATTAGACTAGACCAGTGTTTCCCAAACTTGACAATTTTAAGGCATGTGGACTTCAACTCCCAGAATTCCACAGCCAGCGTTGCTGGCTGTGGAATTCTGGGAGTTGAAGTCCTCATGCCTTAAAATTGTCAAGTTTGGGAAAAACTGGACTAGACATACCCAATTCCTGCAACTGCTCTTTATTGTAGATTTTAAAGTTTGGTTTGGAAAAATGAGCAATCTTTTCCCCCACCAATTAAATCCAGGAGGAACACCCCACCCCTGTTAATTTTCCTGGAAAACAGGCGGGGTAGACATGCAAAGCCATCCATTAAAACGATCCTTTGGCTTCTGAGATGTTTCCAGATGTTTCTCAGCAGTTTGGCGACAATTCGGAGCGGCGTTTTGCAACCTGGGCCCCTTTGAGGTGGGTGGACCTCAACTCCCAGAATTCCCTGCTGGCTGGGGAATTCTGGGAGTTGAAGTCCAGCCATCTGAGGGTTCAGAAATGTAGATAATCCTTGACTTACGACCGCAGCTGGGCCCCCAAATCTCTGTTCCTCAGCGAGACACTTATTAAGCGAGTTTTGCCCCAGTTGTTAAATGAATCTCTCCAGTTATTAAGTAAGTGAGACAAGTTGTAAAGTCAGTCTGGATTCCCTCGTTGACTTTGCTGGTCAGAAGGAGATCACATGACAGACGCCCCTGGGACACTGCGACCGTCATAAATAGGAGTCGGTCGCCAAGCATCTGAATTTGGATCACGTGACGATGCCGCAGCGGTCGTCAGCCTGGGGGGGAAAAACGGTCCTACGTCACTTTTTTTCAATGCCATTGTTGTAACTCTGAATGGTCATTAAACGAAGCATTGTAAGTTGAGGATTGCCCATGGTGGTTTAAAGCTTCCATATTTTCACATTCTTCTCTCTGAACTGAGTTCCGGTTTGGGGGCTCCAACGGGAAGAAATTTCCCCGGGTTTTGCATTTTGCAAAACCTTCAAATTAGGCCGGATATTTAACAACAACAATAATAATAATAATAATAATAAAGTTGGAAGGGACCTTGGAGGTCATCTAGTCCAACCTCCTGCTCAGGCAGGAAACCCTATACCAGGGGTAGGCAACCTTGGCCCCTTCATGACTCGTGGACTTCAACTCCCAGAATTCCAGAGTCAGCATGGGGGAAACTTTGGCCCCTTCATGACTGGTGGACTTCAACTCCCAGAATTCCTGAGCCAGCATGGCTCAGCTTGGAAACCTCTCCCTTTCCCCTCAGCATGGCTGGCTTAGGAATTCTGGGAGTTGAAGTCCACCAGTCATAAAAGAGTCATAGTTCCCTCACGCTGGCTGAGGAATTCTGGGAGTTGAAGTCCACCAGTCATAAAAGGGTCATAGTTCCCTCACGCTGGCTGAGGAATTCTGGGAGTTGAAGTCCACCAGTCATAAAAGGGTCATAGTTCCCTCACGCTGGCTGAGGAATTCTGGGACTTGAAGTCCACGAGTCATAAAAGAGTCAAGGTTGCCTACCCCTGCCCTAAACCATCTCAGACAAATGGCTGCCCAGTCTCTTCTTAAAAACTTCCAGTGTTGGAGCATTCACCGCTTTCTGGAGGCAGGTAGTTCCACTGGTTAATTGTTCTAACTGTCAGGAAGTTTCTGACAGTTTCAGATATCCTGCACCTTTCTTGCGTGGTCTTTGAAGCCACAATCTGGATTGGGATGCCAAAACGGATCCTGGCCGGAATGAGCGACTCTCCTCTCCTTTTTCCCCCCGCGCAGAAGGCATGCTGGTCATCAAAAAGATCGATTTAATGAGCGGCCGCACGGGGGCCAACCGGCGCGCCCACCACACGGACGAGTTCGAATACAACAACCTGATCATCCGTCGCGGGCAGCCCTTCGACATGACGCTTCATTTCCAGCAGCCGTATGATTCCGAGGACCACCGGGTCTGCCTCGAGTTCCTGATTGGTAAGTCTGCCAAAGGAATGGGGTTCCTTCGGGTTTCTAGTCCTCATGGCTCCCCCTGGGAAGTCTGAAAGGGCCGAGATCAAGTAGAAGAATGTTGGCGAGGCGGGAGTTTGGGAATGTTTCAGTGGCCAGGAGAGAGGCTGGGAATGCACCGTCATGGGTGGCACATGTATGTTTTGGAGATCATATCTGAGCCATGGGAGGGGGACCTGGCTGGTTCTAAACTTGGGAAAGGTGACCTTTTATTTCTTGTCTTCCTCCCTCCCTCCCTCTTGTCCGTCTTTCCTTCCTTCCATTCACCCATCCTTCCATCCTTCCATCCATCTCTCCATCTTCTTTCTTCCTTCCTTCCTTCCTTTCCTGCCTGCCTTTCCTTCCTTTCTCCCTCTCTCTTATCCTTTCTTCCTTCCCTCCCTCCTTTCCTTTCCTCCCTCCCTCCTTATTCCAATCTCCTTCCTTCCCTCCCTCCCTCCCTCCCTCCTTCCCTCTCATTCCTTCCCTCCCTCCCTCCCTCCCTCCTTATTCCAGTCTCCTTCATTCCTTCCTTCCTTCCATCCTTCCTTCCTTCCCTCCCTCCCTCCTTATTCCAGTCTCCCTTCCTTCCGTCATTCATTCATTCATTCTCTCCCTCCCTCCCTCCCTCCCTCATTCCAGTCTCCTTCCTTCCTTCCTTCCTTCCTTCCTTCCTTCCTTCCTTCCTTCCTTCCTTCCTTCCTTATTCCAGTCTCCTTCCTTCCTTCCTTCCTTCCTTCCTTCCTTCCTTCCTTCCTTCCTTCCTTCCTTCCTTATTCCAGTCTCCTTCCTTCCTTCCTTCCTTCCTTCCTTCCTTCCTTCCTTCCTTCCTTCCTTCCTTCCTTCCTTCCTTCCTTCTTCTTTCCTTCCTTCTTTTCTTCCTTCCTTTCTTTCCTCCCTCCCTCCCTCTCCCTCCCTCCCATTGTAAGGCTGGCTGGAGAATTCTGGGAGTTGAAGTCCCCATGTCTGAACGCCCCCACCCCAGAAACTCTGCTCCAGAATTTTTGACTTTTAAATGCAACCCACGATGCTACCTTTTTGCATCAGACCAGCTGGGGGAAAAAACCCTGACTCGTCCATTTCTACGTCGAATCCTTTCCAGGTCAGCCTGATGGGTGTTGGGGCCGTTTCCAGGGTCACCCATCTTCTGAGATGGTGGGCTTTTGGCTTCCAGCAAGCTTATATATATATATATAATTCTGGACTTGCAACGTGAGTTTGTGTGTCTTTTAGCCTCAGGGTTTATTTTTAAAACAACGGTGGTCCTCGGACCATCATTCGGGGTTTGTTTCTCCTCTCAAAAAAAAGTGGCGTGCAATTTGGGGCGGTCGTAGGGGGGTCCTACTTAGGGTGGTCTAGCAAAGGGGCCTCTAAAATTACCAAGAACCATTAACAGGCTTCCTCCAACAGGACCCAACCACCACATCAAACGAACCGATAAATGCAAGGTTGTCGTAACAGCGATTATATCTCTCCTTGTCATTAAGCCTTCGATGGGGGGGGGGAGAGGCTATTTTGAGCTTCCAGTGACACACACACACACACCGGCAAAGCAATTAACCAAATTGCAATCCCAATTACTTCAGCCTACCCTGCTTCTTTTATGCAAGGGGTGGGTTTTGGCAAGCAGGCTCAGACAGAAAACCAACTGGTGCAGCTGTCCCAGGGTGCTTAATTTTGCCCTCGGCGGAGTCCTGCCTGGTGCAGAAAACTTAAGCCGAAGGGGAGCAAGTGGTCCCTCCATACTTCCAAGGAGGAGAATTGCTTCTGTTTACTGGTGGAACTGGTTTTGCCTTTTTTTTTTTTTGATGATGATGATGATTATGATTATCGCCAACCTTGCTCTGCTCAACCCGGTGAGGAATTTGAGGCATTGCTAAATTCCTTGAGGTTTGCAAAACAGGGCAAGACGCGCAACGCCTGCCTGCTTTGGCTTCCGGCCCAGCGAACATCGTTCTGCACATCTCTCCGCTTGCTGAATTTTATTTATTTATTTTTCTTTAAATTTTATTATTATTCTTATTATTCTTTTGGCTCCCAACAGCCCGGAGAGCTAAGGGTGGCAACTTCTCGCAAAGGCTGTCATTTCGTCCGATCTGGGCTTTGGGATCACATCTGCCCTCCTTGGTCTTGGGCCACGTCTGCCTTCCCTTATCGCCAGCCCGGAATCTTGGTTTGTTTGGTTGGTTTTTTTCCCCTGCCACTTCTAGGAAAATGCCCAAGGCAGAGTTTGGGAAATCAGGAAGGGACAGAATGTCGAAATTAAAATTTTGCAAAAGGAGGAGAGGGCGGCTTTGCGGGTCGAGGTTTAATCTCCTGCCTGCTTCTCCCCAAACAAAGGGCCGAGTGAGAAAAGACCCCAGCTACAAATGTATTTGAAGTCGGTAATTGGGTGATTCCTCTGATTTCTAAAAGCTTATTAGTTTAATACAGACTTCAGTTGGTTCTTGAACTAGATGAGTTGGGTGGATCTCAGCTTTCAGATTTCCCCAGCTAGCATCCATCCTTCCTTCCTTCCTTCCTTCCTTCCTTCCTTCCTTCCTTCCTTCCTTCTCCCTCCCTCCCTCTTTCTCTCTCCTCCCTTCCTTTCTTTTCTTCCTTCCTTTCTTCCTTCCTTCTCCCTCCCTCCCTCTTTCTCGCTCCTCCCTTCCTTCCTTTCTTTTCTTCCTTCCTTTCTTCCCTTCCTCTCTCCCTCCCTTCCTCTCTTCTTCCTTTCTTCTTTCCTCCCTCCTCCCTCTCTCTCTTTCTCTCTCCTTCCTTCCTTCCTCCCTCTCTCTCTTTCCTTCCTTCCTTTTCGTCCTTCCTTTTCTTCCGCCCTTCCTCCCTCCCTCTCTTTCTCCTTCCTTCCTTTTCTTCCTTCCTTCCTTTCTTCTTTCCCTCCCTCTTTCTCTCTCCTTCCTTCCTTCCTTTCCTTCCTTCCTTCTTTCCTTCCTTCCTTCCTTCCCTCCCTCTCTCTCTTTCTCTTTCCTTCCTTCCTTCCTCTCTTCTTCCTTCCTTCCTTCCTCTCTCCCTCCCTTCCTCTCTTCCTTTCTTCTTTCCTTCCTTCCTTCCCTCCCTCTCTTTTTCTTCCTTCCTTCTTCCTTCTCATTCTTTTTTCTTCCCTTCCTTCCCCCCCTCTCCTTCCTTCCTCTCTTTCCTTTCCTTCCTTCCTTTCTTCATTCCTTCCCTCTTTTCCCTTCACCTCTTTCCCTTCCTTTCTTCCTTCTTCTGTCTCCCTCATTCCTTCCTTCCTTCCTCCCATTGTAAGGCTGGCTGAGGAATTCTAGGAATGGAACTCCACCCATCTCCAGGTCACCAAGGTTGAGAAAAATTGTACAATAAGTAAAATTTGAGCAAAAGCCCAGAGTGTCCACCTCATCACAGGTGTCTTCCAGAGGTTGGGAAGGCAAAACCCAAACATCACAGCCACTTTGAGGACATTGACAGATGTGCTCCTCTAAACCAGAGGTCCCCAACCTTGCAAATTTAAGACTTCTGGATGTCAACTCCCAGAATTCTCCAGCCAGCTATGCTGGCTGGGGAATTCTGGGAGTTGAAGTCCACAGGTCTTAAAGTTGCCATGGTTGGGGACCCCTGCTCTAAACACTTCCCGACCGAACAGAGCAGGAAGCCATTCAGGAATTTTGGACATTTGCCATCACAGTATACTTGCTTATTTAAATTTATTGGCTCCCCAGCTCCAGTGGACTCTGATTCGGATAAATGGAATCAGAGTCACGATAGATGGAAGATTTTTCTTCTGAAGTCGGATAACGGAGTCACTTTTTGAGGAAAAAAAAAAAATATTGCCAGCCGGATCAGGCTGGCCATGCGACGGGATCAGGCATCCCTGCCAGGCTGAGGTTCCGTGTAGATTTTCCAGGAGGTGTAAGAGCTGCTGAGCACGTGCAGAGCACCGTTCTCTTTTGCCAAGCAGGCCGGGTGAAAAAAGGGGCTTTTCAGAAGATTTTACCCTCCTTATTGAAACGGAGAGATGTTATGATAGAAGGGAATATTTGCAGCTCAGGGTTGGACTACAGGGTCCTTGGTAGTAGTAGTAGTAGTAGTAGTAGTAGTAGTAGTAGTAGTAGTAGTAGTAGTAGTAAGAGGAGGAGGAGGAGGAGGAGGAGGAGGAGGAGGAGGACTTTAGGATGCTTGGTGCTCTCTGAGCTTGGTGGTTTTTTTGCAGACATTTCATGACCCAACTAGGTAACATCATCAGTGCTACAGGGAGTGGGGTTTATGGAATGAGGAGGAGGAGGAGGAGGAGGAGGAGGAGGAGGAGGAGGAGGAGGAGGAGAGTGACTGTGGGGTCCTTGGTGCTCTCTGAGCTTGGTGGTTTTCTTGCAGACGTTTCATGACCCAACTAGGTGACATCATCAGTGCACTGAAATCTTTGTCCAGGCTAGAAAGAAATATCTCAGATGGCGTTTCATGTGCTCCGTCGGTTAAAATTGAGGGGCCTGAAACATCAAAAGAGAACACAATGCCTGCCTTTGTGAGTTGTTTTAGTTAAGAAGAGTTAATTGGAGACTCAGATCTCCGTCTAGTATGATTTATTTTCTTAGGCTCCTGGCCAGAAAAACCAACAATAACCTACGATCATATCAACTTCCTGGCCCTTTGATAAGTAAAGCGTGACTGGGTGTTGAAGCTGTTAATATGCCTCCCGGCCCTTCCAGTCACGCTTTTGAATTCGATCAGCGCTCTTCTTGAGATCAAGAAGGATCCAAGGCTAAACAAATCTTGGTTGCCACAATATAAAAAAGATGTTGAGACTCTGGAAAGAGTGCAGAGAAGAGCAACAAAGAGGATCAGGGGACTGGAGGCAAAAACATATAAGGAACGGTTGCTGGAATTGGGGGTGTCCAGTTTAATGAAGAGAAGGACGAGGGGGGACAGGATAGCCGTGTTCCAGTATCTCAGGGGCTGCCCCAAAGAAGAGGGAGTCAAGCTGTTCTCCAAAGCGCCTGAGGGCAGGACAAGAAGCAACGGGTGGAAACTAATCAAGGAGAGAAGCAAGCTGGAATTGAGGAGAAATTTTCTGACAGTGAGAACCATTAATCAGTGGGACAACCTGCCACCAGAAGTTGTGTGTTCTCCATCACTGGAGGTTTTCAAGAAGAGACTGAGCAACCATTTGTCTGGAATGGTATAGGGCAGGGGTAGGCCACCTTGGCTCTTTTATGACTGGTGGACCAACTCCCAGAATTCCTGAGCCAGCATGGGGGAACTATGGCCCCCTCATGACTTCTGGACTTCAAGTCCCAGAATTCCTGAGCCAGCATGGGGGAAACTTTGGCCCCTTCATGATTTGTGGACTTCAACTCCCAGAATTCCTGAGCCAGCATGGGGGAAACTATGGCCCCCTCATGACTTGTGAACTTCAACTCCCAGAATTCCTGAGCCAGCATGGGGGAAACTATGGCCCCCTCGTGACTCGTGGACTTCAACTCCCAGAATTCCTGAGCCAGCATGGGGGAAATTATGGCTCCCTCGTGACTCGTGGACTTCAACTCCCAGAATTCCTGAGCCAGCATGGCTCAGCTTGGAAACCTCTCCCTTTCCCCTCAGCATGGCTGGCTCAGGAATTCTGGGAGTTGAAGTCCACCAGTCATAAAAGGGCCAAGGTGGCCTACCCCTGGTATAGGGTTTCCTGCCTGAGCGGGGGGGTTGGACTAGAAGACCTCCAAGGTCCCTTCCAGCTCTGTGATTGAAGTGTCTTGTAACTCTACTTGTAACTCTACGCCACCAGGAAGTGCTTCTACGGGGACCTTATTCCAGTGGGAACTTGCCTCTGGACGTCTCTCTCTTTCTCCAGAAATGAAATGCGTGCCCTAAATTGGGCACCCCACCCTACCCCACCCAAGGGAGCATGGCACAATTAATTATTGCGTACGGTTGCAGCATAAAAATATTGCTGCATCAAGCACAACGCCCAGCTTCTGCAGGGAACAGTGGCTGGGTAGCTGCAATCATATAAACATAGCAACAAAACCATCGAGAGATTGTGATGCAAAGACAGTCCTGGTCTAGCAACCGACTTAGCAACCTCTGCAACTTTTAAGAGGCGTGGACTTCAACTCCCAGAATTCCCCAGCCAGAATTTTAATTCTGGGAGTTAAAAATCCACCCATCTTAAGGTGAAGAAACAGGGCTAGATGGATAATGTCTGGTGTCTTTCCGTCTATCTGTTTACTTGACTCATTCTACAAACCAGCTTATTAAGCTTATACGTTTATAACGATCGCGTCATCTTGTGGCAGGGAGTTCCATCGGCTGCGTGAATTTGGGGGCTTGCTTTCGATCTCAGCAAATCGGCATCATCAAAATGATCTCAAGTCACAATATAAAAGGGGCCAAAGAGCATTTTTTTAATAAAAAAAAATCATATTATTGATCCATGAAAAAGTATCCTTTTTCGGATTTTTCTGAAGGGATAACCTGGTCAGATTCCACCAATGTATTAATTCTTAATGAGGGCCAAGCCACACATCAAGGAGACTCTGGAGACTGCCCTGAAAATGTCAAATTGTGGTGTCAACCAATCCACAAACTTACAAAACTTGGAAGTTTAGTCTTGATATGTAACCAATTTCCCACCGATGGTTGATCCGTCCAAATCACACCAGCCTAAAACTGTCCAAACCATTGTTTAAAAGCATTCAGGCATTGGTAAGCCATCTGTGACCTTGGACAAAGTCCATCATGGCTCCAACATCAGAAAAGTGTTGGGAGAAAAGAGAAGTACTTGGGTGAGAAACAGTGGAAGCCCTTCCTGGCAAAGGAGAACCTGGGATGATCCTTCAAAGTTCTAGAGAACTTCTCCATGAAGAGAGAACTAAAGAAATGATCATAATTTTGAAGGCTACCTGGATGTGGTTACATCTGGTGGAGACCAAGCCCCGGAAGAACCTTAGGTAGACCATCAAGCACCAAGATAGGAGCGTCCTTGTTCTTTGGGAATCTTTTTCATCCTTAGGACTTCAACTATTTGCTACACCTGAAGTAAATATGACTTCTGCTTCGTAACAGAGATGTCTGCAGGAGAAATCTCTCCTCACGTTCAAGATGGAGCCCAAGTGAAGTAGGTCAACTGGGCAAGAAGAAACAATGGAAGCCCTTCCTCGCAAAGGAGAACTTGGGATGATCCTTCAAACTTCTAGAGAACTTCTCCATGAAGAGACAACTAAAGAAATAATCATAATTTCAAAGGCTACCTGGATGTGGTTACGTCTGGTGGAAACCAAGTCCTGCAAGAACCTTAGGTAGACCATCAAGCACCAGAATAGGAGAATCCTTGTTCTTTGGGAATCTTTTTCATCCTTAGGACTTCAACCATTTGCTACACCTGAAGTAAATATGACTTCTGCTTCGGAGCGGAGATGTCTGCAGGAGACCTTGAAGATGGAGTCCACGTGAAGTAGGTCAGGGAACACCCCCGCCAGCTGCGAGAAGAACTTCTAGAAATATGGTTTTAAGACTTAGAACCAGCCCTTTCTGGCAAAAAACCTTTTAAAAAAATCTCACGAGGTGAACGTCTTCTCCAGGGAGGAAAGGATGCTAAATTCTAATTATAGGAAGTGCTGAGTTGTAGTCCTTACCTCTAAAGGAGAGAGAACCAGTTGCCGTATCTGAAAACTAATTACTTCTTCATTCCAACACCTTGAATGCTGGATGACTTAGGTTAGGAAATAGATTTATGGATGTATTTATTTTTTCTACGCAGTGGAAGAAAGGAAGGGAAGCCATTCCATAAAGCCCCGGATTTTCCCGCCTGTCGCTTCCCTTTGCATATCAATAGCAGGTGTGGCTGTATATTCAGCAGCAGGGAGACCACACAATTCAAAATATCCGAAAAGGAGTTCCAGCTTTTTCATTAAATTTCATTATATCCGAAAAGGGGCTCAAGCCACAACTTACGAGCACAACTGAGTCCATTTCCGTTGCTAAACGAGACACTCGTTTAGTGAGTTTTGCCACATTTTACAACCACTGTCATAAATACGAGTCGGTTGCCAAGCGTCTGAATTTCGATCACGTGACCGTGGAGACATTGCAACGGTCGTAAGTGTAAAAATCGGTCCTCGGTCCTCTTTTTTCCCCCAGTGCTATTGTAACTTCAAACGGTCACTAAACAAAACCGTTGTAAGTTGAGGACGGCCTGGATATTCAGCGGCATAAAAATTCAGAGCATGTAAAAAAGAGCATCAGTTTTGTTTTTTTCCCCCCACGGGTTTCTTCCTTGTCTTTTAAGCTTTTGTGACGTGCCGGGTTGCTAAATGAAGGCCTAACACAATGGTTCTCAACCTTTTTAATGCCGCGACCCCCAACCGGTCATAAGTCGAGGACTACTCAACCGGTCATAAGTCGAGGACTACTCAACTGGTGCAGCACCGTTTGCAGAATGGGACTTTTGGCGGGCTCAGCAGGGCAGAGACAGCCTGGACAATTCCTACTGGCTTTTGAAAACCAATCGAATTAGACTCTATTCAAGAGAGTCTATTCTATTGGCTTTCAAAAGCCAATAGAATAAAAGGGAGGAGCACAGCTAAGGAAAAGGGGGAAAAAATGGGCGACTGCGTTGTTTCCCGACCCCCGTGAAATGGTCGTTCGACCCCAAATGGGGTCCCGACCCACAGGTTGAGAACCACTGGCCTAACGTGTTATTTCTTTTCTTTTTTATTTTTTTTTCTCTCCTCGGGCCAATTCTCCACTCTCAACTTTCTCCAAAGGGGAAAGGGCAGCAGGTTGACGTAAGTGTGAGCTCACCTCTCTGCTTTTTTGCTGCCTGAAACTGAACCGGTTGCATTTCTGCCTAAAGCAGGCTCGGACACTTTTAAGACTGGTAGACTTCGATTCCCAGAAGACCCCTGGTCCGGATCCAAGCCCGCGGTTTCATCAAAATGGCCGACTGAGGAATTCTGGGAGTTGAAGTCCACAAGTCATCAAAGGGCCAAGTTGGAAGACCCCTGGTCTGGATCCAAGCCCACCATCAAAATGGCTGACTGAGGAATTCTGGGAGTTGAAGTCCACAAGTCCTAAAAGGGCCAAGTTTGAAGACCCCTGGTCTGGATCCAAGCCTGCAGTTTCATCAAAATGGCCGACTGAGGGATGCTGGGAGTTGGTCCACAAGTTCTAAAAGGGCCAAGTTGGAAGACCCCTGGTCTGGATCCAAGCCCACCATCAAAATGGCTGACTGAGGAATTCTGGGAGTTGAAGTCCACAAGTCATCAAAGGGCCAAGTTTGAAGACCCCTGGTCTGGATCCAAGCCTGCAGTTTCATCAAAATGGCCGACTGAGGAATTCTGGGAGTTGAAGTCCACAAGTCGTCAAAGGGCCAAGTTGGAAGACCCCTGGTTTAGATCCAAGCCTGCAGTTTCATCAAAATGGCCGACTGAGGAATTCTGGGAGTTGAAGTCCACAAGTCCTAAAAGGGCCAAGTTTGAAGACCCCTGGTCTGGATCCAAGCCCAGTTTCATCAAAATGGCCGACTGAGGAATTCTGGGAGTTGAAGTCCACAAGTTATCAAAGGGCCAAGGTGGAAGACCCCTGATCTAGCTAGAAAATCCAGCCTCTAACCTTTGTCCTCGCTGCCCCTGTTACCTGAGAGGTGAAAAGAGCCACACCTGGAGAACAAGTTTTTAGTTTTTTTTACCTTGCTTGCCCTAACCTGCAACTCCTAAATAATAGGGAAGGAAGAGAACAGCAGAGGTTGTGTCTTTTCCATTTTTCTTCTACTGTAAGTCTCGTAACTCCCTTCTCAACAATGTTTCAGCAATGTTTTTCAACCTGAGCAACTTTTAAGATGGGTAGATTTGTGTTGGTTGGGGAATTCTGGGAGTTTCGGGGCCCTTATAACCCGTCTTCAAGGGCCAGCATGGGAATTCTGGGAGTTGAAGTCCATCCATCTTAAAGAGCCAGCTTGAGAATTCTGGGAGTTGAAGTCCACCAGTCTTCAAGCACCAGCATGAGAATTCTGGGAGTTGAAGTCCACCCTTCTTAAAGGACCAGCATTGGAATTCTGGGAGTTGAAGTCCACCACTCTTAAAGGACCAACATATGGAATTCTGGGAGTTGAAGTTCACCCTTCTTAAAGGACCAGTATTGGAATTCTGGGAGTTGACATCCATCCATCTTAAAGGACCAGCATTGGAATTCTGGGAGTTGAAGTCCACCAGTCTTCAAGCACCAGCATGAGAATTATGGGAGTTGAAGTCCACCCTTCTTAAAGGACCAGCATTGGAATTCTGGGAGTTGAAGTCCACCGGTCTTAAAGCACCAGCATTGGAATTCTGGGAGTTGACGTCCACCCTTCTTAAAGGACCAGTATTGGAATTCTGGGAGTTGACATCCATCCATCTTAAAGGACCAGCATTGGAATTCTGGGAGTTGAAGTCCACCGGTCTTAAAGGACCAGCATTGGAATTCTGGGAGTTGAAGTCCACCGGTCTTAAAGTACTAGCATTGGAATTCTGGGAGTTGAAGTCCACCCGTCTTAAAGGACCAACATTGGAATTCTGGGAGTTGAAGTCCACCGGTCTTAAAGGGCCAGCATTGGAATTCTGGGAGTTGAAGTCCACCGGTCTTCAAGTGCCAGCATGAGAATTCTGGGAGTTGACGTCCATCCATCTTAAAGGACCAGCATTGGAATTCTGGGAGTTGAAGTCCACCCGTCTTAAAGGGCCAGCATTGGAATTCTGGGAGCTGAAGTCCACCCGTCTTAAAGTTGCCGAAACACTATCCTAAAGCCAAGAAATTCACTTGATTTTCTTATTCTTTTTTCTTCCTCCTATTGCAATCTTTACAGATACTCCGCGACTTACAACAGCTTGTTTAGCGACCATTCAAAGTTACAGCCGCACCGAAAAATGTGACTTGTGACCGTTTTCCATAGTTACGACCCTTGCAGCATCCCGAGGATGACGGGATCAGAATTCAGACGCTTGGCAACCGACTCACATTTACGACGGTCGCAGCGTCCCCCTGGGTCCCGTGATCCCTTTTAGGACCTTCTGACAGACAAAGTCAGTGTGGAATCCAGATTCACTTAACAACTGTGCTCCTCAGTTAACAACTGCAGTGATCCCCTTAAGCACCAGGGCCAGAAAGATGGTAATATGAAGTAAAACTCACTTAAGAGCCACAGAAACTTTGGACTCAATTGTAGTTGTAAGTCAAGGACGATCTCTACTTACGACTGACCCACCATCAGCCAGAAAGCAACACCTTTGATAAGGGACTGTCCCCCCCCCCCAGAATAAGGAACATAAATGTTGCTCCTGGTTGCAAGGGAAAATGGCTGCCTGAGCCACGAAACCACGGTCTGTCCTGACGATCAAGCTGCGGTTAAGGGCACCGTAACCAAGCTAGGTTGGGCCGGGCTCTTGTAAATCCCTTGCATTCATTTTAGATTTATTTAAGGGAGGAAACAAGCGGTGGAATCTGAAGAATTCACATTATCTCTTGAAACATGAATGTTTGGCAGGGGAGAGGGCTGCCTGTTCCCACCATCCAGAAACACGTTGTTTTCACACACCTTATCTAACCTCTCCTAGCAAACAGAGGCTTAACGCCAAGCCAGTCCTCTAAGCTCTGCTTGATTAAAAAAAAAAAAAAAAGTCTGTTTGGGGGACAGTGGGAGCCACCCACCTCAACCAACAAAGGTGGATTTGTTGAAGTTTGGGTGGGAGAGTTTGGCTTCAGACAACCCATGAAAACCCGGGTTATCAAAACAGGCCTCTTGTATTTCCAAGAATGGATGACGCCCAAACAGATCAGTCCTCTTTGCAGGATTTATTGACAGGTAGTTCTCGACTTCATTCGAGGTTACAACGGCATTGAAAAAAGGGATTTACGACCGTTTTTCACACCCTGATGACCCTCGCAGCATCCCCGGGAATCAAAATTCAGACGTTGGGCAACTGACTCAGATTTATGACGGTTGCCGTGTCCCCGGGGTCAGGTGACCTCCTGGCAAGTGAAGTCAACGAGAAACTTAAGGTTGATTTAACAACCGTGTGACTAAGTTAACGATGCAGCGATCCACTGCAAGAAAGGTCGTAAAACTCACAACAAATGTTTCACAACAACAGAAACGTTGGGCTCAATTGCGGTCGTAAGTCGAGGACTACCTGTAATTGGGGGTAACCTGTGACCCCTTTTCACCCTTGTCTTCTTAGGACTACAACTTCGTTGCTTGTACCTTACGATTGATATTGTTTTATTTAGTTATCCCGGTATGATTTAATGTTGTTTGCTTATCTAGTATCCTATGACTATCACTAAGCGTCATATCTTATGATTTATGAATGCATTTTTATGTTGATTATGATCATTAATTAATCACTCGTTGCTTGTATTTACACTGAGAACTTCTGCACGGGAGACAAATTCCTTGTGTGTCCAATCACACTTGGCAAATAAATAGGCAGATGTTGTTGCTTCGTGGGGTTTCAGCCCTTCCAGATCAAGCTGCCTTTGGCAATTGACCGACGGGGATTTTGTCAATGCCGCCGGCGTTCAAGGGATGCTCCCGTTGCTTCGGGATTGCACGCGAGGCGTGTATCGCTATCGCTACTACCTATCGTTAATTCTATAAATAATGCAGATGTTGTTGCTTCGTGGGGTTTCAGCCCTTCCAGATCAAGCTGCCTTTGGCAATTGACCGACGGGGATTTTATCAATGCCGCCGACATTCAAGGGATGCTCCCGTTGCTTCGGGATTGCATGCGAGGCGTGTATCGCTATTGCTGCTACCTATCGTTAATTCTATCAATAACGCAGATGTTGTTGCTTCGTGGGGTTTCAGCCCTTCCAGATCAAGCTGCCTTTGGCAATTGACCGACGGGGATTTTGTCAATGCCGCCGGTGTTCAAGGGATGCTCCCGTTGCTTCGGGATTGCGCGCGAGGCGTCTATTGCTATCGCTACTACCTATCGTTAATTCTATCAATAATAAAATTACATTTATTCATTTTCCCTCTGGCAGGCCCCAATCCGCAATCCTCGAAGGGGACCCACATTTTGGTGCCCGTCAGCAGCTCTCTGCCCGGCATGGGCTGGTCGGCGGAAATGACCAGCTCAGACGACAACAGCATGTGTCTCCGCGTCTGCCCCTCGCCCAGGGCGGTGGTGGGCAAGTACCAGTTCAGCGTGAAGACCCGGAGCAGGGCGGGCGAGTACGCCGCCCCCTTCGACCCCAACAACGAGGTGTACATCCTCTTCAACCCCTGGTGCCCAGGTGAGTCCTGGGGAGAATAAGGGGGTGAGAGAGAAACACAGAGGGGAGGGTAAGACCGGAATCCACAGCCCGGCTTTGCTCAAGTGGGCGTTTTGTAGCTCAGTTGGCAGCTTAGCTCCCAGAATCCCTTTGTTAGCACGACTGGGGAATTCTGGGAGGTGAACAGCCCGATGTCTGGAAGGCTGACGGAGCCAGCCGTTTACTGGAGTGTCGTGTCTGTTATTGATCTGCCTATATATGATTAATTAAAGAATGTCCCTCTGTTTTGTTTTTTTTGGGGGGGAAGACAATCACTTTGGATGGGTGGAGGGAGAGAGGGAAGGAGGGACGGAGGGATAAATGGATGGATGGATAAAAGGAAGGAAGGAGGAAAGAAGGGATGGAGAGATGGATGGAAGAATGGGTGAATGAATGGATGGATGAATGGTTGAATGGAAGGTAGGAAGGAAGGAGATGGAGAGGAAGGAAGGAAGGAAGGAAGGAAGGAAGGAAGGAAGGAAGGAAGGAAGGAAGGAAGGAAGGAAGGAGATGGAGTGATCAATGAAAGGTGGGTGAATGGAAGGAAGTAGAGATGGGATGGATGGATTGAGGGAGGGAAGGAAGGAAGGAGATGGAGAGATGGATGGAAGGATGGAAGGATGGGTGAATGAATGGATGGATGAATGGTTGAATGGAAGGTAGGAAGGAAGGAGATGGAGATAATGGAAGGAAAGAAAGAAAGAAAGAAAGAAAGAAAGAAAGAAAGAAAGAAAGAAAGAAAGAAAGAAAGATGGAAGGAAGGAAGGAAGGAGATGGAGCGATTAATGGAAGGGTGGGTGAATGGATGGAAAGAAGGAAGGAAGTAGAGATGGAAGGATGAATGGATGGATGGATGGAAGGAAGGAAGGAGATGGAGCGATCAATGGAAGGGTGGGTGAATGGATGGATGGAAGGAAGGATGGAAGGAAGGAAGGAGAGATGGAAGGATTGATGGATGGATGAATGGATGGATGAACTCCCAGAATTCCCCAACCAGCCTTACAATGGGAGGGAGGGAGGGAGGGAGGGAGGGAGGGAGGGAGGGAAGGAAGGAAGGAAGGAAGGAGTCATCCATTCACACCTTTAATCTTTTTCTTAATAATGATTTATAGCAGTGCTTCCCAAAGCTGGGTGAATTACCCCAAATTTGGCCAAAGTGGTCTTTCTGTGAGTAACAACACACAAAACCATTACCCAATCACAACTGACACATTAAAATCGGCTCGATGGGGTTTACGTCCATTGGGTAAATACATCGTAACCCAGTCCTTGACTTAACAACCCTTCCTTTCGGCGACCAAAGTTACAACCGCAGGGAAAAGCGTGACTTCAAACCAGTCCTCACACTTACGACCACCTGCAGGATTCCCCACAGTTACGCGACCCAAATCCAGGCCCGCAGCAAACCGGCCCGGATTTCTAACCACCACAGCCTCCCGGCGTCCTGGGATTCCCCCCCCCCCACTTGTGACATGGCCAGCCGGCTTCCGGCCAGCACGCAAAGTCAACGGAGGAAGCCGGATTCGCTTAGTGACCGCAGGCTTCGCTTAACGACGGCGGCGGTTTTGCGGAAGAACTGTGGCAGAAACCTGGCGGAACTGGGCAGAACTCCATCCCCGCCTCGCTGAACGGCACCAATGCGGGTGTGGTCGTAAGCGGAGGAGCCCCCGGCATTTTGCCAGGTGGACGGTCGGGTAGACGGTCTAAAAAAATCCACCGCGAGTTTTTCCCACGGTTCCTCAAAGATGCTCAAAACAATCCAAGCTCAATCTCCTCGCCCCGACACACACCCTCTTGACCTGGGTGCGAAAGGCGCTGGCTTAATTTTCTGCCCGAGTCAGCAGGGCGTGGGAAGGAGTAAACCTTGATTGCTTATCTACCTAGACAGGTCGAGAAAGAGGAAGGGAACGAAGGAAGAACCGGGAGAAGAAGAAAAAAAATGCATTATTTTTTCCTTTTGGCCGGGTTCCGTCTTTCTCAGCGCAAGAGATTACAGGGACGTCCTCGACTTACGACGGTTTGTTTCGTGACCGAAGTGACAACGGCACTGAAAAGAAGGGACTTAGGACCCTTTTTCCCACTTAGCAACCATTGCACCATTCCTGCGGTCACGGGATCAAAATTCATGTTTATGACGGTCGCAGCGTCCCAGGGGGGTGGGAGTGTCACGTGATTCCCCTTCGGCAATTTTCTGACAAGCAAAGTCAATGGGGGAAGCCTGATTCCCTTAACGGCCGTGTGACTCACTGAACAACGGCAGTGATTCACTTAATGACCGTGGCTAGAAAGGTCGTAAAGTGGGGCAAACCCCGCTCCACAAATGTCTCGCTTAGGAAGGGAAATTTTCGGCTCATTTGAAGTCGTAAGTCGAGGAGTGCCTGTAACTGGATTTACTTCCAACACTGGAAGTTTTTAAGAAGAGATCAGACAGCCATTTGTCTGAAATGTATAGGGTTTCCTGCCTGAGGAGGGGGTTGGACTAGATGACCTCCAAGATCCCTCCCAATTCTGTCTATTCTATTCTATTCTTATTTCTGTTCTATTCTTATTTCTATTTATTCTTATTTCTATTATATTCTGTTCTTATTTCTATTCCATTCTTATTTCTATTCTATTCCATATTTCTTTTCTATTCTATTCTATTCTTATTTCTATTCTATTCTATTCTATATTTTCTATTCTATTCTTATTTCTATTCTATTCTTATTTCTGTTCTATTCTGTTCTTGTTTCTATTCCATATTTTCTATTCTTATTTCTATTCCATTCTTCTATTCTATTCCATATTTTCTATTCTACTCTATTTTATTCTTATTTCTGTTCTATTCTGTTCTTATTTCTATTCTATTCTTATTTCTATTCCATTCTTCTATTCTACTCCATATTTTCTATTCTACTCTATTCTATTCTATTCTTATTTCTGTTCTATTCTGTTCTTATTTCTATTCTATTCTTATTTCTATTCTTATTTCTATTTATTCTTATTTCTATTCTATTCTTATTTCTATTCTATTATTTCTATTTTATTCTATTCCATATTTTCTATTCTGTTCTGTTCTATTCTATTCTATTCTGTTCTGTATTTGATTATTCTATTCTATTCTATTTTTGCATTTGAAGGTATTTCTTAGAGCTCAGAGTTCAGTTTGACGACTAGACTTTGACGTGGCCGTTTCTTAAGAGGGGAAAACGGGAATTCCCCCATCCTTGTCTTCGTAAATAAGAAATTCCTTACTTTGGGACCTTCTGGAAAGAAACTGGCAGGTGTGATGTGGTCGTTCCATATAGAAAACCTAGGAACTGTATCACACTCCACACCCTTCTTCCTGTTTCCATCCTGAACGGCTAAGGAGCGGCAGAAAAACTGGGCTGGAGAAAGGAATACATTTCCCCTTGATCTTCATGGCAGGAAAGACCAAAGCAAATAAATCTTTAGCTTGGCATAGAGAAAAGGAGAAAACAAGGACTCACACAAACACACCACCCTAAAGAGAACACTTAGGTCACGTTCCCTGAGCAGGAAGGAAGAGAAAGATAAAACCCTTTGATCCATTTTTTTTAAAAAAAGTGTTGATCAACCATCCGGAAATGACTTCATTATCTTTGTTCATCCGTCGCTGGAAAGTTTTTCCCCCAAAGAGAGATGCCTCAAGTCCTCGGCATACGACCAAAACCGAGTCCCCAATTTCCGTTGCTAAGTGAGACAGTCATTCAGCGGATTTTTGCCCCATTTTATAAACTTCCTTGACACCCTTGTTCAGAGAATCGCCTGACCCCGGGACATTGCGACCGTCATAAATATGAGTCGGTTGCCAAGGATTTGAATTTCGATCACGTGACTCTGGGGATGCCCCAACGGTCGTAAGTGTGAGAAACAGTCCTGAGCCCACTTTTTTCACTGCTGTTGTAACTTCAAACAGTCACTAAATGAAGCGTTGTAAGTCAAGGACTGCCTGTATTTTAGAAGAAGAGCATTTTATTGTGGCAATGTTAACGAAGCTCATTTGTTTCCGGAGGGATTGCAAAGCGGCTCACGCATAAAGGAGGAAAACAAACATGAAATCCATTTTTATTTGCCAGAAAATATCAGCAGATGCAAAAGTATTTTAATTAACAGAGAGAGAGAATCAAGATCACGTGAAGTGTTAATACCACTTTACAAGGTCTTGGTAAGGCCACACTTGGAATATGGCATCCAGTTTTGGTCACCACGATGTAAAAAAGATGTTGAGACTCTAGAAAGAGTGCAGAGAAGAGCCACGAAGATGATCAGGGGGCTGGAGGCTAAAACATATAAGGAACAGTTGCTGGAATTGGGGATGTCTAGTTTAACGAAGAGAAGGACGAGGGGGGACAGGATAGCAGTCTTCCAATATCTCAGGGGCTGCCACAAAGAAGAGGGAGTCAAGCTATTCTCCAAAGCGCCTGAAGGCAGGACAAGAAGCAACGGGTGGAAACTAATCAAGGAGAGAAGCAACCTAGAACTAAGGAGAAACTTCCTGACAGTTAGAACAATTAACCCAGAGGAACAACCTGCCACCAGAAGCGGTGACTGCTCCAACACTGGAAGTCTTTAAGAAGAGACTGGACAGCTATTTGTCCAAAATGGTATAGGGTTTCCTGCCTGAACAGGGGGTTGGACTAGATGACCTCCAAGGTCCCTTCCAACTTTACTACTACTACTACTACTACTATTATTATTATTATTATTATTATTATTATTATTATTATTAATTTCTCCAACTAAAGAATGTTTTTTTTTTAAAAAGCTACATTAGATCACCAAGGCCCGCTTTGTGGCTGAATCGACTCCTTCCTCCCTTTAAAATATTTTCAAAAGAAATGCTGGAATGTTTCCCATTCACTTGAATTTCCCTCGCTTTTTTTCTCCTCTTTTAGAGGATACGGTCTACCTGCAACAGACCGACTGTCTCAAGGAATACGTGCTGAACGAAACGGGGAGAATTTATTACGGAACAGAAAGTCAGATTGGGGAGCGAACATGGAACTACGCCCAGGTAAGATGCTTTTTCTCGTTGCAATAATGTTTGAGGAGCGAATGGTCTTTGAAAGGACTCTGGAGTTATAGCTGTGCCTACAAATCCCAAATCGCCTTTGGGTCATATTTCCTGTGAGCAGCTGCCCTGCAAGAATTTAGTGGCTATTTTGTTAAGGTTGAAAAACTGAGAAATCTAAGGAAGCAGTGAGGAAATATAAGATGTTTGATGTGATGAAGAAAGAAAGAAAGAAAGAAAGAAAGAAAGAAAGAAAGAAAGAAAGAAAGAAAGAAAGAAGGAAAGAAGGAAGAAAGAGGGGGAAGGAAGGAAGGAAGGAAGGAAGGAAGGAAGGAAGGAAGGAAGGAAAGAAAGAAAGGAAAGAAAGAAAAGAGGAGGAAAGGAAAAAAGAGAAAGAAAGAAAGAAAGAAAGAAAGAAAGAAAGAAAGAAAGAAAGAAAGAGGGGGAAGGAAGGAAGGAAGGAAGGAAGGAAAGAAAGAAAGAAAGAAAGAAAGAAAGAAAGAAAGAAAGAAAGAAAAGAAAGAAAAGAGGAGGAAAGGGAAAAAGAGAAAGAAAGAAAGAAAGGGGAAGGAAGGAAAGAAAGAAAGGAAGGAAAGAAAGAAAGAAAGAAAGAAAAGAGGAGGAAAGGGAAAAAGAAAAAGAAAGAAAGAAAGGAAGGAAGGAAAGAAAGAAAGAAAGAAAGAAAGAAAGAAAGAAAGAGAGAGAAAGAAAGGGGAAGGAAGGAATGAAAGAAAGAAAGAAAGGGGAAGGAAGGAAGGAAGGAAGGAAGGAAGGAAGGAAGGAAGGAAAGAAAGAAAAGAGGAGGAAAGGGAAAAAGAGAAAGAAAGAAAGAGAAAGAAAGGGGAAGGAAGGAAGGAAAGAAAGAAAGAAAGAAAGAAAGAAAGAAAGAAAGAAAGAAAGAAAGAAAAGAGGAGGAAAGGGAAAAAGAAAAAGAAAGAAAGAAAGAAAGAAAGAAAGAAAGAAAGAAAGAAAGAAAGAAAAGAGGAGGAAAGGGAAAAAGAAAGAAAGAAAGAAAGAAAGAAAGAAAGAAAGAAAGAAAGAAAGAAAAGAGGAGGAAAGGGAAAGAAAGAAAGAAAGAAAGAAAGAAAGGGGAAGGAAGGAAAGAAAGAAAGAAAGAAAGAAAGGAAGGAAGGAAGGAAGGAAGGAAGGAAGGAAGGAAGGAAAGAAAGAAAGAGGAAAGAAAGAAAGAAAGAAAGAAAGAAGAGAGAGAAAGAAAGGGGAAGGAAGGAATGAAAGAAAGAAAGAAAGAGGAAGGAAGGAAGGAAGGAAGGAAGGAAGGAAGGAAGGAAGGAAGGAAGGAAGGAAGGAAGGAAAAGAGGAGGAAAGGGAAAAAGAGAAAGAAAGAAAGAG
Source organism: Crotalus tigris (assembly GCF_016545835.1). Taxonomy (NCBI): domain Eukaryota; kingdom Metazoa; phylum Chordata; class Lepidosauria; order Squamata; family Viperidae; genus Crotalus; species Crotalus tigris. The sequence continues at coordinate 2,782,280 of NW_024096569.1, forward strand.
AAAGAAAGGGGAAGGAAGGAAAGAAAGAAAGGAAGGAAAGAAAGAAAGAAAGAAAGAAAGAAAGAAAGAAAGAAAGAAAGAAAGAAAAGAGGAGGAAAGGGAAAAAGAAAAGGAAAGAAAGAAAGAAAGAAAGAAAGAAAGAAAGAAAGAAAGGGGAAGGAAGGAAGGAAAGAAAGAAAGAAAGAAAGAAAGAAAGAAAGAAAGAAAGAAAGAAAGAAAGAAAGAAAGGAAGGAAGGAAGGAAAGGAAGGAAGGAAGGAAGGAAGGAAGGAAAGAAAGAAAGAAAGAGGAAAGAAAGAAAGAAAGAAAGAAAGAAAGAAAGAAAGAAAGAAAGAAAGAAAGAAAGAAAGAAAGAGAAAGAAAGGGGAAGGAAGGAAGGAAAGAAAGAAAGAAAGAAAGAAAGAAAGGGGAAGGAAGGAAGGAAGGAAGGAAAGAAAAGAGGAGGAAAGGGAAAAAGAAAAGAGAAAGAAAGAAAGAAAGAAAGAAAGAAAGAAAGAAAGAAAGAAAGAAAGAAAGAAAGAAAGAAAGAAGAAAGAAAGGAGAGGGGAAAAGAAAGAAAGAAGAGGGAAAAGGAAAAAAGGAAGGAAGGAAGGAAGGAAAGAAGGTAGGGAAAAAGAAAGAAAGAAAAGAAAGGGAGAGAGAGAGAGAGAGATTAGACAGTTATTTGTCTGAAATGATATAGGCCAGAGGGATGGACTAGAACACCTTCAGGGTCCTTTCCAATTCTGTTTTTCTGTATAAACAAAAGCTTTATTAGTGAGGAAGGGAAGGGAAATAGAAAAAAAAAGGAAAGGAAAATAGAAAAGAGGAAAGAGGAAAGGAAAGAAAAAGAAAGGTAAATAGAAAAGATATTTTTTTAGAGAGGAAAATCACTTTGGATGGGTGGAGGGAGGGATAAATAGATGGAAGGAGGGAGGGAGGGAGGGAGAAGAAATGAAGGAAGGAAGGAAGGAAGGAAGGAAGGAAGGAAGGAAGGAAGGAAGGAAGGAAGGAAGGAAGGAAGGAAGGAAGGAAGGAAGGTTGAAAATGACACCAACATGGCTAAGTTCCTCACTAGGGTAGGGGAACCCCCAGAACGTGGTCCAAATGGCTGCTCCGTTGACCTTCCTTCTTTTCTCCCATCAGTTTGACCAAGGGATCCTGGATGCCTGTTTGTTCATGCTGGATAAGCGCGGGATGCCTCACGCCAGTCGGGGAGATCCGATCATGGTTTCCCGCGTCGTCTCGGCCATGGTGAGTTGTGATAATGAACCCAGATGGGAAAATGCCAATTATTATTTCATTTATCTGACTGCACGCTTTCCACTGTTTTTGTTCATAATCTTCCACGATTACTTCAATTAATTCTCCCCGTCCTTTCCTTTCTTCAGTAGCCATTCTCTGTATTCCTTTCTTTTCTCTCTCTCTCTCTCTCTCTCTCTCTCTTCTTCTTGGGCATTAAATTAGCTAACTAAATCCAAGTTCAGCTGCGACTTAGCAACTGAGTCCAGATAGTCCTTGATTTACCACCACGGTGGAGCCCAAAATTTCCATTGCTAAGCAAGACCCTTGCTGTGAGTTTTGCCCCGCTTTACGACCGTTCTTGCCACCATTGTTGAGTGAATCACCACAGCTGATATGTTAGCAACACCGTGGTTGTCCGAGGTCGCAAAAGGGGATCACATGATCACACGGCGACCATCTTAAAGACGAGTCAGTTGCCAAACATCTGAATTTTGATCACATGACCGTGGGGAGGCTGCAACGCTCATAATTGGGAAAAATAAAAATCTCTGTGTCGCAATTTGGCTAGAACGCAAACTTTGGATACACACGTAGTCCTTGACTTACAATCGACACTTCGAAGTTACAACGGCACGGCACTGAAAAATGTGACTCGTGACCGCTTTTCACACTTAACGACCGTTGCGGCGTCCTCACGGTCACGTGATCAAAATTCAGAGGCTTGACAACTGACTCGTATTTATGATGGGGGGGGATCCCTGTTGTGACTTTCTGACAAACACAGTCAGATTCGTTTAACGACTGTGTGGCTAATTTAGAAACCGCAGCGATTCCCTCAAAAACCGTAGCAGGGATGATCGTCAAACTCACTTAAGAACTGTCTCGCTTAGCGGCCAAAATTGCGGTCGTAAACCGAGGACTGCCTGTCTCCAAAGACGGAATTAACACCCTCTCTCACCTCAGCTTTCTGTTTTTTACCCACCAGTTCTATTTGCACAGATCTGTTAATATGTCTATTTTTTAAAAAAATAAATAGTCCAGGGAGAACCAAATATACCACAAAAGCCTCATTTTTCTGGATTTGTACATTTAATAAGTATTTTTAAATAAAAAAATAAATAGCCAAGGGGGAACAAAATATACCACAAAAAACTCATTTTTCTGGATTTGTACACTTAATAAGTATTTTTAATAAAAAAATAAATAGCCCAGGGGGAACCAAATATACCACAAAAAACTCATTTTTCTGGATTTGTACACTTAATAAGTATTTTTAATAAAAAAATAAATAGCCCAGGGGGAACCAAATATACCACAAAAAACTCATTTTTCTGGATTTGTACACTTAATAAAAGTCAATTGCGGGAACGTGGCGCAGCCTTTCAACCTGACGAATTAGCAAATGTGTAAATTAATTGAGGCAGGTCTGGTACATCCGGTTGGATCGACCTGTTTCTGTTGAAGGAAATCACACAGGTGAAGCCAAGGCCTGTCTGTCTTTTCGTCCATAATTGGGGTGCCTTTCTTGCAATATTGGGGAACAGGATAATTGCTTAGGTTCCCCGACGTTAATCAGAGCCTTTTTGTTATCGTAAGGCCGGATGGCTGCTTCACCAGGCCTGAATCACACACAATATTCTTCAAAGAGGCCACGATGCGTTGGGAATTATCACAACGGGGTGTATCTCATTCCTACTGCTTCTGTTTAATTTCCTCTCAGCTCCTCTGCTTTTTCCTGTCCCTTTGCTGGCTCAGCGATGGTTAGGCCCCGAGGTCATTCTTCTCACCACAATCCACACAAAAAAAACTGTGTGCTGTAATAAACCTGAAAGGGTCACAAAACTTGAGAAACCACAACGAGCCACAGGAATGACCTCTTGAGGAAACGACACTGTAAGAGTTATACGGGCGCAATAAAAACAGAAATTCAGGCCAGGCAAGGGAGAAAACCTTGAAAAGAATCTCAGATATTTTAGGCCAAGCGATGATTTATTTATTTATTTATTTTTGTCTACAGCTAGTCCTCCACTTATAACCAGAATCGAGAGCAGACATTCGGTTGTTAAGTGAGTTGGGCTTGGTTTTACGACCCTTTTCCCGTGGTCGTTAAGCGAATCGCTGCAGCTGTTAAATGAAACAGGCGGTCCTTAAACGAAACTGGCTTTGCTGATCAGAAGTTGCTTGGGAAGGTCACAAATGAATAGAATAGAATAGAATAGAATAAGGGATAGAATAGAATAGAATAGAATAGAATAGAATAGAATAGAATAGAAAATATGGAATGGAATAGAATAGAACAGAATACAGAAAGAAGAAAAGAGAAATAAGAAATAGAATAGAATAGAAAACAGAAAGAATAGAATAGAATAATAAAATACAGAATAGAATAGAATAGAATAGAATAGAATAGAATAGAATAGAATAAGGGATAGAATAGAATAAGGGATAGAATAGAAAATATGGAATGGAATAGAATAGAACAGAATACAGAAAGAAGAAAAGAGAAATAAGAAATAGAATAGAATAGAAAACAGAAAGAATAGAATAGAATAGAACAATAAAATATAGAATAGAATAGAATAGAATAGAATAGAATAGAATAGAATAGAATAGAATAGAATAAGAAATAGAATGGAATATAGAATAGAATAGAATAGAATAGAATAGAATAGAATAGAATAGAATAGAGAACAGAATAGAATAGAATAGAATAGAATAGAATAGAATAGAATAGAATAGAATAGAAGGGACCTTGGAGGTCTTCTAGTCCAGCCCCCTGCTCAAGCAGGAGAACCTAGACCATTTCAGGGGATCACACGACTCTTGGACGTTGCAACCGTTGTAAATATGTCCCGATTCTCAAATATGCCTAATCTGATCTTGCAATAGTCACAAGTGCGAGGACCAGCCATGTCATTTTTTTTTCAGTGCCCTCGTGACATCCCTGCCGTAGGCCTTGTTTCGATCCACGACGATGTTGTGTTGTTTCCTCCCCAGGTGAACTCTCTGGACGACAACGGCGTGCTGGTCGGGAACTGGACCGGGGACTACTCCCGCGGCACAAATCCTTCAGCCTGGGTGGGCAGCCGGGACATTCTGCTGAAGTATCTCCGTACCGGATACCCCGTGCTCTACGGGCAGTGCTGGGTGTTTGCCGGCGTCGTGACCTCAGGTGGCCGCTGTTCGCGGTTGACGTGGGGAGGGTAGTGGGTCACGAGAAAAGAAACGAGAGCATCAAGGAGGGTGCGGGGGGGGGGCTGTTCTAGGTTGTGTTTTGTTTTGGGGTTTTTTTTTTTACAAATTTTATTAAATGTACATTTTAAAAACAAAAATGGACATGATTCAACTTCCCTGGCTTCATGCTATTAGTATTACCTTATGTTACAGAAAGAACAACAGAAACTTAAAATACATTCTATAACAGCACAGAGTATAACAAACTGTGCGTATAACATCTGTAAACTTTTTGATAAACCATTTTTCAATCGTCAAAATAAATATTAAAAAAAAAAAAAACTCACCAACATGCTGGAAATTTAGAAGGCTTCCATGGACTTACTATGTGATAGTAAGTCCATGGACTTACTATCACATGTGGTGGGAATGTTCAAAGGGGCAAAATTTTGGGAATCGGATAAAAAATTGGCTGGAAGAAATACTATTACCAAAAATTGATTTAAAACCAGAAACCTTCTTATTAGGGATTATTAATGATAAACTCAGCAAAAACATCTTTTTACTTACTATGGCATATTTTAACCACAGCAAGATTGGCATGCGCCTAAAAATGGAAAGGAAAGGAAACCCCCACTGAGGAAGAAATAATAAATAACATTTTATCCTGCGCCGAAATGGACAGGTTAATTCTAGAGATTAAAAGTAAAATGGAAACAGAGTATTATGAAATTTGGAAAAATGTGTACGATTCGTTAGAGATAAGGAGGATCGCTGAGATGATTATCGATTGACTAGTTGATATCATGTTGTTGTTGTTAATTGCGAAGTCGTGTCCGACCCGTCGCGACCCCATGGACAATGTTCCTCCAGGTCTTCCTGTCCTCTACCATCTTCTGGAGTCCATTTAAATTCACACCTACTGCTTCAGTGACTCCATCCAGCCATCTCAGTCTCTGTCGTCCCCTTCTTCTAGTGCCCTCAATCTTTCCCAGCATTAGGCTCTTCTCCAGTGAATCCTTCCTTCTCATTAGGTGGCCAAAGTACTTGAGTTTCAACTTCAGGATCTGGCCTTCTAAAGAGCAGTCGGGGTTGATCTCTTCTAGGACTGACTGGTTTGAACGCCTTGCAGTCCAAGGGACTCGGAGGAGTCTTCTCCAGCACCATAGTTCAAAGGCCTCAATTCTTTTGCGCTCAGCCTTTCTTATGGTCCAGCTTTCACAGCCATACATTGCAACTGGGAAAACCATGGCCTGGACTATACGCACTTTAGTTGATATCATAAGGACTTCTTATTAGTACCTATATTAGGACACAACTGGGGCTGGTCTAGATTGTGGAGGTTTTTAAAAAGAGATTGGAGAGCCATTTGTCTGAAATGGTCTAGGGCAATGGTTCTCAACCTGTGGGTCGGGACCCCATTTGGGGTCGAACGACCATTTCACGGGGGTCGCCAAACAACGCAGTCCGCCATTTTTCCCCCCCTTTTCCTTAGCTGTGCTACTCCCTTTTATTCTATTGGCTTTTGAACGCCAATAGAATAGACTCTCTTGAATAGAGTCTAATTCTATTGGCTTTCAAAAGCCAATAGGAATTGTCCAGGCTGTCTCTGCCCTGCTGAGCCCGCCAAAAGCCCCAGTCTGCAAACAGTGCTGCACCAGTTGAGTAGTCCTTGACTTACGACCGGTTGAGTAGTCCTCGACTTACAACTGGTTGGGGGTTGCGGCATTAAAAAGGTTGAGAACCACTGGTCTAGGGCACAGGTCGGCAACCTGCGGCTCCGGAGCCGCATGCGGCTCTTTGAGCCTTCCCATGTGGCTCCCAGCCTCCTCTGCCTTTGCAGAGAGAGACAGAGACAGAGAGAGGCAATTGCGCTTCCCTGCTTCTCTCTCTCTCTCTCTCTCTCTCTCCCTCTCTCTCTGTGTGTGTTTGTGTTTTTGTGTGTGTGTGTGTGTCTGTGTGTATGTGTAAAAGAGAGTGCACTCACAGTATTCTCCGAGGAGCTGAAAAGCTTACTGGGCGGAGCTCCTCCCTTTGCTGCGTCTCTGCAGGAAGCAGGAAGCAGGAAGGGCAAGAGAGAGCTAGCTAGCCCAGCTAGGCTGACTCAGGAATTCTGGGAGTTGAAGTCCATGAGTCATAAAAGAGACGAGGTTGCTTGTTGGACAACAGCTTGAAGCTTGCCAGGTGAGCAACAGATAGGAGGGGGGGAGAAAGAGAGAGAGAGAAAGAGAGAGGGAGGGAGAGAGAGAGAGGAAAGAGAGAGAGAGAAAGAAAGAGAACGGGGGAAGAGGAGTGGCAGACCAAGGGCAGATAGAGAGGGAGGGAGAGAGAGACAGACAGAGAGAGAGAGAGACCCTTTTGACATCTAAAATGAAGATAACACTGCATATATCCTTTTTTTACCTGTGTGTGTGTGTGTGTGTGTGTGTGTGTGTGTATATACACATATACATATATATACACACACAGATACACACAGAAACACACACACACACACCTATAATAAAGGTAAAAAAGGATATATGCAGTGTTATCTTCATTTTAGATATCAAAAGGGTTTTGCGGCTCCCAGTGTTTTGTTTTTGGTGGGAAACGGGTCCAAGTGGCTCTTTAAGTGTTTTGGGTTGCCTACCCCTGGTCTAGGGTCTCCTGCTTCAGCAGGGGGCTGGACTGGAAGACCTCCAAGGTCCCTTCCCATTTTGTGATTCTACTATAACCTGGCTCCAGACTTTTCCTTTTAATCTTTTAATCCAATCAGTCCTGTAGGGGGGAAAAAGGGAGAATAATAATAATAACAGAATAATAACTTTTAATTGCCGTCGAGACTTCATAATTTCTCGATGGCCAATGAACCCCGCACACGGACACCTTTTGCTCTAAGTTCAAGACAGCAAGCATCCCATCAGAAAAGTCCCCCCCCCTCAATTTTGGGGGATACCGATAGAGTGCAACCATTAGGCCTCTCTGCTGATACCCTTCCTCTCTGTCTCTTTCCCTCCCCAGTCCTGCGGTGCCTGGGCATTGCCACCCGGACTGTCACCAATTACAACTCGGCGCACGACACGGATGTCAGCCTCACCATGGACATCTACTTTGACGAGAATATGAAGCCCCTGGAGCACCTGAATGCTGACTCTGTCTGGTGAGGACTTGGAACCTTCTCCTCCTCCTCCTCCTCCTCTTCCTCCTCCTCTTCTTCCTCCTCCTCCTCCTCCTCCATGGACGTTGGGGTGGTGTGGATGAGGACAGGTGTGCAGAGAAGAACAACAATAAGTTAGTCTCCTGTTAGCTGGGCCTTCAACTTGATCAGTGTTCTTCAAGAGATCAAGAAGCATCCGAGGTTAACAAATCTTGGTCGCCACGGTACAAAAAAGATGTTGAGACTCTGGAAAGAGAGCAGAGAAGAGCAACAAAGAGGATCAGGGGACTGGAGGCTAAAACCTACGAAGAGCGGATGCAGGAATTGGGGATGTCTGGTTTAATAAAGAGAAGGACGAGGGGGGACATAATAGCAGTCTTCCAATATTTGAGGGGCTGCCTCAAAGAAGAGGGGGTCCACCCGTCCCAAAGGTGCTTTTTCAAATGGTAACTGGACTTTCTTGTTTGTCCTTGAAGATGTTTCCCTTCTGATCCAAGAAGCTTCATCAGTTCTGACTTATTCAGTCATAACTCAAGAAGTTTCTTGGAGGAGAAGTGAAACGTCCTCCAGGAAAAAACAGAGAAAGTCCAGTTGCAACTTTTGAAAAAGCACTTTTGGGACAACCGAGACCTGGATAACTGAGAATTCTCCACAGACAAAGGGGTCCACCTGTTCTCCAAAGCCCCTGAAGGCAGGACAAGAAGCAGCGGGTGGGAACTAACCAAGGAGAGAAGCAACCTGGAACGAAGGAGAAATCTCCTGACAGTGAGAACAATTAACCAGTGGAACAGCTGGCCACCAGGAAGTTGTGAATGCTCCATCACTGGAGGTTTTGACGAAGAGACTGAAGGGCTGCTATTTGTCTGAAATAGTATAGGGCAGTGGTTCTCAACCTTTTTAATGCCGCAACCCCCAACCGGTTGTAAGTCGAGGACTACTCAACCAGTCGTAAGTCGAGGGCTACTCAAATGGTGCAGCACCGTTTGCAGAATGGGACTTTTGGCGGGCTCAGCTGGGCAGAGACAGCCTGGACAATTCCTACTGGCTTTTGAAAGCCAATAGAATTAGACTCTATTCAAGAGAGTCTATTCTATTGGCTTTCAAAAGCCAATAGACTAAAAGGGAGTAGCACAGCTAAGGAAAAGTGGGGAAAAAATGGCGGACTGCGTTGTTTGGTGACCCCCGTGAAATGATCGTTCGACCCCAAATGGGGTCCCGACCCACAGGTTGAGAACCACTGATATAGGGTTTCTTGCTTGAGCAGAGGGTTGGACTAGATGACCTCCAAGGTCCCTTCCAACTCCGTTCTTCTGTTACATACTGAATGCTTGAATTTCCTCCTTGCAGGAATTTCCACGTGTGGAACGACTGTTGGATGAAGCGACCGGATCTGCCTTCAGGTTTCGACGGGTGGCAGGTGGTGGACGCAACCCCCCAGGAATCCAGCAGTGGTAAGTTTGGGGGGGGTGAAACAGAACTCCTATGAAATGGGTGTCAAGGTTCCGACGGATGAACCCAACTGAGTGAACGCCGCCAAGATGATCCAGTCTCTCAGTGCAAAACTTTATTGAGTACGTCCTTTTGGCACGAACGAAAGCGAAACCAGCTCCGGTTAATTCCCGCGCAAACCACTATAATTAAAATATAGAACCCTCCATTCCCTTCTTAGTGAAGGTCACATTGTCTAATCAAGTGTCAAAATACCGTTATGAGAAAGTGTCTATAGGTTGGCAAACATCTGCTGAAACGTCCTTGGTTCCCACAACTTGACTTCTTGTTGTCTGGAGTTTGCATTCCATTTCCCCCTCTCCTTATGTTGGCAATATCATGTGCGTGCTTCGAACTTGATGACGAGATCTCCACATTTGGAACCCTGGAGAAGGTTCCAGATTGGAAGCGTGACGCTGGGTGGAGGAGTCGGTCCTTCTTCTACCTTTCCTTCCTCGCGTCACCTTCCATGTCTTCCCACAGGGATCTTCTGCTGTGGGCCCTGCTCTGTGGAGGCCATCAAGAACGGTCTGGTCTACATGAAATACGACGCTTCCTTCTGCTTTGCCGAGGTGGGTCCTTCTTTTAGCGATGGACAGATCCCGGGAGGCTTAGTCGAAATCGGTCCTTCAGGCACAGCGGGGAGAAAATTGGCAAGAGGACGGATGAGTGACGATTTGTCTCCTCAGGTGAACAGCGACAAGGTGTATTGGCAACGCCAGAGAGACGGCACCTTCAAGATCGTCTATGTAGAAGAAAAAGCCATCGGGCATCTCATCAGCACCAAAGCCGTGGGATCCCATCAGCGCCAAGACATCACGAACATTTATAAGCATCCCGAAGGTACAACAACGCTGAGCGGGGAAGGATTGGGACAACGGCGACATAAATACAGTTATTCCTTGACTTGCAACCATTTGTTCAGTGACCGTTTGACATTATCAACTGTACTGGAAAAAAAGTACGTTACCGCTGTTTTTCACACTTACGACCGTGGTCATGTGATCAAAATGCAGATCCTGACAACTGACTCGTATTTATGACGGTCGCAGTGTCCCAGGGTTGGTGGTCACGCGATCCCCTTTTGCAATCTTCTGACAAGCAAAATCGACGGGGGAAGCTGTATTCACTTAACGACCGTGTCACTAATTTAACAACTGTGGTGATTCACTCACTCGTAAAATAAAATTAGCAAATGTCTCGCTTGGCAACATAAATCTGGGATTCAGTTGTGGTTGTAAGTCAAGGACTACCTGTAAAGCAAGGAAATCTGGAGTTATATTTTGGGGGTGGACTTTTTGAAAAGAAAGGAGCAAATCCTATTTTCTGCTTTTATTCCGATACAAGAAGGAAGATTTATTTCTGTTCTGTATGCATTTCCATCAGGAGCTTGGGATTTCAGATGACTTCAGGTAGTCCTTGAGAGATGGTCATGTTGCTTATGTTGCTAAGTGAAACATTTGTTAAGTGAGTTTTGCCCCATTTTATGACAGGTGTTAAGTGAACCATTGCCTCTGCTAAGTTAGTAACAAGGTTGTTAAGTGATCTGGCTTCCCCATTGATTTGCTTGTTAGAAGCTCGCAAAAGGGGATCACGTAACTCCGGGATATTGCAACCGTCGTAAATATAAACCAGTTGAATATTGAACATGTGACTGGGGGGGGGGGAAATGCTGCAACAGTCGTAAGTGTGAAAAACAGTCCTGGGTCACTTTTTTCAGTGCCATTGTAACTTCGAACGGTCACTAGATGAACTGTTGTAAGTCGAGGACTGCCTGCATTTCATCAAGGTCTTCTTCGTATCTCTCTTTGATCCGAGGGACCCCTTTTTTGAATTCTCCGTTCTTTCTCTCCACAGGAACGGAAGCGGAGCGCAAAGCAGTGGAAACCGCCGCCAAGCACGGCACCAAGGCCCACATCTACACCAACAAGGAGTGGGGAGAAGACATCTCAGTGACGGTCGACACTGAAGAGGCCTACACCGGACAGGACATCTCCTTGAGGGTCATCCTGAAGAACCGGAGTTCGATGCCTCGCAACGTCTCTCTCAACCTCTTTGTGGCGGTCATGTATTACACAGGAGTCACCGGCAGCAATTTTAAACAGGAGCAGCGGCAGGTCCAGATTCCTGCAGGAGGAGGTAACCATCTGCGGCTGCCTGAGGCACGGCATCTTGTGCCAAAACTGGGAGGGACCCGAGGGTATTGGAATTCATTTGTTGGAATGTATTTCAATGCAGCAACTTGAGTAGTATTCAGCCAGCAGATGGCAGTGTTTACAAGTTTGGATCTGTGGTATATATGTTCTTTGTTGAAATAGTTGAGCAGTAAAGCACATGGTGACGGTGCTTTTTGTTTGAGCTATGGTGCTATATATATATAAACAGAAGGAGAAAGGTGCTGCGAAGCGGAACGGGTTATGCGAAATAAGGAAAAGGAAAACTTGGCATTTGTGTATCCTGAGGGTCTCCCCATACATGACCCCAAATTTGTCCGCCTTCCTTCTCACAGCTCAACCAGTTCCGATGGTCATCTCCTATCCCGAGTACAAGACCCATCTGGTGGACCAAGGAGCCATGAAGCTCAGCATTTCCGGGAAAGTAGCTGAAACCGGACAGGTCATTGCGAAGGAGCACACTTTCCGTCTTCGCACCCCGGACCTCACTCTGACGGTACGACATGGACTCTTGGCTGTCTTCACCAGCCGTGTCCGACAAACTAGGATTCTCAGGAGATGTTGGTTAGATAAATTTATTTTTGCAGCTGTCCCCAAATTTGGAGCTACCGGTTCCTGTCAAGAGACGTGTTCTTTGGGATAAGGGGAACTACATTCTACATTAGTCCTCATTTAGTGACTGACTTTTTAAGCGGTTGTTCATAGTTACGACCATGACAAACAAGTAACTTCACGACAACTCTTTGTCTTTACGGCCTTCACAGGTCTGTCAAGCCAAGGAAAGCTCCCGGAAGGTCATAAGCAAAGTCATGGTTTCACTTACTGACCACTTCAGTTAATGACAGGTGCCAATGTGGTGGCTAAATAAGGATGAGCTGTATTCTGTAGGGAGGGTCACTGGGAGTACTGCCATACCATTCAGATGTTTGTAAAAAATACTACCCCTAGGAGGGTGTATTATTTCACTTTGCAAAATTTCCTTTGGATATATCTAAAACCAGTGTTTCTTTGCGCCAGGGAGTAATTATATATAAATATATTTCTAAAATACAGGTAATCCTCGAGTTACGACCACAATTGAGCTCAAAATTTCTGTTGTTAAGTGAAACATTTGTTACGTGAGTTTTGCCCCATTTTACATCTTGCCACAGATGTTAAGTGAAACACTGTAGGTGATAAGTTAGTAACCCGGTCGTTAAGTGAATCCAGCTTCACAAAAGGGGATCATGCGACCCCGGGACGCTGAGACCGTCATAAATAGGAACCAGCTACCAAGCATCTGGATTTTGATCACATGACCATGGGAGATGCTGCAACAGTCATAACTGAAAAATGGTCATAAGTCACATTTTTCAGTGCCGTTGGTGAATGGTCACTAAATGAATTGTTGTAAGTCAAAGACTGCCTGTAGGCCAGCGATTCTCATCTGTGGGTCGGGACCCCATTTGGGGTTGAACGACCATTTCACGGGGGTCGCCAAACAACACAGTCCGCCATTTTTTCCCCCTTTTCCTTAGCTGTGCTCCTCCCTTTTATTCTATTGGCTTTTGAAAGCCGATAGAAGAGACTCTCTTGAATAGAGTCTAATTTTCTTGGCTTTCAAAAGCCAATAGGAATTGTCCAGGCTGTCTCTGCCCTGCTGAGCCCGCCAAAAGTCCCATTCTGCAAACGGTGCTGCACCAGTTGAGTAGTCCTCAACTTATGACCGGTTGGGGGTCGCGGCATTAAAAAGGTTGAGAACCATTGCTGTAGTTCAAATATCTGAACAACCGGTTCTCTGATTGGATGCAGGCCTGGGCCTCCGAGGCCTAGAACGGACTTCCGGAAGTGGTATCCACGTACTTCCGGCGGGCCGTTCTAGGTCTGCGATGCCTCCTCCAGGCCTCCCAGGCCTAGAACGAACTTCTGGAAGCAGTGTGCATTCAGCCGGTTCTCTAAACTCAGCAAAATTTAGCTACTGGTTCTTCTGAACCGGTGCAAACCGGCTGAACCCCACCACTGGTCCTCAACCTACAACCACAACAGGGGCCAGAATTTCTGTTGCTAAACAAGGCAGAGGTTTAGCGAGTCGCAGTGAATTTTGCGACCTTTTTTTTTTTTTGCAACGAATCAGCGCAGTTGCCGAGTCATGCAGTTGTTAAGGGAATCTAGCTTCCCCCGTTGACTATGCTCGTCGGAAACCGGCTGGGAAGGTCACGTGACACCGTGACACTCCAACTGGCATAAGTACACGCCAGTTGCCAAGCGTCTGAATTTTGATCCCGTGACCGTGGGGATTCTGCCATGGTTGAAAGTGCGGGGACCGCTCATAAGGCGTACACCCCTTTTTTCAGCGCGGTTGTGACTTTTAACGGTCCCTGAAGACTAAAATACTATCTGTAGTTTCTTTTTACGGTCCTCTGACGATCCGTTCGCAACCGCTTAGTGCCGTTAATCCTTCCTCGTCTCTCATCCTCTTCCTCTCTCCTCCGCAGCTGCTGGGTCCGGCCATTGTTGGACAAGAAACCCAAGTCCAGATCGTCTTCAAGAACCCTCTTCCTGTGACCTTGACCCAGGCCACCTTCCACATGGAAGGTTCCGGACTTTCGACTCCCAACACGATGACCGTCGGGTGAGTAGACCTGTAGAAAGCTGCCTATTGTGGCGTTTTTGCTCTTCCTATTATCTGGTATTCTCAGAAGACACAGAATGGAAGAACAGAAGAACAGATTTGGAAGGGAAACCTTGGAGGTCATCTAGTCCAACCCCCGGCTCAGGAAGGAAACCCTGTACCATTTCAGACAAGTGACACTCCAGTCTCTTGTCTAATCTCTTCTTAGAGAGTTTTGGAGCACCCACAATTTCCAGTGACAAGCCGTTCCACTGGTTACTTGTTCTCACTGTCAGGAAATTTCTCCTTAGTTCCAGGTTGCTTCTCTCCTTGATTAGCTTCCATCCGTTGCTTGTTGTTCTACCTTTAGGTTGAGCCCCCCCCCCCCTCGAGGAAGACATTTCTTCACCTTTCAGCCCAAATTCGGGACCACCAAAATAATATTTTATTGCCCTGTCCATCTGACACGTGGTGTTTTTTGAAAAGGACAGATCTTTGCAATCAAAAATTTTAAGAAAGAAGTAGGAATTATTTTGTCTCACAAATGGCCTTGTTACCTGGCCAAGTGATCATGCATACTATCAAAGTGTGAAAAAATATTTGGAAGATGCAATTTTCAGGGGAAGGATGGTCTAAGACAGGGGTCTTTAAACTTGGCCTTTTTATGACTTGTGGACTTCCAACTCCCAGAATTCCTCAGCCAGCATGCCTGGCTGGGGAATTCTGGGAGTTGAAGTCCACAAGCAGGGCTCTTCAAACTTGGTCCTTTGATGACTTGTGGACTTCAACTCCCAGAATTCCTCAGCCAGCGTGCCTGGCTGGGGAATTCTGGGAGTTGAAGTCCACAAGCAGGGCTCTTCAAACTTGGTCCTTTGATGACTTGTGGACTTCAACTCCCAGAATTCCTCAGCCAGCAAGGAATTCTGGGAGTTGAAGTCCGAACATCTTAACGTTGCCAGGATTGAGAAACACTGATTTAAGTCACTTTTTTTCCGGGCCGTAGTAACTTCAAACAGTCACTAAGTAAACGGTTGTTAGTCATGGACTCCCTGTGCATCCTTTTTCCTGAGCGGGATTGGCAAACATGACCCACAATCTCTTCTTTTCACGTTGCAGGGATATCGGTCCGCATCAAACGGTGCGACTCTGCCAGAAGTTCACCCCGCTCCGTGCCGGACGTCGCCAGTTGGCTGCCAGTCTGGACAGCCCACAGCTCTCCCAGGTCCACGGCGTGCTAACCATCGATGTGGCCCAGAGCCCTCCACCGGGCCCATCAGCCTCTCCGGCACCTGTCCGGGGTTCTCCCGCCCGGGGCAGAGCCTCGCCTTCCCGCGTCCGAGGGTCCTCGGCAGCCGCTCGATCCTCCCCTGGAAGACAGCCCGCCAACCACAGCACCCCAGCCAATGCCAACACCAACACAAATGCCAACACAAATGCACGGGCTACCCCCAGTCGACAGCCCAATCCCGGACGAGCCCCCAATGCTCACGGGACGACTGCCACTGCCAGGCCAGGGGCCACGGGGCGACCCGTGTGAGCCAGCTCTTAGCCGTGACTGCCGAGTGCGACATGACAGCACAGCCAAACCAGCTGGCAAAGAGAGGAGGGGGGGGTCCCTGCCCAAGCCACAGAACCACAGTGGGGTGCACCAAGCCCACGAGGCCGGCGAAATGTTTTTCCCGGTGGTGACCGTCAGGAAACGTCTCCACTTCTTCACCCACCGATTTCTCTTTCCTTCGCTTTCGTTCTGCTCCCCCCTTTTTCCCGCCTATTATTGTCTTCTGTGAATAAGCACCCAACCGAATTGGAATTTGTAGGGTGCAATTGAGGCATCTTCCCTCTTCCACACCGTTCGTCCGAGATGGGGGGGGTGTTGAGGACTCGGCTGCTCCTCCAGCTCTGGGACCCCCTTCACCCCATCTGCCCCTCCCCACTGCCCCAGGGGCACGACTCACCCACCCCCGTGCAAGGAATGTTTATAACTCGACACTTATATTTCACCGCGATTCTTGTTTCCTTCTTAAACGCGCCACCAATCTTCACGTCTGCATGCTTGTTTCCCACAAATGGAGAAGTTCTGGAGAGCTTCCAACGGAGAAGGCATAAATTTGCTTTTCAAATTATTATTCTTCCTAAGATGAGTGGGGGCCTTTTCACTTGAGCCAAAGGAATTGTCTAGGAATTTTTCCCCATGGTTCCCCCCCTCTTTTTATTTGGACAGATTTGGGGTGGGGGAGGTTGGGGTTTTATTAGCTCTCCTTTTTTTTCCAGGATTTGTCCTGGAAGTGTATTTAAGGGGGAAGTAAATCGAAATCACATGGCTAAGGAAGGTTAATGCAACGTAAGTTTGGCTAGCCATGCTTCTGCCATTCACGCGCTTAAAATATATGCAGATTAAAAGTGTCCAGAGAGCTGATCATGTAACCCTAAAGCGGAGTGGAGACGGTTTTTAATTACTAGCCAGATTCTTGCTCTTAATTATGTTTCTATCGTACTGCATTTAACCTATATGGAAAACGAATGAAGCAAAAAAAAAGAGAAAAGCAAGGAAAAAAAAGCTGTATTTTTTGTGTGTTCGAACTAATATAGGTATTTATTTGAAAATAAATGGTTTTTAACTCTTAGCGTGTTTTTTAAATAGCGGCGTGCTTTTACGTTTTAATTTATTCTGAATTGTTGCTGAGCTATGAAATGTGTGGGTTGCCTGTCGACCAGAAGTCTTGAAATTGTCAGCTGCAAAGGCTGGCAAGATTATTTGAGCCCAGCGTGCTACAAACTGGATCCAAACTGTAAAAGTAGATTAATATCTTTTGACAGGCTGGTCTCGATTTACAGCAATTCATTTAGGGACCATTCAAAGTTACAACGGCGCTGAAAAAAAAGAACGTGTGACCGTTTTTGACACTTAATGACCGTTGGAGCCTCCTCAGGGACAGGATCAAAATTCAGACGCACGGCAACGTGACTTGTATTTATGACGGTCGCCGTGTCCCAGCTGGATCATATGATCCTCTTTTGCGGACTTCCGACAAGGGAAGTCGACCGGGGAAGCCAGATTCATGTAACAACTAAGTTAGCAGTGATTCACTTCACAACTGTGGCAAGAAAAGTCGTAAAGTGGGGCGAGATTCACCTAACAGCCGTCTCGCTTAGCAACAAAACATTTGGGGCTCCATTGTCGTAAAGTGAGGACCGCCTGTGTTTACGCATAAGCAGGAAGAGGCACCCCAGGGATAGAAACCTAAAAAAAATCACTTTATATGCAGTTGAAACATATTGAGTTTAGAATGAGTTCTTTCATTAATCAGCATCCTTTGATATGTCTCTGACGAAGCGCACATGTGCTCCATAACATTACGTGTGCCATGTAACACTTCATAGCATCCCACGACATCCTTAGTATGATCTAGTTATGGGGTAGGCAACCTTGGCTCTTTTATACTGGTGGACTTCAACTCCCAGAATTCCTGAGCCAGCCATGCTGAGGAGAAACAGAGAGGTTTCCAAGCTGAGCCATGTTGGGTCAGGAATTCTGGGAGTTGAAGTCCACGAGTCATAAAAGAGGCAAGGTGGCCTACTCCTGATCTAGTTAATGCTCACTCTCATATTCGGAAAGCGTGGCATTCACACTGTAATGAGATATAAAGGAGTTTGCAGGTTACTAACACAGGGGTCTCCAATCTGTGGTCCGTGACCCACTATCGGTCCATAGCCTGCTGGTCACCAGTCTGCGGAACAGGCTGACCAGTGTGTGCGCACTCGCCCCCACTCATGCTAGTGCAACCGCGGCTATGCAAACGGGACGAAAACAGGATGGTACTAGTGCCCGTGCAGCAAAAACGGGAGCTGCGAGCGAGTGTGCTACCCGGGTGCTATCACCGCCCTGTTTGTGTCGCGCGGGCTCGCCGTCCCACTTCCGTGTGCGCGTCTGCACAGAAAATGCTTCCCCTTGCCTTTCCCTCCGGTCCGCCAACTGAGAAAGGTTGGAGACCTCTGTCCTAGAGTTCAAATCTACGCCCAGGTAATCCTCAACTCATAACAATTCATTTCGCGACTGCTCAAAGTTACGACGGCATGGTTACTTCAACTCCCAGAATTCCTCCGGCAGGAGTTTTCAGCCCAGCCTGCTTCAGAGGGCAGCGTGACGTTTAAAATCAGCTGTCGTATTTTTTAAGGGGGCTTTGGCAAGTGCCAGAAACAAGTCCTTGACTTACAGTCGTTCGTTTAGTGACCGTTCGGATTCGATGGTCATTGTAAGTTGAGGATTCCCTGTAACTTTGGCAAGTTTTTTTAGCCAGTTTTTAATCAGACTCTACATTCTGTGGGGAGCTTGCTTTGCTTTGTGACTTCAGAGAATTAGAACACATTAATAAAAGGAAGTCCCAGTTTCTGGAGTCAAAGAGGCTCCTCTCCGCGTCTGCCATCTGAACTTTTCACTTGTCATTCCGGCCACTTTTCATTCTTTGCCACACTATAAAATTCAGAATGGCGAGTCAGAATCCCAGCTGCATTTTATCAGAATGGCACTGGAGTTGCTGGGCTACCGAACCACAACTTTTGTGCAACTCTTTGTTAAAGCTGTTCCGTCTTTTGCAAGACGTTGCCTGTAAATGTCTAACTTCTACTTCCCTATTTTTATGATCACTGAACTAACAGCCATTTCTCAGAAATCTTACCCAAGAAAACTGCAGGGACATGTCCAGGCCGTCTTCAAGAACTGGAGGCACAATTTAATGGTCGTGTGATCCCCTGAAATGTTATAGGTTCTCCTGCTTGAGCAGGGGGCTGGACTAGAAGACCTCCAAGGTCCCTTCCAGCTTCTATTCTATTCTATTCTATTCTATTCTTTATTATTCTATTCTATTCTATTTTTCTATTATATTCTATTCTATTCTTTATTATTCTGTTCTGTTCTATTCTATTCTTTATTATTCTATTCTATTCTGTTCTGTTCTATTCTATTCTATTCTTTATTATTCTATTCTATTCTATTCTTTATTATTCTATTCTTTTCTATTCCATTCCATATTTTCTATTCTATTCTATTATTCTATTCTATTCTATTCTATTCTTTATTATTCTATTCTATTCTATTTTTCTATTCTATTCTATTCTTTATTATTCTATTCTGTTCTATTCTATTCTGTTCTATTCTATTCTTTATTATTCTATTCTATTTTCTATTCCATTCCATATATTCTATTCTATTATTCTCTTCTCTTCTCTTCTCTTCTCTTCTATTCTATTCTGTTCTATTCTATTCTATTCTTTATTATTCTATTCTATTTTTTATTCCCATATATTCTATTCTATTCTATTCTATCCTATCCTATCCTATCCTATCCTATCCCATCCCATCCCATCTCATCCCATCCCACTGCAGTGATTCACTTAACAACTGTGGCAAGACACTTAGCAACTGTCTCACTTAGCAACATACATTTTAGGCTCATTTGTGATCATAAATTGAGGACTACCTGTATATGTAATAATTATTAGATGTCTTATAGGAGAGCAATCTTGCCTGTTGAATTGAATTTTTGTTCGAGGCCCTGGCAAATGAAATTTTCTCTTGCAACAGCCTCAGCTGCGATGTCTTGTTTTTCTACGCACAATCCAAAGGCCCAACAGCTGCCCCTTCTCAAAATAAAGTAAAATTTTCCAGTGTAGCTGAAAGGGGGTGAAAAACACACACACAAAAAAGTTTTTTTCCCATGGTACAAAGTGTCTTTTGGATCTCCAGGATCGGGAGAAAATTGCCAACTTGGCGGACTTTAAAAAGGCTTCCTGGTCAACATAGTTCGACTTAATTTATTGCTTCAGTTTTTATAGCTGCCCAGCTCACATTTCCTGACCCTGGGCAGCTTACAATGAACACAAAACACAGTCCCAAAAATGTATAAAACCACCCTAACAAAGAATACGGAGCTCAAAGCAATCGAACGCCATAGATTTGAGGTGATGGGTTCTAGATTTCTCGGCTCAGGTTCCCAAAGATAAACAAACTCATTTAGGATTCCAGGAACAGATTTTTATTGAAATAAAGCTTTGGCAAAAGCTGGTGGTCTTAAACTCATGGAGATTAAGCCACACACACACAAAGCACATATTTATATCCTCTCACGAAGCTAGTCCCCACCCCACCACCCCTATTGAACTCAACAGCCCACCTGCTCATCCCGATCAGCTAATCCGAATCGCCTAAACAGAATATATTTCAGTTCAGCCCCTCCCAAGAAAAAGCCCTTATATTTCATATACCCGTTCACCATGACATGTTGCTGACATTAGCCTTCTCTTTGTTTTTATATTTCCTTGAGCTAGTGGTTACTTCTAGCTTCCCACGGAAGCGACAGATTTCAAAGTAATTATCCTGCCCTGTGTCAAAGCCCTGACTTCTAAAAGCCATTTGGCCATTATTCATTAAAATAGATGGATTTGTATGTCCTTATCGCCCACCTTACAAAGAATAGTGTTAAACAATTTTCTGATATTATTTGATCTCTTACAGTTTCTTCCTAATTGCCTATGTGAAAATGAAAAGGAAGACTTTGACCCATCAGTTCTCAACCTTGGCAACTTTAAGCTAGGTGGACTTCAACTCCCAGAATGGACTTCAACTCCCAGACTTCAACTTTAAGCTAGGTGGACTTCAACTCCCAGAATGCCCCAGCCAGCTATGCTGGCTAGGGCATTCTGGGAGTTGAGGTCCACGTAACTCAGTGGTTCTCAACCTGTGGGTCAAGACCCCATTTGGGGTCGAACGACCATTTCACGGGGGTCGCCAAACAACACAGTCCGCCATTTTCCCCCCCTTTTCCTTAGCTGTGCTACTCCCTTTTATTCTATTGGCTTTTGAAAGCCCACAGAATAGACTCTCTTGAATAGAGTCTAATTTGATTGGCTTTCCAAAGCCAATAGGAATTGTCCAGGCTGTCTCTGCCCTGCTGAGCCCCCCCATTCTGCAAACGGTGCTGCACCAGTTGAGTAGTCCTTGACTTACGACCGGCTGAGTAGTCCTCGATTTACGACCGGTTGGGGGTCGCGGCATTAAAAAGGTTGAGGACCACTGACCTAACTTAACGTAGCCAAGGTTGAAAAATAAGCACTCTGGCCTTGTGGTAGAGTCCGCCTTCTTGCACAGAGCCAATTTAAGGCAACAAACCAGCTTTGCAGGCCAGCATGCTTGGGAGAGGGAGATTAGCTTTGGAAAATCCCCTTGGATTTTGGAGCTGAGCCTGCCTCGCAGGATTGTCGTTATGGGGAGAACTGCAGGGAGAGCCTGCCGTGCAAGGAATCTTGGGTTTTGGAAAGGAAGGCAGACAGAAACCAAATAAAATGAAAAACAAGGAGCCACGTTGGGGATGAACTCAGTCCCTAAATCCCATGAGCCTCAGACACGCGGGACTACAACTCCCATCAACGCCTAGGAGACCAGCAAGAAGGCGGAAGCCCGGCTGGTGCTATCCCTCACACAACCACCAGGGGCCGCTGACGCTCAAGCGGAGGACGGGAGAGTCCCTTTCCCTAAACCGGAAGTGACGATCCCGGTGGGGAGTAAGGCGAGGCGAGTCTCCATGGCAACAGAGCGGAAGTTTAGCTGCGGGAGGAGCGGAGGTCCGGGATGAGTCCCGAAGGGGAGGCCTGTTCGAAAGTAGCTCGCCCTTCCGTGTGGGGAGAAGCGGGGCGGAGGAGAGAGGGGAGCGGCAGGGCGTAAGCCCCTTTTGGGCGTAAAGCTGTCAAAAGGGGTGTGTCGCACGGTGAAGGCCCGGCGCCATTTTGGGAGGGCGGAGCTGCCGCCGGTGCAGGTGGAGCGCAAAGAAGGCGGGAGTAGGAGAGGCGGGTGCTTAGGGGCGGGGCCTCCGCTGAGTGGTTGGACAACAAAGAAGGCGGGATCGGGGGCGTGCCCCGGCGTAGGGACGGGCGCTCTAAGAGGCGTGGCCTCAACCGGGGCGGGGCCACAGCGGAGTGGAGCGCCAAAAAGGCGTGGCTTCGGCCTGTGCGGCCTTTACAGGAAGAGAGAGGATTGCGGCGGGCGATGTAGAGGCGGGGCCTCCGCTGGGGGCGGGGGGAAAATTGAGCGCTTACAAGGCGGGGCTGAAGGCCAGGTTGGCGCGCAAAGAAGGCGGGACAGTGGCCTAGGGGGCGGGACTTCAGGGGGCGCGGCCTGCACTGAGAGGCTGGGCGTCGGCAACGTAGAAGAATCGCGTGCGAAGGAGAAGAAGGCGGGGATTGGGCGGGACTTGAAGGGGGCGGCGGACGCGCGCGAGAAAGGCGCGGTTTCGGTGGGCCGGGACTGGAGCGCCAATAGGGAATGGGTCCGGCGGTAGAGGGGGCGTGCCTTCGGGGTGGGCGTGGCCCGAGCTGTCAGAAGCAGCGCCCGGCCGCCTCGGCTGTCAGTCTGTCCTCCGCTTCGCAGCGAGGCGGTTCTTCTATGGGCGACGAGCGGGCGGCCGAGGAAGTAGCCGCCGCCACCGCCGCCGTCTCCCTGCGGGTTGTGGCCGCGGCCGCTTGGCACGTAGTCCGCGGCCGCCGCTTCTCGGACTTCCCGCGCGTCCTGACCTTCCTGGAGAGCGTGGCGGAGGCGGCGCCCGAGCTGGTGCCCTTCCAGCATCTGGCCAAGCTGCGCCTGGGTCTGCAGGCCAAGGTGGGTGAGCTTCCCGATCTGGACCGAGCAAAGCTCCTCGGGGAAGGGGATGATGGGCACTGGAGGGAGTGATGGGTCCGTGACCCGCTTGTGCCCCGTTTGGGGAGGGGTCACTTAACCAGGTTTGGGAAGCAATGAATGGGGTCTTTCTCCATCTGAGCTACTTTGAAGCCTGCTGGACTTCAACTCCCAGAATTCCCCAGCCAGCACAGCTGGCTGGGGAATTCTGGGAGTTGAAGTCCAGCAGGCTTCAAAGTAGCCCAGATGAAGCAAACGGGGCTAGAGAAACAGCATCTGCCCCAGCGTTGCACTGCCTTCGTTTTGAGTTTAGTGGGGAGCCGGTTGGAGACTTTTATTTATTAATTAATTTTATGAATGAAAAAAAAAAATACCCTCGGGTGGTTTTTAGGCAGAATCGTCCTCCACGGGCCCCCTCTCGCTTTGTCTTTTTTTGCCCAGATTGTCATGAACCTGCTGCAGGAAGATCAGCCCCCCGGGAAAATCTACGATGCTGTGGACAGCTACTTTCCAGAGAACGAGACTCCGCCCAGCCACGCCAAAGCAGTCAGTCTCCCCTTGTCTTTGTAGCAAGGGTCCTACTCTTTGTGGACAGCTCCATTCCCCTGGGCCTTAAGGAGATTCCGTCTCTCTGACCCCCCCCCCCTTTCTCTCTGATTTATTTATTTTTTTTCATCCATAGACGGCTGAGGACCTGAAGATGGTACGAACAGCCCAAGAAAACTTCAGAATCCTGGTACTGAGGTTGCTGAGTGACTGTATCAAGAGGGAAATCTATGTGCAGGTAAGGCTGGGAGGACATGGGTATCTACAGAAGGCTGAACCCCTTATCTGTCTGTCTATCTATCTTATCTAATCTATTTATCCAACCATCCATCTATCTATTCACCCATCCATTTATCCTTCCATCCATCAACCCATCCATTCATCCATCCAACCATCCATCTATCTATTCATCTTTCCCACCCCCTATCTATCTATCATCTGTCATCTATATCACTTCTTTTCTGTTTCTCTATATCATCTCTGTCTCCCGCTCTTTCTATCTATACCAGCGATTCTCAACCTGTGGGTCCCGACCACCATTTTTTTTCAGCTGGCGGCACCGCGCATGCGCGCCACGCCGCACATGCGCACCGCGCATGGGGACGCCGCCGCGCATGCGCGGCGCATCCTTATGACCAGGGTCGCCAGGAAAAAAAAGGTTGAGAACCACTGATCTATACCTATCATCTATATCACTTCTCTATTTCTCTATATCATCTGTCTCCCTCTTTATCTCTTGCTTTCTTCTCTTTATCTATTTTTATGTAATCTATCATCTATATCACTTCTCTATTTCTCTATATCATCTCTGTCTCCCTCTCTCTCTTGCTTTCTTCTCTTTTTCTATCTATATCTATTTAATCTATCATCTATATCACTATTTCTCTATATCATCTCTGTCTCTCTATCTCTTGTTCTCTTTCTCTTCCTCTCTCTCTCTTTCTCTCTCGCTCCCTCCCTCCCTACTGCCTATCTCTTTTCTCTCTCCCATCCCCTTCCCCCCCTCTGTCCTCCTCCACCTCTCCCTCTGTCTAATTTTTACTGAGATTATCAACATAGAAGTGAAACGGAAAAAAACAAGAAAAGGTGTTATCTTCCCGCTCTTTTCAGTCCAGTACCACCCAGCTAAGAAACTCGCAGCCTCAGCTTTTTACTTTTGCCCAGTTAGTCTAGAACAGGGGTAGGCAGCCTTGGCTCTTTTATGACTCGCGGACTTCAACTCCCAGAATTCCTGAGCCAGCCATGCTGAGGGGACAGGGAGAGGTTTCCAATCTGAGCCGTGCTGGCTCAGGAATTCTGGGAGTTGAAGTCCACGAGTCATGAAGGGGCCATAGTTCCCTCACACTGACTGAGGAATTCTGGGAGTTGAAGGTCCACAAGTCATCAAAGGGTCATAGTTTCCTCACGCTGGCTGAGGAATTCTGGGAGTTGAACTCCACAAGTCCTCAAAGGGTCATAGTTCCCTCACGCTGGCTGAGGAATTCTGGGAGTTGAAGTCCACAAGTCAGGTCCTAGTTCCCTCATGCTGGCTGAGGAATTCTGGGACTTGAAGTCCACAAGTCATAAAAAGGTCCTAGTTCCCTCACGCTGGCTGAGGGATTCTGGGAGTTGAAGTCCACAATTCATAAAGGGTCATAGTTCCCTCACGCTGGCTGAGGAATTCTGGGAGTTGAAGTCCACAAGTCATCAAAGGTCATAGTTCCCTCACGCTGGCTGAGGGATTCTGGGAGTTGAAGTGAGGAGTTCCCTCATTCTGGGAAGTTGTCATAAGTTCCCTCACGCTGGCTGAGGGATTCTGGGAGTTGAAGTCCACTCAAAGGGTCATAGTTCCCTCACGCTGGCTGAGGAATTCTGGGAGTTGAAGTCCACGAGTCATACAAGAGCCCAGGTGGCTTACCCCTGGTCTAGAACCACTTTCGATAGCAACAAACCTATCTCATCTCCAAATCCCAAAAGTCAGAATTTCATTTTTTGTTTCCTACTGTCTCGAGCCCAAAACCTACAAGCAGTTTGCATCCAGACAAAGCTGGATGTGTTCTTTTCTTGGATGAGAGCAATGCATTTCAGCCATCGCCACTACTGCCGTCGGTTTTCCCAGCCATTCTGCCATCAACAGGGAAACCTTGAGCCACACCGAGGGAAAAGAGGTCACAGCAAAGGAACCGGTTGCCTCTTTTGCCAGACGGGGTGAATTGAGCACCCCAGCTTCAAAGGGCAAATTTGAAGATGACAGAGCCTGCTTCGGGGCCTGGACAGGTGTTTGGCTTTCAATTATAAAGCCCAGTGCGTTGGGCATCCCTTTAGGCCTTATACAGACCGAACAGCCATTTGAACTAATATAGGACAGGTTCTCCTGCTGGAGCAGGGGGCTGGACTAGATGACCCACAAAGTCTCTTCCAATTCTGTTATTCCTCCTCCTCCTTTTCAAAAAGAGAATGGACAGCCATTTGTCTGAAATGGTATAGGGTCTCCCGCTTGAGCAGGAGGTTGGACTAGATGGCCTCCAAGGTCCCTTCCAACTCTGTCCGTCTATCCTATTCTAAACCCCAAGATCAGGGGTAGGCCACCTTGGCTCTTTTATGACTCGTGGACTTCAACTCCCAGAATTCCTGAGCCAGCCTGGCTCAGCTTGGAAACCTCTCCCTTTCCCCTCAGTGTGGCTGGCTCAGGAATTCTGGGAGTTGAAGTCCACCAGCCATGAAGGGGCCATAGTTCCCCCATGATGGCTCAGGAATTCTGGGAGTTGAAGTCCACGAGTCATGAGGGGGCCAAAGTTTCCCTCATGCTGGCTCAGGAATTCTGGGAGTTGAAGTCCATGAGTCATGAAGAGGCCATAGTTCCCCCATGCTCGCTCAGGAATTCTGGGAGTTGAAGTCCACCAGTCATAAAAGAGCCAAGTTTGAAGACCCCTCAGAGGAACATATGAAAGCATAATTAATGTTAATTAATGTAGACTTTATTAGTTTAGAGCAGGGGTAGGCAACCTTGGCTCTTTTATGACTCGTGGACTTCAACTCCCAGAATTTCTGAGCCAGCATGAGGGAAACTATGGCCCCTTCATGACTCGTGGACTTCAACTCCCAGAATTCCTGAGCCAGCATGAGGGAAACTTTGGCCACTTCATGACTCGTGGACTTCAACTCCCAGAATTCCTGAGCCAGCATGGGGGAAACTATGGCCCCTTCATGACTCGTGGACTTCAACTCCCAGAATTCCTCAGCCAGACTTTATGACTTGAAGTTCATGAGTCATAAAAGAGCCGCGGTTGCCTACCCCTGGTATAGGGTCTCCTACATGAGCAGGGGCTTGGACTAGATGACCTCCAGGGTCCCTTCCAACTCTGTTATTCTGTTATTCTTCCTCTTCCTCCTTTTCAAGACGAGACTGGACAGCCCCTTGTCTGAAATGGTGTAGGGTCTCCTGCTTGAGCAGGGGGTCGGACTAGACGACCTCCAAGGTCCCTTCCAACGCTGGTCTTCTGTATTCAGTAAAGACTGTCCTGTTGTTTGTTTAATTTTTTTTTTGTGGCTTTTAGGAATACCTGGAAACGGATTACGGGGAAGCCTTTGTGAAAGTGGTGGAGGAACTCTTCTGCGATTACCTCTGCCAGCTGGAACACATTCTCCCGGAGCCCAAATTCCAGCAGGTACGAAGGGGGGGGGGGGTAAAAGAGCCAGAAAGATAGCTGATGGGGGGAGAGGGAAAAGAAACGGCACTTGGGGCAGTGGCATTGCTGCTTTGTGGTAGGGCTGGATGAATTACAGGCCGTCCTCAACTTACAGCCGCCATGGAACGCCACGTTTACGTTGCTAAGTGGAAGCATTGGTTCGGTCAGTTTTGCCCCATTTTACAACCTTTCTTCCCTCCATTGTTAAGTGAATCGCTGTCAGTTGTTGAGTTAGGAACGTGGTGGTTACCAGGAGACTGGGAATTCCAGTGCCTCCTTAGCCATGAAAGCTGGCTGGGTGACTTTGGGCCAATCAGCAGGAGGCGGTGAGTTCTAGTCCCGCCTTAGCCATGAAAGCCAGCTGGGTGATTTTGGCCAATCATCAGGACATGGTGAGTTCTAGTCCCGCCTTAGGCATGAAAGCCAGCTGGGTGACTTTCGGCCAATCAGCAGGAGGCAGTGAGTTCTAGTCCCGCCTTAGTCACGAAAGCCAGCTGGGTGACTTTGGCCAATCATCAGGAGATGGTGAGTTCTAGTCCCGCCTTAGCCACGAAAGCCAACTGGGTGACTTTGGGCCAATCATCAGGAGGCAGTGAGTTCTAGTCCTGCCTTAGGCATGAAAGCCAGCTGGGTGACTTTGGCCAATCACCTGGAGACGGTGAGTTCTAGTCCCACCTTAGGCACAAAAGCCAGCTGGGCCTGTCCTTGCCTCTCAGCCCAACCTACCTCACAGGGTGGTTGTCCTGCAGCAAACAGGAGGAGAAAAGCCTGCTAAAATACGTTGACCGCTAAATACGTTGAGTTATTTGTTAAAAGAGTAACGGCGAGATACAAGCCAAAATAAAAACCGGCCCTGCAGATCACACGCAATTCTGGGCTTCCCCACACAAGGGCAGAGTGTGTGTGTGTGTGTGTGTGTATTTGTGTGTGCTGTACCTTGGGGGGGGGGCAGAATATTCCACGGGGCTGCACCTGTCGGCGTGCTTTAACCGGCGGGATCCACAGCGTCCTTTCCTTGCCAGACTGGGTGGGCTTGGATGGGGAAACGGGGGCGGGGGGAAAATTCCTCTTCTCTCCCTTTCCTTCCCAGCTGTTGGAGGCTGCCAGCCTCCAGACCCCCCACCAGCTTTCCCAACCCAGCATGACCATCCTAAACCAGTACTTCACCGCTGTGGGATACCAGCCTGCAGGTAAGTCTTTACGGGAGCCCCAGGGTGGGGTGGGGGGTCTTCTGTGGCCCCTTAACCTGCTCCCTCTCCTCTAGGTTGTGCTGAGGCCCCCTCCACCCCTCCCCATCTGTCAAGCACCCCACGCCAGAGCGAGGACGAGGACCCCCCCTCGCCGCCTTTGACCCCACAGCCGGGCAGGAGCCGAAGAGAAGATTCCCCTATCTGCCTCTCAGAAGGGTAAGCATCAGCCTGGACAGGTGGTCCTCGGCTTACGACCAAACTCGGTTGCTAAGCGAGACAAGTTTTCTCCCCCTTTTGCGACCTTTTTTTGCCCCAGTTCTTAAGGGAACCCTGGGAGTTTTTGAGCGAATTTGGTTTTCCCCATTGATTTTGTCTTGTTGGGAGATTGCGAAAAGGGGATCACACACACACACACACACACACACTCACACACACACACCCCAGGACGCTGCAGCTGTCACAAATACGAGTCGTTTTGCCAGGCGTCCAGATTTTGATCCCGTAAACCAGGAGGATGCTGTGAAAAAGGATCACAAGTCCCATATTGTAACTTCAAACAGTCGTTAAAGGAACGGTTGTAAGTTCAGGACAACCTGTAACACGGTCGTTAAGTGGATCCAGCTTCCCCCATTGAGTCCGCTCGTCAGAGGGTCACAAAAAGGGGATCGCCTGACACACACACCCCGGGACGCCGCGACCATCATAAATACGAGTCGGTTGCCGAGTGTCCGGAGTTTGATCGCGTGACCGTGCGGGGATGCTGTGACGGTTGTGTGAAAAAGGAGTCCCTTTTTTCAGTGCCATTGTAACTTTGAATGGTGACTGAAGCAACGGTCATAAGCCGAGGACTTCCCTTTGTTGTATTTCTCTTTCCCAATCTTGCCGCTTTTAAATAGCTGACCGTATCCCCTTTGTTATCTTCAGGGAATTGCACAGACTGTCCTCAATCAACTCGGAAACGGGTAGGTTTCAAGATCTCTCTCTTTTAACAACCCTGCAGAGTTAACACAGATGTACAAATCCAGTCCCACCTGAGGTGGTTGTTAAGTGAGTCACTGCAGTTCATTGAGTCGCTGTTGTTAAATGAATCAGGCTTCCCCCCTGACTTTTTGCTTGCCAGGCGGTCGCCAAAGAGGACCCCGGGATGCTGCCACCGTCATAAATACCAGTCAGTTGGCTCTTTGAGCCTTCTCCTGCGGCTTCCAGCCTCCTCCGCCATCAGCAGAGACAGACAGAGAGAGGCACTTGCAATTCCCTTCTCTCTCTCTCTCTCTCTCTCTCTCTCTCTCTCTCTCTCTCTGTATGTGTAAAAAAGAGAGTGGCCTCACACTGTTCTCGGACAAGCTGACAAGCTTATTGGGCGGGGCTCCTGCCTTTGCTGCGTCTCAGCAGGAAGCAGCAGAAAGCAACAGCTCTCTCTTTCCTCCCTCTCTCTCTCCTTCTCTCTCCATATCTCTCTCTCTCTCTCTCACTCTCTCTCTCTCTCTCACACACACACACACACACACACAGAGTGGGGGAAGAGGACTGGCAGAGCAAGGGCAGGAGAGAGCCAGCCCAATAAGAATGAGCTTGTGTGAGCTTGTCGGAGAACAGCGTGAAGCCAGCTTGCCAGGTGAGCAGATCAGAGAGAGAGAGAGAGAGAGAGAACTCATGCACAGCTGCCTCTATTTCTTTTTCATTAAACTCTTCAATCAAGCGCCCTCCCTCTCGCGCGCATACGCACGGACGCACCCAAGATTTGCAGGTCCCAGTCTTTTCTCTGGGAAACGGGTCCAAGTGGCTCTTTGATTGTTTGAGGTTGCCGACCCCTGGCCTAGAAGAAGCAAAACCACCTCCGGTTTTCCCCCTCGAAAGCTTGCTTATTAAACAACAGATTCCCTCGCCCCCACCCCACTGGGTGTTCACCACGTCCTGTAGTAATACTTCTTGCTACGGGGACTGTCCACCTCTCCATCGAGCGCCCTGCGTTAGTGACCTTGGTGTTCCTGCAGGCTTTCAAAAGACGCCCCTGCTGGCTGGGGAATTCTGGGAGTTGAAGTCCGCGCATCTTCCACGTTGCTACGGTTCAGAAACACTTGATTTAGACGCTAACCCTGGGTAAAGGCTTGGAAATAAATCTCTTGTTGTTGTTGTTTCTTTCTGTGGATGCAGCTGAAGATCTGGTGCCAGATTCAGAAAGCGAAAGAACCACCTCCCCTTTGAAGGTGAGGAAGAAGCTGAGCGATGGTTGGGTAGCAGGCGGGATTAAGACCAAGAGGATGAACAGAGGAGCAGAACACTCTTAGCTTACCTGCTGAAGGCCTGGACTGCTTGGCGTTAAAGCCAGGGTAACCCCTTTAGAATGTGGGGGTCCTTGGTGCTCTCTGAGCTTGGTTCTTTTCTTGCGGACGTTTCATGACCCAACTAGGTAACATCATCAGTGCTAGAAGGGAGGAGGGGTTTGTAGAATAGAGGAGGATTGTGGGGTCCTTGGTGCTCTCTGAGCTTGGCTGTTTAAAGAGTCAGCATATTGCCCCCCCCCCCTCCAAATAATCTGGGTCCTCATTTTACCAACTTTGGAATGCTGGGTCAGGACTGAACTGCTGGCAGTCGGCAGAGTTAGCCTGCAATACTGAATTCTAACCACTGGGAAGGGGAGGGGAGGAAGGAAATGGAATGAGAAGGAAGGAAGGAAGTGGAATGGGAAGGAAGGAAGGAGATGGAATGAGAAGGAGGAAAGAAGGAAACGAGAAAGAAGGAAAAACAGGCAGGAAGGAAACGAAGGAAGGAGAAAGAAAAAGAATGAAAAGGAGGAAGGAAAGGAGCAAAAGCACACACACTTATACACCGCTTCACAATGCTTCACAGCCCCCTCTAAGCGGTTTACAGAGTCAGTCTCTTCTTCCCTCCCCCCCCCCAACAACCTGAATCCTCAGGATGGGAAGGCTGAGTCCACCCCAAGCCAGTCAGCATCGAACTGCTGGCAGTGGGGCAGAGCCTGCAACCCTGTACTTTAATCACTGCGCCACACTGAGGCCGGATGCTCAAGTGTTCCTCCCTTTTCCCTCCACCCCCCCACCCCACCAGGGCGAATACCAGACCACCCGTCATCGCACCCTCATCCCCACTTTTCAGGAGCACCTCAGGGACAGCAGCAGCCCGTGAGTGACCCCTGCATACCTTTCAAAATTGCTTAACTTGAGACAACGCGCAATCTGGACGTTTCCGGCCAGGCGGTTCCTTGGCTTCCGCCACGTTTGCCCTGATGTGAGGGAGGGGAATCGACAGTCTCTCCTCCACTTCCGACCGCCGTTGAGCCCGTCTTTTCCGTCGCAAAGCGAGACCGTTCCTCTGTGAGCTCGGCCCCGTTTTGCGACCGTCCTCGCTGCACAGGGGCGCTAAGGGCATCACGGCGGTTGTTAAAATCAGCCGCCTGGTTAAGCAAATCTGGCTTCCCCGTTGCCCGTCGCTTGTCCGAAGGTCGCAAAAAGGGGGATCGCGGGAACGCCGGGATGCTGCGACCGTCATAAATACAAGTCGGTTGCACAAGCGTCTGAATTTGGATCGTGCAACCGCAGGGATGCTGCAACGGTAGTTAAGCGTGAAAAATTTAACTGGCAGCATCCCTGCAGTCGCGCAATCCAAATTTAGACGCTTGTGCAACTGACTCATATTTATGACGATCGCAGCGCAGCTATAACTGTTGTGATTCCTCGCCAGCCAGTGGATCCGGCAGTTGAGTCTGAGGAATCAGAGGATGAGGAGGGGCCTGGAGTGACATCAGAGTCAGAGGAAGGCTCTGAGGAGCTCCAGGACTTACAGTCGGACGAGGAGCCTGGCCCTTCTACTCGCTGAGACACAGCTGTGCTGGGAGCCTGAGTTGGACAGTGATGAAGAACAGCTGGGACAAATCACGGATGCACGAAGGCACAGGCAGGAGAAGCGAGTAGGACAGAGGAATGCAATGGGGTGCCTCCAAAGGCAAAGGAGAAGGCGTTAGGAAGCCATGCCTTGGCTGAATATTAAAAGGGAAGGCGTGGGAGGTGCTGGTTGCCAAAGACAACCGTTTGTGTTGGGGATCAAGTTTCTGTGAACTGTGTTTGTTTGCCTTGGACACTGACTCAGGTCTGTGAATAATAAAAGGGGATTGTTTTTTTCCTGCGGTTCCAGCCTGCTCGTTGGAAGAAAGGTTTTTCCTTGTGAGTTTAACAAGGACTCGTGTAGGCTGGGACAAAACAATCACTTTGAACACTCACTAAACCAGTGGTTCTCAACCTTTTTAATGCCGTGACCAACTGGTCATAAGTCGAGGACTACCCAACCGGTCATAAGTCGAGGACTTTCCCTGCCCGGGAGTGCTGTGCATGCGTGGTGCCGCCCCCTTGCGCCGGCTGAGGCGTAGCTGGCAAGGGGCAGCGACAGCGCAGGGCGACCACCGGCTGGGCCACCAGCTGGCCCAGCCCAAGGGAGATAAGGCACCCGCCGGGCCCCATGCGCGCCAGCAACCCTCCCTGCGCCCACCGGCCTCCCACCTCCCACCCCTGGCCCTCTTTTACTTATATTTTTAGTAGTTGCTCAGCAGGGAGGAGTGGAAGCTTCCAGACAGCTCGCCTTCGCTGCGTTTGCAGAATGGGGCTTTTGGCGGGCTCAGCAGGGCAGAGGCAGCCTGGACAATTCCTATTGGCTTTTGAAAGCCAATAGAAGTAGACTCTATTCAAGAGAGTCTATTCTAATTGGCTTTCAAAAGCCAATAGAATAAAAGGGAGCAGCACAGCTAAGGAAAAGGGGGAAAAAATGGCGGACTGCGTTGTTTGGCGACCCCCGTGAAATGGTCGTTCGACCCCAAATGGGGTCCCGACCCACAGGTTGAGAACCGCTGCACTAAATGGACTGCCATTAAGTCGAGGACTACCTCTATTTAAGTCGAAGGCCACCACAGCTGCAGTGTCCCACAATGGAGAACACTGGCATGAGGGGGACGGGGGCAAAGATTTACCTGCCGTTGT
This sequence comes from Crotalus tigris, assembly GCF_016545835.1. Classification (NCBI taxonomy): domain Eukaryota; kingdom Metazoa; phylum Chordata; class Lepidosauria; order Squamata; family Viperidae; genus Crotalus; species Crotalus tigris. The sequence goes on from NW_024096569.1 coordinate 2,815,125, forward strand.
TTCCGGGCGCTCCTGAAACTGAGGAGGGAACGATTGCTCGCCAGTTCAGCGCCCGTTAACAACAAAGGGTGCCTGGGAAGACTAGTTTGGGGACAAGGATAGGCCCCGACAGTGGCTCGTCCCGCCTCATTTTAACATTTCAGCTTTTTAAAAAAAATTTCCTTCAAGGTTGAATAGTTCTCCGTTGTGATTGAACATCTCCGGCTGTCCCTCCGATAGAGACTTCCGAAGCCCAGCATTCGCCGGCGATTTTAGAACTTTATTCAGAAAACACGATAAAAAACTTGGACTTGGTTTCATCTGGAGGACGGAAGAGGAGTAGACGGCAGAGTGCGTTTTGTCTACGGCCGAGGCGGCGCGTCGAACGGCTCGCGTGTTTTGCGAGTTTGTCTCAGGAACGTGAAGGGCGGGACCCTGAGTGGTTGAGGCACCTTTGGGAACTGGAATGTTAGAAAGCCTTGGAAAAATAAAAGTGTTTGCAAATGCCTTTCTCGGAGGGGTCCTGGGGGGGGGGGCGGGGAACTCTCTGAGCTGGGTCAGATGTTTCGTGACCCAACGAGGGAATGTCATCAGTGCTACAAGGGAGGAGGAAGAGGACTGTGGGGTCCTTGGTACTCTCTGAGCCTGGCTGTTTTCTTGCAGATGTCTCATGACCCAACTAGGGAACATCATCAGTGTTAGAAGGGAGTGAGGTTTGCAGAGAGGAGGAGGAGGAAGAGGACTGTGGGGTCCTTGATGCTCTCTGAGCTTGGTTGTTTTCTTGTAGACGTTTCATGACCTAACTAGGTAACATCATCTATGTTAGGAGTGGGGTTTGTGGAGACGAGGAGGAGGACTGATGGGTCCTTGGTGGTCTCTGAGCTGGGTTGCTTTCTTGCAGACGTTTCATGACCCAACTAGGGAACGTCATCAGTGCTAGACGGCAGTGGGGTTTGCAGAGAGGAGGAGGGAACGATAGGAGGAGGAAGAGGAGAAGTGTGGGATCCTTGGTGGTCTCTGAGCTGGGCGGTTTTCTTGCAGACGTTTCATGACCTAACTAGGGAACATTATCAGTGTAGGAGGGAGTTGGTTTTGCATGGAAGAGGAGGAGGACTGTGGGGTCCCTGATGCTCTCTGAGCTTGGAGGTTTTCTTGCAGACGTTTCATGACCTAACTAGGTAACATCATCTATGTTAGGAGTGGGGTTTGTGGAGAGGAAGAGGAGGACTGTGGGGTCCCTGGTGCTCTCTGAGCTTGGTGGCTTTTCTTGCAGACGTTTCATGACCCAACTAGGGAACGTCATCAGTGCTATTGGCAGGGAGTGTCTTCCACGGAATGGGAAAGAGTGAAAAATTGAGGTTTGTCGCCCTCGGAACAAGAGGAAGAAGCAGCGCTGGCTTCTCCAGCCTGGAGGAATCGGCGTGCTTCTAAAGGAAAGCGCTATCCTGCCTGGCTTGGCGTTTGGGGATTAGCCGAGAGCTTTGATTTCCTCAGCAGCCCGGGGGGGGGGAGGAAGCAGGGCCCCCCTCAAGGCTGATCCTCCCCCCCAAAGATGGGGTTCACTTGCTGGGTGACGCGGATGAAGGTGGTCCGACGGCTGAGCTCCTTCAGCTTGGCGGCGCCCACGTAGGTGCAGGTGGAGCGGATCCCGCCCAGGATGTCCCTCAAGGTGTGCTCCACGTCCCCCTTGAAGGGCACCTCCACCACTTTGCCTTCGGAGGCCCTGCGGGGGGAAGAGTGAGGAGGGGGCGTTGCAAGGAAGGTCCTCCCCTGGCGGACCTCCCAGCTCCCTTCCAGCGCTGTGACTCTATGATCGGCTAGCTCTTTTAGGGCAGGGGTCTGCATGGCTGGCTGGGGAATTCTGGGAATTGAAGTCCACAATTCTTTTAAGTGGCCGAGATTGTAGATTCCTGGTCTAGGCTACCAGTGGGATCCAGGGTGAAAGTTCCTCCCTTTCTCCTTCCCATTTATATTTTTCTATTAACTCACATATATACATATATATATATACACATACATGTATATACGTATACACAAACATGCACATATATATATATATACATACACATATATACACACATATACATATATATCATGGGTGTCAAACTGCTGTCTCATGGGCCGGTTTCATTGTACTGAAGCCGTCCCACCCCATTGCCGGCACTGGCAAAACCGGCCCAATACGTGACATCGCGAGTTTGACATCCGATATACTTGTACACACACACACATATATGTGTGTGTGTATGTATATATGTATATATATATTGTGTGTGTGTGTGTGTGTGTGTGTATGTGTGTGTATGTGTGTGTGTATATATATATATATATAAATTTGATTTTGTTGACAAAGTTAAAGGGAGACTAGCATAGCTATTTCGAGCTATTTAGCTCTCATCGGCTAGCCATACCCTTCTGAGATTCAAACTTGGGCTGATTGCATGTTAGCTGATGAGAGCCAAATAGCTCAAAACAGCTATACTAGTCTCACTTTAACTCTTTGTCAGCAAAATCTAAATTTACAGAAATAGTTTATTGCAGTAGCGAGTTGAGCCTGCAAAACGCTCCTAGATTGGGGCTGAAAGGCAAAAGTAATCATAACAGTAGACCAGGTGCTCTATTAGACACTTACTATATATATATATGTATGTATGTATATATGTAGGTCTTCGTTGTTTGGGTTTTCTCCCGCGTAAGATTGGAAGTGTCTTGGCGACGTTTCGACGAAGTCCCATTCGTCATCTTCAGGCTGGTGTTTTCAGCTTCGTGCTTCGAGGAGCACGAAGCTGAAAACACCAGCCTGAAGATGATGAATGGGACTTTGTCGAAACGTCACCAAGATACTTCCAATTTTACGCGGGAGAAAACCCGAACAACCAAAGACCTACATACAAAAACCCGCGAAAACCTCAGAAAACAAATATGTGTGTGTGTGTGTGTGTGTGTGTGTATGTTTTCTGAGGTTTTCGCGGGTGTTTGTATGTAGGTCTTTGGTTGTTCGGGTTTTCTCCCGCGTAAAATTGGAAGTGTCTTGGCGACGTTTCGACAAAGTCTCATTCGTCATCTTCAGGCTGGTGCTTTCGGCTTTGTGCTTCTAGGAGCAATGTGTGATTGTAGCTGTTTCCTCCTTTTAACTGCCAGTGGGGATATGAACTGATTGGATGAGAGCTTGGCTGTGTTCTGATTGGATGGAGGTGTATTCTGATTGGTTAGGAGCTTGGCTGTGCTCTGATTGGCTGGGGAGTTGGCTGTGTTCTGATTGGCTGGGGAAGTGTTCTGTTTGGGTGGGGGCTTTGTTGTGCTCAGGTTAGTCTGAGTTGCAGGGGGGTTTAAAATGGTGAACTGCATTGCTATTTTTTGGCTTCGCGTTCGTGGTCGTGCCTCATCTTCATGGTGGTGTCAGTTTGCTTCATGTATGGATTGGAGGGGTTTAAAGTGGCTAATGATGCAGCTGTGGTCTGGCTTCTGGTTTGTGGTCGTGCCTTATCATCGGTGTGCCACTGAATAACCAAAGACCTACATACATATATATATACATACACACACACACACACAGAGAGAGATTGCACTGTGTGGAATGATTTTTTTATGAATTTTAGTTTTTTTTAGGTTTGTTTTTTTTTTTTTTTTTGGTAAACCTTAAAAGGAAAAGGGGCGTTGCAGGAAAGTCCTCCATTGGCAGACCTCCAAGGTCCCTTCCAGCCCAATGACTCTATGATGCTAGCTAGGGAATGCTGGGAGTTGAAGTCTGCAAGTCTTAAAGTGGCCGAGCTTGCAGACCCCTGATCTAGTCTTAGCCCCTGATCTGTGTCAAGATTCAAATTAAGCAGAGGGGAACTGCCTGGAAAACCCATCTCTTCGTCACTTGGGAATGGATCCTACTGTCTTACTCCTCCTATAATAGATTGGGAGAAGCAGGGATCCTTCCCAGGTGGAAATTCACCATGGTGGCGGAAGGGATGGTAATCCAATAGCACAACGATCCCATGGACCGTTTCCTGCTATCGCCGAGTGAGGGGCGCTACAGGAAAGTCCTCCGATGGCAGACCTCCAAGGTCCCTTCCAGCCCTTCTGACTCTATGATGCTGATTGGGGAATGCTGGGAGTTGAAGTCCGCAAATCTTAAAAGGGTAACCATTAACGTTAACCACTTCCGGTTTCCGTACCGATAGTCGGCTACTCCTCCGGTGTATTTCTTCATAGACACCTCGGAGCTCATGCCATAAAAAAGCTTGTATTTCTTGCCTTCCTTTTCAATCAGGTCCCCCCCAGATTCGGTGTGTCCAGCCAACATGCCTCCCACCATCACAAAGTCTGCACCGGCGCCTGTGGGACACAATTCAAATTATACAGGCAGAGCCAGCAGCTCTCCCGCCCAAGACGCAAAGATAGATGATAGATAGATGGATGGATGGATAGATAGATAGATAGATATAGACAGACAGACAGACAGACACAGATAGACATAGATGATGACAGATAGATACAGACATAGATAGATAGTTGATGTCAGAATCCAATTATATTTCATCTTTAATCATCAAATATAGAAAACTCCAATTCTGCCTTCTCTGGATTCTGCCATAAGAGGGAGAGAAGGGGGAGAACAAAGGGGCTTTATGGCCCTCACTTCCTTCAGTAGACTTCTAAGGAGCTGAATGTGTTTATTGCAACCTCAAAGAGTTTGAATGTAAATAGCACCAAAGAACCTTACCATAACAAAGGGGGCTATTTACCTTTCATGTAGTTTATCTGAAGTCTCCATCCAGACGGAAGAAAGGAACAAAGGGGTGGAATTGTGATGCCTGAAACTATCACTGGAAGGGGGGGTGATTGGGTGGGACTGCTGGGGAACCCCTTAAAACCTTGAATGGGAGAGCTTGGACCCCAAGTCCTGTCTAGCACGCCTGCAACCACTTCTTCTTAATAAAGGATTCCTGTTGGAAGAATTATTCCAAGAGTTCTGTCATCTTAAGATGCAAAGTGGGGTGGGTCCTTACAGATAGATAGATAGATAGATAGATAGATAGATAGATAGATAGATAGATAGATAGATAGATAGATAGAGACAGACAGACAGACAGACAGACAGACAGACACAGATAGATAGATAGACATAGATGATAGATACAGACACAGATAGATAGACAGACAGACAGACACAGATAGATAGACATAGATGATGATAGATAGATAGATACAGACATAGATAGATAGATGATAGAGTTAGATAGACAGAGACACAGATAGACATAGATGATAGATAGATAGATAGATAGACACATAGACAGACAGACAGATAGATAAATAGACATAGATGAGAGACAGACAGATAAATAGATATAGATAGATAGATAGATAGATAGATAGATAGATAGATAGATAGATAGATAGATAGACAGATAGACAGAGATAGAGATAGACACAGATGAGATAGAGATAGATAGATAGATATAGATAATAGAAATAGATAGATATACATATATAGATAGATACACATATATATACATACGTATACATATACATATACACAGGCAGTCCTCAACTTACAACAGTTCATTTAGTGACCGAAGTGACAACGGTGCTGAAAAAAAGGGACTTATGACCATTTTCCCACACGACCGTTGCAGCCTCCCCCACGGTCACGCGATCAAAATTCAGACGGTCGCAGCATCCCCGGGGGGGGGGGAAATTGTCACGTGATCCCCTCTTGGGACCTCCTGACAAGCAAAGTCCATGGGGAGGGAAGCCAGATTCACTTAACAACCGTGTTACCAAATTAACAACTGCAGTGGTTCCCTTAACAGTTGCGGCGAGAAAGGTCGTCCAACGGGGCAAAACTCGCCGTGTTTCCCCAAAAGGAAGGCCTACACCAACCATAAGCCCTAGCTTGATTTTGGGGGGGTGGGCCTAATATGAGGCCTACCCCAAGAATAAGCCCTAGTTTTGGGGCGAGGCACACACCTAAAAATCAAGCTAGGGTCGGGGTGGGGGGTAGGGGAGCCGCCCCGCACCCACTCAACTTGCAGCCAGGCCTCCTCGCCGGCCCACTTCTTCTGAGGCCTCTTTTACAGCCAGGCTTGCATTTTTCAGTCACGGGTCTTTCCAGAAGGCTTCTACAGCCGAGAATCGAGCGATGGGCTCAATCCGTGGCTCAGTTCTGCAAGAGATCTGCAGCCGAGCACCAAGCCATGGATTGAATCTATAGCTCGGTCGTCGGCTGCTTCGGCCTTCTGGAAAGGCCTAACTGCAAGACCCAGGCCCAAATACAGCTACAGAACTTCTGCCCCAGAAGAAGTGGACCGGCTGGGTGGTGCTGTCGTTGACGGAGGTAAGGTAAGGCCTACCCCCAAAATAAGACCTGGTGCCTCTTTTGGAGGCAAAATAAAATAATAATAAGACCCGGTCTTATTTTCGGGGTAACACGGTACTAACTGTCTTGCTTAGCAACGGAAATTTTGGGCTCAATTGTTGTAAGTCGAGGACTAACCCGTACAGGCTAGTTCTCACTTAACAACCATTCCTTTGGTGACCAAGGTTACAACAGTACGTGGGAAAAGTGGCTTAAAAACGGTCCTCGCGCTTACGACCGTCACGGCATTCCTACATCAAATTTGGGACGGCTGGCGACTGGTGTGGATTTACGACGGTTGCAGCATTCCAGGCTCACGTGATCCCCATTTGTGACCTTCCCAGCCGGCTTCCGACAAGCAATAGGGGATTCCAGATTCGCTTAACGACTCCCTGACTCACTTAAAAACGTTTTTAATCACCGTGGCAGGAAAGGTCATAAAATTGGGTGTGCTCGCTTAACTGCTCTGCTTAACGGAGGAAAGTATAGTCTCAATTGCTGTTGTAAGTCGAGGACTGCCTGTATTGCCCCAGCACTATCTCAGCACACCTAACCGGCAGAATATGGAAAACGGGGTTTTACCAAAAGCTTTGGCCACATCCCCTGGGCAATGGCAGCCTCCATCCTGCAGAAAAGAGAGCAGAAAGTTAAATCTCAGCCTGCCCGTATTTTATTTAAGCAGACATCAACTCATGCAAAGGGGTGCAAAGGAACAGGTAGAGCAAGATTCTAGTCCTCAAGGACAATATAAATATGAGCCAGACAAAGAGGAGGTTGAGTGAAGCAATGATTGCGCTGGACTTGTGAGAATTATACTGTTTGCCCAGATCAGGGGTAGGCAACCTTGGCTCTTTTATGCCTCGTGGACTTCAACTCCCAGAATTCCTGAGTCAGCATGGCTCAGCTTGGAAACCTCTCCCTTTCCCCTCAGTGTTGCTGACTCAGGAATTCTGAGAGTTGAAGTCCACGAGTCATAAAAGAGCCAAGGTTGCCTACCCCTGGCCCAGATCAACAAGGATTCTTAAACCGGCTTGTACGGCAACACAGAAGGAAACCCTGAAAATGATGTCAAAAGCCAAAGAAAGCCACTTGATTCCAATATAAACATGTGTTTTCCTTTATCCAACACCTTTATTCTATAAAACATTACTGAAGTCTCTGGTAACTTGTCCCCTTCCAGGAACACTACAAATCTCCAATCCGGGCAACTTGAAGACCCAGAATTCCCTAGCCAGCATACTCATTGTGGCCCTGCTTACTCTCTTATAATCCCTTCCTCTCCAATCTCCCCGCTTTAAGGGATAGGAGGAAAAAAAAAACAGGCATGGCTGGCTGGGGAATTCTGGGAATTGAAGTCCACTTACTCTCTTATAATCCCTTCCTCTCCAATCTCCCCGCTTTTAAGGGATAGGAGGGGAAAAAAAACAGGCATGACCGGCTGGGGAATTCTGGGAGTTGAGGTCCACAGGTCTTCAAGTTGCCAAGATTGGAGACCGCGATCGGCAGATTGCTGTTCCTAGAACTTAAATACGGTTAAGTAGCAGCTTTCACTTTCTCACCGAGATGATGTGTCCCCCGAGACCGTGGGCAGCGTCCGCACACTCCATGACGGCGCTGAGTTGAGGGTAGCCCACCCCGGTCTTCTTCCGGGTGGTACAAACGGAGCCTGAAATAAGCCAGGATTAAGCCAGGAAGATCCCTATCAAGAATCTAATGGTCCCTAGCTGCAAGATTACTTGTGGGGCAATATTGGAAGAAAAACTCTTTGCCTACTATGGAAGAATGGATAGTTAAGGTGTCTAATTTAGCAGAAATGGCGAAAATCTCCGCCTATTTGAAGGACCATTCACAAGAAAAATATATTTCGGTTTGGAGAAGATGGATTGATTATATTCAAAAGAAATATGAGACTGAAAAGTATTATCTTGCTTATGAGTAGATTTTAGATTATTTTTAATAGTTCAATATGGTTGAATTTATATTATTTTTAGTATTATGGTTTAATTATGTTATTATTTTTGTTTTTAATTTGTTAATACTTGTTTTGAAAAGGAGTTAAAGTGTGTTATGGATTTGATTGTTAGTATAGTCGGGTTATGTTAGTTAGATTATGCTTGTTTATTTTTTTACCCTGTAATCAGGTCTGGGAAGTGGGGGAGGGGGGGAAGGGGTGGGAGGGGTTTGGGTTATAATGTATTCAATTTGTAAAACTTTTAATAAAATAAAAAATAATAAAAAAGAATCTAATGGTCCCCAGCTCTTCAGCAGGGGCAACCTAGACTAAAATTTTCAGCCCAGATCGATCGGGCGTTACCTGGTCCGATCCCCACTTTGATGATGTCGGCGCCTGACAAAATGAGTTCCTCCACCATTTCGCCCGTCACGACGTTCCCGGCCTGCAGAGGCAAAAAAAAAAAAAAAAAAAGAGGGGCAAGAAATGGGTGAGACCCACGTGAAAGCAGCTAGGCAACTTTGGGCCATGACCTGGAGATGGTGAGTTCTAGTCTCCCCTTAGCCATGAAAGTCGACTGGGTGGCTTTGGGCCAATCACCAGGAGACTGAGTTGTAGTCCCGCCCTAGGTATGAAAGTCGACTGGGTGGCTTTGGGCCAATCACCAGGAGACTGAGAGTTTTAATCCTGCCCTAGGTGTGAAAGCCGACTGGGTGGCTTTGGGCCAATCACCAGGAGACTGAGAGTTGTAGTCCTGTCCTAGGCATGAAAGCCGACTGGGTGGCTTTGGGCCAATCACCAGGAGACTGAGAGTTGTAGTCCCGCCCTAGGCGTGAAAGCCGACTGGGTGGCTTTGGGCCAATCACCAGGAGACTGAGAGTTGTAGTCCCGCCCTAGGCATGAAAGCCGACTGGGTGGCTTTGGGCCAATCACCAGGAGATGTTGACTTCTAGTCCCACCTTATACATAAAAACTGGCTAGATGATTTTGGGCTAATTACCAGGAGGTGGTGAATTCTAGTCCTGCCTCAAGCACAAAAGCTGGCTGGGTGATTTTGGGTCAATCCCCAAGAAGCTGTGGCTTCTATTCATGCCTTAGGTGTGAAAGCCTAAGTGACTTTGGACCAATCCCCCTCTCTCTCTTAGCCCAGCCCACCTCACAGGGTTGTTGTTCTAGAAAAAAAAAAGAAGGAAAGCATGTTGGAGATATCGGCCACCTTGACTTATTTGTAAAAATAATAAAGATGAGAGAGGGAGAGGGAGGGAGAGAGAGAGAGACAGAGATAAAGATAGATAGATAGATACATAGATAGATAGATAGATAGATAGATAGATAGATAGATAGACAGACAGACAGACAGACAGACAGACATAATGGATAGATAGATGAGAGATAGATGATAGAGATAGATAAACAGACAGACAGACAGACAATGGATAGATGAGAGATAGATGATATAGATAGATAGATATAGAGATATGAATAGATGGATGATAGATAGATAGATAGATAGATAGATAGATAGATAGATAGACAGACAGATAGATACATAGATGACATATAGATAATAGATAGATGAGAGATAGATAATAGATAGATGATAGATGATAGAGATAGATGATATAGATAGATAGATAGATAGATAGATAGATAGATAGATAGATAGATAGATAGATAGATGTAGGTAGGTCGATAGGTAGATTAGATAGATAGATAGATAGATAGATGTAGGTAGGTCGATAGGTAGATTAGATAGATAGATAGATAGATAGATAGATAGATAGATAGATAGATAGATAGATAGATAGATAGATAGATAAGTGACAGACAGAGAGAGAGAAAGAGCCAACTGAGGACCAAAACCCACAACGGACCACACAGCCAAGTCTGAAACGTGAAAATTTTAAAACCACCTTTTAAAAAGTCTTAAAATCTTCCCTGCTGGCCTCAAGGGGAACCGTGGGATGTCCACGTACCATGATGGTGTGATCCGGGTACCGCTTCCTCAAATCCCTCAAGAACTGGACGAAATGTTCGGAGTAGCCGTTGGCCACATCCAGACAGATGTACCGGATCTGCGGCACAGCCTCCAGGACTCGCTCCAAGTGCTCCAGGTCGGAGGTGCCGGTGCTGGCAGCCACGTTCTAAGGGCAAGCGGCGAGCAGAGAATTCACAAACATGGAAGGAAAAAAAAAAAAAGGCTACGGACTGAGTTGAAAAGTCCCGCAGAGCCATTAACAAGAAGCTAACAGAATAACAAGAGCTGGGAGGAACCTCAGAGATCTCCTAGTCCAGCCTCTTGCTCAAACAATGAGCCGAGGTGGCGCAGCAGTTAGAGTGCAGTACTGCAGGCCACTTTAGCTGACTGTGTTCAGCAGGTCAGCGGTTCAAATCTCACCGGCTCAAGGTTGACTCAGCCTTCCATCCTTCTGGGGTAGGTAAAATGAGGACCCAGATTGTTGGGGGCAATGTAAAATATATATATACATTGCTTACTGGTGTACACCGCTTAGAGAGTGCTTGCACTTAAAGCGGTATATAAGTCTCATAAATAAATAAATAATAAATAAATAAATAATGAACAGAAAACCTTATTATACCATTCGTGAACGAACGAATAAAAGTCAGGCAAAAGCGATGGGGGAGGGTTTGGAGGTGGGATAAAGAGTTATAAATCGATCCATCAAATACATTTGCGAGAAAGAAACTATAAAGCAGTGGTTCTCAACCTTTTTAATGCCGCGACCCCCAACCGGTCGTAAGTCGAGGACTACTCAACCGGTTGTAAGTTGAAGACTACTCAACTGGTGCAGCACCGTTTGCAGAATGGGACTTTTGGCGGGCTCAGCAGGGCAGAGACAGCCTGGACAATTCCTATTGGCTTTTGAAAGCCAATAGAATTAGACTCTATTCAAGAGAGTCTATTCTATTGGCTTTCAAAAGCCAATAGAATAAAAGGGAGGAGCACAGCTAAGGAAAAGGGGGGGGGAAATGGCGGACTGCGTTGTTTGGCGACCTCCGTGAAATGGTCGTTCGACCCCAAATGGGGTCCCGACCCACAGGTTGAGAACCACTGCTATAAATTGACAGTCTCAGCTTCATACAGAGAACACATATATAAAATGTTTTACAGGTGGCACTTGCCACCAACAAGATTAGTGAAAATGTTTAAAAGCATGGCAGAGAAATGTTGGAAATGTAAACACAAAGCAGGTACTGATTATCATGTGATGGACATGTGTTAAAGCAAGGAGATGTTGGACAATAACACACACGTGGTTAGAAAAAATGTTAGAGAAACACACAGGCTATAAACCTGATTTTTTTTTTATTAGGTATACCGCCAGAAAAACTTGACAAGCAAAGTACATATTTGATTCTACACCTGATAACAAGCGGCAAGAATTATATTTGAACAATATGGGAAGGACGAAGAAACACCACGAAGAAATAATTTAAAAAAAAAATACTAGACTGTGCGGAAACAGACAGACTTACTTTAAGGTTGAAAGAAAAAGAAGAAACAGAATATTTTCAAACTTGGGACCTCTTTTATCAATTTAGGGATTAGGAATTTAGTAATAGTAATAGTAGTAAAGTTGGAAGGGACCTTGGAGGTCATCTAGTCCAACCCCCTGCTCAGGCAGGAAACCCTACACCATTTCGGACAAATGGCTGTCCAGTCTCTTCTTAAAAAATTCCAGTGTTGGAGCATTTACTGCTTCTGGAGGCAGGCTGTTCCACTGATTAATTGTTCTCACTGTCAGGAAGTTTCTCCTTAGTTCTAGGTTGCTTCTCTCCTTGATTATTTCCACCCGTTGCTTCTTGTCCTGCCTTCAGGTGCTTTGGAAAATAGCTTGATTCCCTCTTCTTTATGGCAGCCCCTGAGATATTGGAATACTGCTATCATGTCCCCCCTTGTCCTTCTCTTCGTTAAACTAGACATACCCAATTCTAGCAACCGTTCCTTATATGTTTTAGCCTCCAGTCCCCTGATCATCTTTGTTGCTCTTCTCTGTATTCTTTCTAGAGTCTCAACATCTTTTTTACGTCGTGGTGACCAAAACTGGATGCAGTATTAAGACACTCAGACAACCCGTTTTTGTTGAACTAATTGTTATTGAACTCTGTTTAAAAAAATAATAATAAAACTTTTTTAAAAAATACATTTGAGCCCGTTGTTAAATGCAGGCGGGGCCGGCAGTTGTAACTTGAGGAGGGATCCTAAGTCGCATTTTTGAAGCCTGTCATAGCTTTGAACGGTTGTTCAATGACCCATCGGTCGTAAATGGAGGACTGGGGTGTGGGGTGGACACGAGACGGGGAAGTGAAGGCGAAGGGCCAGATCACACACCCACCTGGAGACAATCTGGATTCTGAGCTGCAAATTCCTGCCACTCCTCCACCGTGCAGTGCTTGTGGATGGCTGTGAAGAGAGAGAACTGGGGGAAGGAGACAACATTGAAAGAGGAGAGCTAGCGGTTGAGGCACTTGGCTAGGAAGCGGGAGGCTCTGAGTTCAAATCCCGCCTTAGCAGGGAGAGCCAACTGGGTGACATTGTGCCCTGTCTCTCAGCCCAAGCCACCTCACCAGGTTGTTGTTGTCGGGAAAATAGGAGGGGGAGGAAGGGGTGATGGAGAGGGAGGAGAAAGAAGGAAGGAAGGAAGGAAGGAAGGAAGGAAGGAAGGAAGGAAGGAAGGAAAGAAAGAAAGAAAAAAAGAAAGACGTTAAAAGAGGGAAGGAGAAAGGAAGGAAGGAAGGAAGGAAGGGAGGGAGGGAGGGAGGAATAAAAAGATAAGGAAGGAAAGAGGGAGGGAGGTAGGGAGAAGGGAAGGAAGGGAGGGAGGGAGGAAGAGGGAGGAAGGAAGGGAGGGAGGAAGAGGGAGGAAGGAAAAGATAAAGAAGGAAGTTGAAAGAGGGAGGGAGGGAGAAGGGAAGGAAGAAAGGAAGGAAGGAAGAAGGAGGAAGGAACAGATAGAGAAAGAAGAAAGTTGAAAGAGGAAGGGAGAAGGGAAGGGAGGGAGGGAGGAAGAGGGAGGAAGGAAAAGATAAGGAAGGAAGTTGAAAAAAGGAGGGAGGGAGGAAGGAAGGAAGGAAGGAAGGAAGGAAGGAAGGAAGGAAGGAAGGAAGGAAGGAAGGAAGGAAGGAAGGAAGAAAGGAAGGAAGGGCTTGCAGATGAAGTTAGTGACAACCCACTTGGACAATCCATGACTCTCCCTCGTTTTTAAGAAGATCCATCAAAGAGAAAAGGTCAAATTACAGAAGTCTCAGCAGCCACCATTCCAAGCCAACTCATACCTCAGGCAGCTGATGCCAGCGTTGGTCAACCCTTGGATCCTTTCAGGCGGGTGGACTTCCACTCCCAGAATGCCCCAGCCAGCTACGCCTGAAACCACCCAAGGTTGACCAACGCTGCCTAATCGGTGTGTTTTTTTCGCAGACGCGTACCTTGCTCAAAACCTTGGCCATCTCAAAGGTCCCCACCGTATCCATGTTGGCGGCGATGATGGGGATCCCCCGGTAGGTCTGCTTGGAGTTCCGGAAGGTGAAGGACCTCAGGAGATCCACCTAGATGAAAGGGGAGCCAATGCAGAGAAGAATAACACCCCAAAACTTTGAAAAGTTGATTTTCCCAACCTCCGCCAGGCCTTTGGCCGCCAAGAAGGGCAGCCTGTCAATCACCCGGCACACCTTATACCGGTTGCGAGCAGGAGAACTTTGCCGGAACTTCGTACCGGTTGTCCTTCACTTATGACCGGAAATTTCCATTTGAGGTCATTAAATGAGCAGCACCCGGCTTTCTCTTTCTTTCTTTCTTTCTTTCTTTCTTTCTTTCTTTCTTTCTTTCTTTCTTTCTTTCTTTCTTTCTTTCTTTCTTTCTCTCTCGTTCTTTCTTTCTTTCTCTCTCTCTTTCTTTCTTTCTCTTTCTTTCTTTTTTCTTTTTCTTTTTTAAAATATGTTTTAGGTTTTATTGGTTTTTTTCCCCTACATATCACCAATCAATATTTGGTAAACAGTGAGTTGTCTGAGTTTGTATTTACAAATAATCAATCAGGGGCTGCCCCAAAGAAGAGGGAGTCAAGATATTCTCCAAAGCGCCTGAAGGCAGGACAAGAAGCAACGGGTGGAAACTAATCCAGGAGAGAAGCAACCTGGAACTAAGAAGAAACTTCCTGACCGTGAGAACAATTAACCAGTGGAACAACCTGCCTCCAGAAGCGGTGAATGCAACACTGGAAGTTTTTAAGAAGAAACTGGACAGCCATTTGTCTGAAATGGTCTAGGCCAGTGGTTCTCAACCTGTGGGTCAGGACCCCATTTGGGGTCGAACGACCATTTCACGGGGGTCGCCAAACAACGCAGTCCGCCATTTTTTCCCCCCTTTTCCTTAGCTGTGCTACTCCCTTTTATTCTATTGGCTTTTGAAAGCCTATAGAATAGACTCTCTTGAATAGAGTCTAATTCTATTGGCTTTCAAAAGCCAACAGGAATTGTCCAGGCTGTCTCTGCCCTGCTGAGTCCGCAAAAGTCCCATTCTGCAAACAGTGCTGTACCAGTTGAGTAGTCCTCGACTTACGACCGGTTGAGTAGTCCTCGACTTACGACCGGTTGGGGGTCGCGGCATTAAAAACGTTGAGAACCACTGGTATAGGGTTTCCTGCCTGAGCAGGGAGTTGGACTAGATGACCTCCAAGGTCCCTTCCAACTTTTATTATTATTATTACTCTTGTTACAATTCGTTTCTACGGTCCCATATTCCACCTAGTAGCTTTCCTTGATTTTTCTGTTTGTCCAAGGATATTCTCTTTTATCGCCCTTAAATGAGTACATTTCTTGACAGTTTTAGAAGATAACAATTAAATACCTACAAATATCCCCCACCTCATTGTTAACCTTTTTTTCTAATCAACCATAGGTTCTCCTACTTGAGTGGGGGGACTGGACTATAAGACCTCCAAGGTCCCCTCCAACGATGCTATTCTGAAAAGTAGGGGAGACATGATAGTAATGTTCCAATATTTGAGGGGCTGCCCCAGAGAAGAGGTGGGGGTCAAGCTATTCTCCAAAGTGTCTGAAGGCAGGACGAGAAACAATGGTTGGAAACTGACCAAAGAGAGAAGCAAACTGGAACTAAGGAGAAACTTCCTAACAGTGAGGACAATTTTTAGCTTATGCGTATCTTAATTACATCCAATCTTCATAAACAATCCATGTCCTGTTATTAATTTTTACCCAATTTTTAGTTTCTCATCAAGATATTCCTTGCTAGCACACTCACCCTTCACCCTCGCAAACCCTTATTCTCATGTTCCCACTGGGAAGAGCAAACGCTAAGTAAACATGCCTTTCTCCGATTTAAGAACCATTAGATACATTTATTTATTACGATTTACATTTATTTATCTCAATTATTATTATTATTATTATTATTATTATTATTATTATTATAACTGCCTCGCCATCTGCATGGAGGACGAAAAAGATATTTCTACCTCACTCCGGGATTTGAGCGTACTCCGTTTCGGTCTCAAAAGGACATCCTTGAAATCCAGCTTAATGTCATTATCTATGTGGGGCATTTTGGATTCCTATAAATTAAAAAAATAATAATAATCAAAAGCAAAGCCCTGGAAATCTGGAACATCGGGGACCAAATCCCAAACTTTTTCTTCTCTAAACCTTAAGTTAAACGATCTCTAATGCAAATTATTTTCAACAGGACTTGCCAGCTAAATATTAATTTTCTTACAAGCTTTCTTAGAACGTTCATTGATTTTTTTTCCCCTTCCAAATAAGCATTCATTCACGCGCACAAATGCTGTGCAGTATTTTTATTTCCCCATATGCAACAAGTTGTGGTTTTCTTTATTTTCTTCTCTTGCGCTTAGAACTGCCGTATTTAATATAGATTGCTTATTTATTCAATTTATATGCTAATCCATTGTTGTAGACTCTGAGCAGCTACTCAGACATGTTTTTTTTTTTTCAAAAATCAACTGGACTTTGTTTTTCCTGAAATATGTTTCGCTTCTCATCCAAGAAGCTTCTTCAGTTCTGACTGAAGGGTGGAGGATGGAAAGATTTAGATTCCTTTGCAGTCATCTGGTTATTAGTATTCTCCCTAGAGTCTTGAGGTCACCTGGAGTTTTATTTGGGCCCTCAGGGATACCTGACAAACGGTGCAAACGGTGTGGATAAAACGTGAAATGTCTTCAAGGAAAAACAAAGTCCAGTTGGCTTTTTGAAAAAACACCTTTGGGACAATTATGTCCCGGATGACTGAGAATTTCCATAGATATTTTCCATAGGGTTGCAAGACTTTATTGCCCAAGGTAATTAACGATAATTTTCAGTTTGCACTTTCAACTTTGTGACACTTTCAGTTCTCTTACTATGGGTGAATTGGGTTGCTTTCGGGAGCCAAAGGTTGTGGCCAATAAATGTTTATGATCTCAGTGTCACCATCAGCCTCGACTTCCGCATGACCGTTCCCATCATTCTAAACCAGGGCTCTTCCAACTTGGCCCTTTGATGACTTGTGGACTTCAACTCCCAGAATTCCTCAGCCAGGCATGCTGGCTGAAGAATTCTGGGAGTTGAAGAGTCATCAAAGGGCCAAGTTCCACAAGTCATGGCAAAGGAAGTCCACAAGTCATCAAAGGCCAAGTTGGAAGACCCCTGCTTGTGGACTTCAACTCCCAGAATTCCTCAGCCAGGCACGCTGGCTGAGGAATTCTGGGAGTTGAAGTCCGCAAGTCATCAAAGGGCCAAGTTGGAAGAGCCCTGTTCTAAACACACACACATACAAAAAGAAAATTGAATTGAATTTCAAAAGTCCAGTTTTACCACAGGCGAATCTCTCACTCCCATAACTCTTTTATCAGCCCTCTTCCTAATCTCCAATCTCTCCAAACCACCATTACCTCAATACACAGTTACAAGATAGGGCTCTTTTAAACATCCTCTGCCCATCATGCTAAGACTTCCTCTGCTCACGCTAAGAGTTCCACCTTGGGGCGCAATCGCTTCATCCCCAATCAGGAAAGCTTTAAGTGGGCTTGGACCACTTAAGACTCTCAAACGTCTCTTCGATCTAGGGAAGCCCTTGGCTTTGCACTTTACCTCCCCAATCTGGCAGGACTGCAATTCCCATGAACCCCGGCCAGCGCCATGGGAGTTGTAGTCCTAGCCCACCTGGAGAGCATGAGATTGGAGAATGACAGATTAGCCTAAACCAGCCAGCCAGCCTGACCCAACCTTGGTCGTTTGAAACAGAGTTGGACTTCAACTCCCAGAATTCCCTAGCCCAGCATGGCTGGCTGGGGAATTCTGGGAATTGAAGTCCACCCATCTTCAATTTGCAAGATTAGGAAACACTGGCCTAAAGGGTGCCAGTATTGCACCCCCAATTCCAGGATGCCCAGTTTGGATTTCAAAGCTTGCATCACATCCCAATTGTCCAATTTTTAGGGTGCGGAGCATATAGGGGAGCGCACGAACCCCACTTCCGGTTCCCCGTTTTCGCTTTCCGCCAGCTTCCGGTCTTTCGGCGCTCCCCGACGGGCGGGGGGGGGGAAAATAGGCGACCGCGACCACCTCTCGGTCTCCAAAGGGCTCCGCTAAACCCTTCGCAGCTGGCCGCCGTTCGTTTTTGTTTTTTTTTTAAAACAGCGGAGCAGTGGCTTGTGGGAAATGTAGTTCTCTCTCCAACCGTCTACATTAGGCCCACTAGGATTAATAACTACAGCTCCCATAAGGGAGCGCGCTCAATCGGGATGACGTCACGCGCAGACGACAAGGCGGCTCGGCCTACTAGAGAAGAAAAACTACAACTCCCAGCGGTCAAAGCGTCACAACCGTCTCGCGCCGAGCGGCCATGTTAGTTTCCTTTTCTTTGTCAGGTCCTCTCTTCAACTCAGCTTTAATTAATTATGTAGAAACAGAATTATAGCTCCATTCTTCACGATATCGGCGGTTCTCTTTTTTTTTTAACAAGAGCCTATTCGAAAAGAAGAGCCGTGACAGAACCGCGGGGCGTGCTGGGAAACGGAGTCAGCCGCTCCATTCATCGCGGCGACTCTAGTGGGGGGAGGGAAAAAAAAAAGACAGCATCTCCCATGGTGCAACGCGACAGCGGCGGAAGGATACGTAGCACGCCCTCCTGCTTGGAGTTCACTGACTGAAAGGAAGGAGAGGCGGAAGTGACGTCACAGGCGACCGAAAAAACATCCCGGGGCGGCTCTCTGCGAAGCCAGTTCCGCTTCCGAGGTTGGAGGTCGGGCGGCGCTGAGGCACCGGGCGGGCGAGCGAGCGGAGCGGCCACGATGCTGATAAAAGTGAAGGTGAGGCGGGAGGCTCCGGCGCGCCCAGGCACGGCGGCATCCCTGGGGAACGCCGGCCGCGGTGCATTATGGGCGGTGGGAATTGGCTCCAGCAGCAGCGGCAACAGCAGGCAGAAGTCAAACCGGTCGAGCTGCTTCCTCGCCTTCTTCAGCCGGCAGCGCTCCCCGCCCTGAAGGGCGGCCTTCCTTAGGGGGACACAATCAACACAGTGCCCAGAAAAAGGGCTCCATAACACCAGGCGGGTAGCCTCCTTCAGTCGAAGCCCGAGGGATATTTGCCTTTTTCAGATATTTCTCAATGAAAGCTCAGCTAATTTGAGGCAACTCTTTGATCTGGGGGGTCTTCCAACTCGGCCCTTTGATGACTCGTGGACTTCAACTCCCAGAATTCCCCAGCCAGCCTGCTTTAAGATGGGTGGACTTCAATTCCCAGAATTCCCCAACCAGCATGCTTTAAGATGGGTGGACCTCAACTCCCAGAATTCCCAAGCCAGCGTGCTTTAAGATGGGTGGACCTCAACTCCCAGAATTCCCAAGCCAGCGTGCTTTAAGATGGGTGGACTTCAACTCCCAGAATTCCCCAGCCGGCATGCTTTAAGATGGGTGGACTTCAACTCCCAGAATTCCCCAGACAGCGTGCTTTAAGATGGGTGGACTTCAACTCCCAGAATTCCCCAGCCGGCATGCTTTAAGATGGGTGGACTTCAATTCCCAGAATTCCCCAGACAGCGTGCTTTAAGATGGGTGGACTTCAACTCCCAGAATTCCCCAGCCAGCCTGCACGATCCAACATAATTAGTCGGCGATCTAAATTAGTACGGGCAGTCCTCAATATACGACCACAATCCGGCCCCAAAGTCCTGTTAAAGTGAATTCTGCCCCCTTTGACCACCTTCCTTGCCACGGTTGCTAAACGAATCGCTGTGAGTGGTTAAAGGAGTAACACGGTTGCTAAGTGGATCCGGCTTCCCTTTATTGACTTTGCTTGTCAATAGATCCAAAGCAGCCTTCTGGGCGTGCTGCTCTCCAGAAGGAGAAATTAAAAGAATGACAATAAAAAATTTGTTTAATGAAGAGAAGGACTAGGGGTGACATGATAGCAATCTTCCAATATCTCAGGGGCTGCCCCAAAGAAGGGGAGGGGGTCAGCCTGTTCTCCAAAGCACCAGCTGGAAGGATGAGAAACAATGGTTAGAAACTGATCAAAGAGAGAAGCAACCTGAAATTAAGGAGAAAGTTCCTAACAGTGAGGACAATTAACCAGTGGAACAGCTGGCCACCAGAAATTGTGGGTGCTCCATCGCTGGAGGTTTTTTTTTTAAAAGAAGAAATTGGACAGCCATTAGTCCAGAATGCTGCAGGATCTCCTTGAACGGGGTTGGACTAGAAGACCTCTTAAGGTGTCCCTTTCAACTCTCATGCTATCATTCCGAACACCGATTCGCTGTGCGTTGAACTTCTGTTCAGATATTTGAAATTCAAAATATTAGTAACTGCAGCGTGCACGAAATTAAAGATCGTGCAAAGTCTTGAGGCCTAAATCAACTTGGAGACGTAGAGTCATTTTGGATGTTAATTACAAGCCGGCTCTTCTTGAACGCGCAGATGATAATTAGAAGCTGGGAGGGCTTAGCTGTAAACCCCCAGCAAGATTTATTAGCCTGGTGTGCCTTGGTCCAAATGGGATTGAAGCCGGAAATGTCGATTTGTAAAATCCTTTTTTTATTTCTGCATAAGCAAGGAGAGGTGCCCGCAGATACGAGGTTAGCGGACCCAGCCCCCATCTCTCTTTAGAAGTGAAACATGGGATGGGATCCTGCAAGAGGGAGTGGACGATGGTGGTTTGAGAAACCTTTTTTCTTTTTTTCTCTCCTTTCGTTGCAGACGCTGACGGGGAAAGAGATTGAGATTGATATCGAACCGACAGACAAGGTATCGGCCCTCAAAAGGACGGGGTGGGTTTTGATCTTGCTGACCATCCTTGTCCCTTGTCCTGCTTTGGTTTTCGTGTGCAGTTCACCTTTTCCCTTTCTCTGCGACCTTTTAGGTGGAAAGAATAAAGGAGCGGGTGGAAGAAAAGGAAGGCATCCCACCTCAACAGCAGCGACTCATCTACAGCGGCAAGCAAATGTAAGTATCCACCAAGGGAGGACACTACCTGTATTTCCATGTAAAAAACAAGCAAAGTCAAGGAAACAAGCCAGCCAACGCCCAGCCCCAGAGCAAACAGGACCAGATAAACAATTAGGAAAGACCACCATTTTCTCATCGTGGAATATAAACCTCACCCCAGTCAAAACCAATCGGGCGACCAGCCAACTCCATTCTTCCATTCCTGATGATGACGTTCCCTGGCTTGGTAATGAAACACTTGTAGGAAAAACAAACACACCAATAGTGCAACTCCGAGCTATGGATAATCCTCAAAATAACCTACAGCTAACTTCCAAAGATACATTCCGAATTCTTTGTGGTGCATTCCAAATTATGTCTTATCTTAGCCTTTTTTTTTTAAGACACTTGTTCTTTTTAACGCTTTCTTTGTGGTAATTCTTTTATACGTTTGTCATATATATATAGAGAGAGAGAGGGAGGGAGAGAGAGAGAGAGAGAGAGAGAGAGAGATAGATAGGTAGGTAGGTAGGTAGGTAGATAGGTAGGTAGATAGGTAGATAGGTAGATGATAGAGATAGATAGATAGATAGATAGATAGATAGATAGATAGATAGATAGATAGATAGATAGATAGATAGATAGATAGATAGATAGATGATAGATAAATAGATGATAGATAAATAGATAGATGATAGATAGATAGATGATAGAGATAGATAGATAGAGATAGATAGATAAATAGATAGATGATAGAGATAGATAGATAGATGATAGATAGATAAATAGATGATAGAGATAGATAGATAGATAGATAGATAGATAGATAGATAGATAGATAGATAGATAGATAGATAGATTGGTGGGTTTCGTATTTTAACTTCCTTTGAATGAACTAAGGTAGGTAAAGAATAATATAATATATAATATAATATTCCCAGTTAAATATGATTATTGTTATGAGCTATGTTATTATGTTGGGAGTTATATCACAACATTATGACGTTGAAATATGCCTAAATGAGGGCGGAGGTTCGTTTGGCAACTCGTATTTGCAACGGTTGCCGTGTCCCGAAGCCACGTCAGATCCCCCTTTTACGACGTTCCGCCCAGCAAACTCAGTGGAGAAAGCCCAATTCACTTAACATACGGGTTATGCAGTGACTCGGGGCAAAATTCACTGAACTGTCTCACTTAACCACAAATTTGGGGTTTAGTCGTCATAAGTCAAGGACCACCTGTAGATCTTTTTTTAAAAAAAAAAATAATATTTTATTAATTTTCTAATTTTATGTTTGAGTATTTGAAAAGCAACATGGTGGCTGGGTAATCAGTAGTTCCATAATAAAATCTTGAGTGCAAATCTCAGGTTACAACATCAGATAATAATAATAAAGTTGGAAGGGACCTTGGAGGTCATCTAGTCCAACCCCCTGCTCAGGCAGGAAACCCTCTACCCTTGCAGACAAATGGCTGTCCAGTCTCTTCTTAAAAACCTCCAGTGTTGGAGCATTCACCGCTTCTGGAGGCAGGTAGTTCCACTGGTTAATTGTTCTAACTGTCAGGAGGTTTCTCCTTAGTTCTAGGTTGCTTCTCTCCTTGATGAGTTTCCATCCCTTGCTTCTCTTTTCCCCTTAACATTTACTATCTCATATTCAAGCTAGTACAGTTCTAATTATATCAACTCAATAAAAACATCATTATTACATCTAATCAATAACTTTTTGGCTCATATGTATCTCGGTTACATTCAGTCTTCATAAACTGTATCCCGTTGTTAATTTTTACCCAATTTTTAGTTTCCCGCCAACATCCCAATTTAACCTTTGATGTTTATAATCTTCAGACTTTGGGTGTCCCAAGATGTCCCTTATCTCGCTGCGTCACAAAATGTAATATCCAGAATGCGCATTTTATCTATTTGAGCACAATCTTGTTCTATTTCCTAAAAGCTATTTGTTTCCCACCCTATTAAATCATCTACTTCAGTGGTTCTCAACCTTTTTAATGCTGCGACCCCCAACCGATCCTAAGTCGAGGACTACTCAACTGGTGCAGCACCGTTTGCAGAATGAGACTTTTGGTGGGCTCAGCAGGGCAGAGACAGCCTGGACGATTCCTACTGGCTTTTGAAAGCCAATAGAATTAGACTCTATTCAAGAGAGTCTATTCTATTGGTTTTCAAAAGCCAAGAGAATAAAAGGGAATAGCACAGCTAAGGAAAAGGGGGAAAAAAATGGCAGACTGCGTTGTTTGGCGACCCCCGTGAAATGGTCGTTCGACCCCAAATGGGGTCCCGACCCACAGGTTGAGAACCACTGATCTACTTAATAATGCAATATCCCCTTTAATAAATCAAAACCATTATATCTTTTTTTTTTAAGACCACCCTCCTTCCAGGCACCAGACTCCAAATATACCCAGGTGATGCTCTGTGTGTCTGGAACTTGCCCCGCCCGCCCCGAAATTGGGGTTCACCCCGTTTTTTTTCCCTCCCCACAGGAACGATGAGAAAACGGCGGCCGACTACAAGATCCAGGGCGGCTCAGTCCTCCACTTGGTCTTAGCCCTGCGTGGCGGCCTGCGATGATGGCGTCCCCCGATACCCGTCGTGCCCCCCCTTTCCCCAAAGCCACCGGATGTGGGTGACCCTCGCCCCTCGCGTCCATGGGAGGCCCGTCGGATTCGGCGCATCTCGCAGCCCCCCGTTTCGTCCGAATCCCGGGAGGACGGCCTGCCAAATGTCTGTTCCTTGGCGAGCTGTCCTCAGAGAGGGTTGTGGGTGGGTTGTGTGTTAGGGGAGGGGGGTGCTCTTTAAGTTATTGGGGTGTAGCATCCGGCCGGCTGCGTGTGGGTAAGGGTCCATTTGCTGCTTTTCGGGGCCTCCCCCCTCCATGGGTTGAAAAGTCTCTCTTCTTCCCTGTTCGTCCCCCCCATCGTGGCTCATAAATGTTCAAATAAACGTTTCACAACCATCACGGTGTCGTTGTGTCTCCTGGGATCTGGAGATTTCCTTTTGGGGGGGGTCCTTGATTCGGCTCGACTCTGCCTTTGCTAAGTCCTCCACTTACGACCGGCCTTTAGTGAACCATTTGAAGTTGAAACAGACACCCCCCCCCCAAAAAAAAAGGTAGTTTTAAGGCCCGGATTTAAAGGTCCGAATCGTGAACACACACACACACCATCGCATTGCAATTTGGGCACTCTACAACCAGCCTGTCTTTGCCATTTTCTGCGTGTCGTGGTTCACGTGACCACGATTTAGGACCTTTTTTGGGGGGCTGGAAATGGACGTATTTTTTCTTGCAGCGGTCGTTAAACGAATTGTGAGGTTATCGTTGTGTGCAATGGAGGTTTGTCGGGAACCGACATTTATGTCTGGTTTCCGACAAGCCTCCATTGCAGGCACTGGAGTCATTTGACCTCGTGGTTCGCTTAATGATCCCTGCAAAAAAAAAAAAAAATTCACAATCATGACCTGCTTAACAACCAGCAGAGGTTAATCATAATTCTGGACCCGATTACAGTCGTAAATGGAGGACTGCTAATATTTGAGCTAAGAAAGTCAATCTGTTCATATTTCCAATATTGGGCTGATAAAAATTTGGGGAAGAACCCCCTCCAAATTTAATTTCTCTTAAAAAACAGCAATAGGTTGCTTTATTTTTTTGATTTATATCCTGCTTTTGCTTGGTACAATTCGGAGCGTTTTTATTTATTGAAAAGATTTGTGCAGCAACTCCCATGATGCCCTATGAGGTGAACACGCCTGTGAGGTGAGGGGCTGAGCGCCTGGTCAAAGGCACCCAGCTAGTTTTCGGCCCTAAGGTAGGACTAGAACTCGCCGTCCCCTGGTGATTGACTCAAAGTCACCCAAGTAGTTTTCTTGTCTAACACAGTACTAGCCCTTTTCTGGCGACTGGCTCAGGCACCCAGCTGGCTTCCATGCCTAAGGTGGAACTAGAACTCACCGTCCCCTGATGATTGGCCAGTCACCCAGCTGAATTCAGTGCCGCCTAGTTGTTGGCCAAAGTCACCCCCGTTGGCTTTCTTATCTAAGGCAGTACTAGAACTCACCCTCTCCTGGTGATTGGCAAGGGATTAACATATAAACCAGTTAGTGGAATCCTTTAGCATTGATGATGTTCCCCAGTTGGGTCCTGAAATGTCTACAAGAAAACCACCAAGCTCAGAGAGCACCAAGGACCCCCCAGTCCTCCTCTTTCTTCTTCATCTCCTCCTCCTCCTCCTCTCTCCATAAACCCCCCTCCCTTCTAGCACTGATGAGGATACCTAGTTGGGTCATGAAATGTCTGCAAAAAAACCCACCAAGCTCGGAGAGCACCAAGGACCCCATCGTCGTCGTCCCCTCCTCCTCCTCCCCATCCCCCCTCTCACACTGATGATGTTCCCTAGTTGGGTCATGAAATGTCTGCAAGGAAAGCCGCCAAGCTCAGAGAGCACCAAGGACCCCATAGCCCTTCTCCTCTCTCCCTCCCTCCCTCCCTTCCTTCCTCCTCCTCCTCTCCACACCCCCCTCGCCTCTAGCATTGATAACAGTCCTTAGTTGGGTCCTAAAACATCTGCAAGAAAATAACCAAGCTCAGAGAGTACCAAGGACCCCATCGTCTCCTCCTCCCCCTCCTCCTCCTCCCCCCTCCTCCTCCTCACTCCATTCCCTCCCTCCTCCCACTTCTAGCACTGATAATGTTCCCTAGTTGGGCCATGAAATGTCTGCAAGAAAACCACCAAGCTCAGAGAGCACCAAGGACAGTTGTCCTCCTCCTCCCCCTCCTCCTCCTCTTCCTCCTCCTTCTGCTCCTCCTCCTCCTCTCTTCTCACACTGATGTTGTTCCTAGTTAGGCCATGAAAGGCCTGCAAGAAAAGCCTCCAAGCTCAGAGAGCACCAAGGATCCCACAGTCCTCCTCCTCCTCCTCCTCCTTTCTCCACAATCCCCCCTCCCTCCTAGCACTGATGATGTTCCCTAGTCGGGTCACGAAACGTCTTCAAGGAAAACCACCCGCCGGGCTTCCCCTCCGGGCGGAGCAGGGTTAACCGTCCAAGGAGGCGGGCAGGAACCGGCTGGCTCCGGTTGCGCGCTTTCTGGCCGGCCCGGCGTAGGAAGACCGGGACTTTTCCAGTGTGATTTTGGGGATCGGCTGAAGAACGCACCGACTTCCAGCTGTGCGAATCCCTCCCCCCCTCTCCGCGGCTGGCGCGTCCATTGCAACCTTGCACTTTGGGGCGCACCAAACGGGCTCTGGGCTGCGCCGATCCTATGCTCACCCCCTCCCCCTCTCCTGCTCCTCCTCCTTTCGGGGGACCCCGCGGACAGGCAGGCGATGGATAGGAAACCCGCCTTGGTGGTGTTTGATCTGGGTGAGCGGATTGGATCGCGCGCCCATCGTCCTGGGCTGCGGCTGGGGATTAGGGGAAGGGGAGTGATTGACTTGCCTTGGTTTTTTTTGGGGGGGGGGAGAGGTTGGGTAGATTGGGGAAGCCAGGAGGGTCTTCCTCTTTCATTTGGGGGCAAGAAGGGACCCCCCCCCCAAAATGATATCAGCCTGCTTCTCTCTCACTCTCTCTCTTCTCTCCCTCCCTCTCTCCCGCTCCCTCCCTCACTCTCTCCCTCTCTTTCTCTCTCCCTCCCTCTCTTCCTCCCCCCTCTCTCCCTCTCTCCCTCCCTCTCTCTTTCTCTCTCTCTCCCTCTCTCTCTTTCTCCCTCTCTTTCCCTCTCTCTCTCTCCCTCTCACTCCCACTCTCTCTCTTCCTCTCTCTCTCCCTCCCTCCCTCACTCTCTCCCTCTTTCTTTCTCTCTCCCTCCCTCTCTCTCTTTCTCCCGCCCTCTCTTTCTCCCTCTCTCTCCCTCTCTCTCTCTCCCTCTCCCTCCCACTTTCTCTCTTCCTCCCTCACTCTTTCCCTCTCTCTTTCTCTCTCCCTCCCCCCTCTCTCTCCTTCTCTCTCCCTCCCTCTCTCTCTCTCCCTCTCTCTTTCTCCCTCCCTCTCCCTCTCTCCCTCTCTCCCACTCTCTCTTCCTCCCTCTTTTTCTCGTTCTCCGTCTCCCCCCCTCTGTGTCTTTCTTTTTTGCAGATTATACCTTGTGGCCTTTTTGGGTGGACACCCACGTGGATCCCCCCTTCCAGAAAAAGAGGTGAATAAAATTAGGGGTGGGGGTCTGTTGCTGCAAAAATGGTGGCGGTCCTCTTTAATTTTTCAGCCCCCCCCCCCTTAAAAAACGGAGAAGAGGAACCGGGTCAAGTATCTAAAACAGTTTTTCTCCATCACAGAAACTTTGAAATGGATGGACTTCAACTCCCAGAATTCCTCAATCAGCACAATAAATAAATAATCATCCTCCTGAATTGAAAAGGCTACCTATTGAACTCTGGGAGTTGAAGTTATGCTGGCTAGGGTATTCTGGGAGTCCATCTGTGCTCGCTAGAGAATTCTGGGAGTCGAAGTCCATCCGTGCTCGCTAGGGAATTCTGGGAGTTGAAGTCCACTTGTGCTGGCTAGAGAATTTTGGGGGTTGAAGTCCATCTCTGCTGGCTAAGGAATTCTGGGAGTCGACGTCCATCCGTGCTGGCTAGGGAATTCTGGGAATTGAAGTCCACCCATTCTAACCCAAACTCAGTATTAGTATTGTAACATGAATTTTGGCCTCGCTTGAGGTCGTAAGTTGAGGAATGCCTGTAAAAGAGCTGTAGAATCAGGTCCAGCTTGATTGACAACCACAAACTCGTGATGGACATTCCGTTGGCAGTTATGGTCGTAAGTCAAGAACTACC
Source organism: Crotalus tigris (assembly GCF_016545835.1). Classification (NCBI taxonomy): domain Eukaryota; kingdom Metazoa; phylum Chordata; class Lepidosauria; order Squamata; family Viperidae; genus Crotalus; species Crotalus tigris. Next base: position 2,842,651 of record NW_024096569.1, read on the forward strand.
TGTAATTTTGGGGTGAGGGGTCTTCTGATTGACTCGGAAACGAGCTAAACCACTTCCTGTCCGAATTCTTTCCAGTGATGGCTCGGTCCAAGACCGGAATAAGCGGCCTGTGAATCTCTACCCCGAAGTGCCGGAGGTCCTGCAGCAGCTGCAGAGCGAAGGGATCGCTATGGCAACTGCCTCTCGGTAACTCTGGGCCTTGTTCTCTGAAAATCTTCCCCGTTGATGTAGGCCGCACACCCCTCTGTACACACCCATTGTGGTGAATTAATTGTACAGTCCTAGCCTTCGGGCATTTTTCTGATTTGCAGGGAGCCCTCGACTTTCAACCATTTGTTTTAGCGACCGTTCAAAGAATATAATAGAATAGAACAGAACAGAACAGAATAGAATAGAATAGAAATAAGAAATAGAATAGAATAGAACATAGAATAGAATAGAATAGAATAGAATAGAATAGAATAGAATACAATACAATACAATAGAACATAGAATAGAATAGAATTTAGAACAGAACAGAATAGAATAGAACAGAACAGAATAGAATAGAAATAAGGAATAGTATAGAATAGAATAGAACATAGAATAGAATAGAATAGAATAGAACAGAACAGAACAGAACAGAATAGAAATAAGGAACATAATATAATATAGAGTAGAGTAGAATAGAATAGAATAGAATAGAAATAAGGAATAGAACAGAAAAGAATAGAATAGAAATAAGGAATATAATATAATAGAGTACAGTAGAATAGAATAGAATAGAATAGAATAGAACAGAATAGAAATAAGGAATATAATATATAGAGCAGAATAGAATAGAACAGAACAGAACAGAATAAAAATAAGGAATAGAATAGAATAGAATAGGAATATAGAATATAGAACAGAACAGAAAATGTGGAATGGAATGGAATAGAATTAGAATTAGATTAGAATAGAATAGAATTACAAAATAGAATAGAGCAGAGCAGAGCAGAAGAGAACAGAATAGAATAGAATAGAATAGAATAGAATAGAATAGAATAGAATAGAATAGAGTCAGAGTTGGAAGGGACCTTAAAGGTCTTCTAGTCCAACCCCCTGCTCAGGCAGGAAACCCTATTCCATTTCAGACAAATGGTTGTCCAATCTCGTCTTCAACAGCATGGCTTAGGTTGACCTCAGCTAGCTTTAGGACGAAGGCTTCTGCTGATCCCAGCTTATTTGCTGAGTGCAGGTGGGGATTCAAAACAAAGGCTTCCTTTAGCAAACCGAGTTAAGTAATAGTGTTGTGAGAACATGCCCTATTTGGGATGAACATTGGTCCCTGTTGTGGGATCTCAAGCATCTGGTTTTTCACCTCAGGACAGGCGAGATCCGAGGAGCCAAACAACTCTTAGACCTTTTCGACTTAAATCGCTACTTTCGCTACACAGAAATCTACCCTGGCAGTAAAATCACCCATTTCCAAAGGTAAAACAAGAAACTTCGGGGTCTTGGTTGATCCCCCTGGATTTGGGGGCTGGGAGGGACAGTGGGGGCAGACTGGTGTAAAATCCAAAATCCATCTTCACCTTTTCTCACCGTCTCCTCTCTGGCCTTCTCAAAATTGAGTAAAAAAAATTCTTTTTTAAAATAATATTAACCGTGGTGATCAGCTTCTGGCATGTAAATCTTACGTGGCGTCATCTATTTCCATGGTGTTCCCCCAGATCTGGCTGGGGGCTCTAGATCCCTTTTGAGGATCATTCTTGAAGGATCAAGCAAGCGTGCCCTGCCTCTTGCAAGGCCTGCCCTATGAAATACACACAGTCCTTGACTTACAACCACTTGTAAACATTGCTGGCTGGGGCATTCTGGGCCCGTCTTAATAGTTTGCCAAAGTCGGCAAAGCACTACTCCAAAGAATTGGAAGATGGGATTGTGGTTGAGGACCTTTTATAGACTGAAAATCATTTAAACCAGGTTTGTGCAAGGCCTCCTGCCTTGAGCAGGGGATCAGACTAGATGACCTCTGAAGTGCCTTCCAGAAGACCTGTGATTCTCTGATCTATCTTCGGCTTGTCTCCTCTCCAGGTTGAAACAGCAGACCGGCATCCCGTTTCATCAAATGGTCTTCTTTGATGACGAAAGCCGCAATATTCACGACGTCAGCACGCTAGGTATCCTTAAAAGATTGTGCACGATGGGACTTTAGACCCTTCCACCCTCTGAGCATCCCCTGAGTTTAAGGATTCCAGGTCTGGGCCTGAAGGAGGGTAACTAAGAGGATCAATTGCCCCTGTTCACACAACCCATTCAAGCAAGCTCATCTACTTCGATCGAGTAAGCCAGTCGCCACAGCCAGGTTAAGCTGGGCTGGTGAGTTTTAGTCCCATCTTAGTTGTGAAAGCCAGCTGGATAATTTTGGGCCAATCACCAGGAGATGCTGAGTTCTAGTCCTGCCTTAGGCATGAAAGCTGATTGGGTGACTTTGGGCCAGTCATCAGGAGACGGTGAATTCTAGTGCCGTCTCAGGCATGAAAGCCATCTGGGTGACTTTGGGCCAATCACTAGGAGTCAGTAAGTTCTAGTCCTGCCTCAGGCATGAAAGACACTGGGTGACTTTAGGCCAATCATCAGGAGACGGTGAGTTCTAGTCCTGCCTCAGGCATAAAAGCGAGCTGGGTGACTTTGGGCCAATCACTAGGAGACAGTGAGTTCTAGTCCTACCTCAGGCATTTAACATGGTGGGTGACTTTAGGCCAATCATCAGGAGACGGTGAATTCTAGTCCTGCCTTAGGCATGAAGGCAGGACAAGAAGCAACGGGTGGAAACTAATCAAGGAGAGAAGCAACCTAGAACTAAAGAGAAACTTCCTGACAGTTAGAACAATTAACCAGTGGAACCACCTGCCTCCAGAAGCAGTGAATGCTCCAATACTGGGGGTTTTTTAAGAAGAGACTGGACAGCCATTTGTCCGAAATGGTGTAGGATTTCCTGCCTGAGCAGGGGGTTGGACTAGATGACCTCCAAGGTCCCTTCCAACTTCACTACTATTTATTTATTTATTTATGAAAGCCAACTGAGTGACTTTGGGCCAATCACCAGGAGATGGTGAGTTCTAGTCCTGCCTTAGCCATGAAAGCCAACTGGGTGACTTTGGGCCAATCACCAAGAGATGGGCAGTTCTAGTCCCGCCTTAGGCATGAAAGCCGACTGGGTGACTTTAAACCAATCACCAGGAGACAGGGAATTCTAGTACTGCCTTAGGCATGAAAGCCGACTAGTAACTGTGGGCCAATCACCAGGAGACGCGGTGAGTTCTAGTCCCGCCTTAGGCATGAAAGATAGCTGGGTGACTTTGGGCCAATCACTGTCTCTCAGCCCAGCCCAGCCCAGCCCATAGGAGGAAGGCATATCGGGCATGTTTGCCTCCTTACGTATAGAGTAATACAAGTGGAATAATAAAAAAAACTAATAAATGAATATAAACATTGCAATACGCAAAGGAAGGGTGGTGGCTGACGCACAACTTGTTCCTGTTGTTTTGTCTTAGGAGTTGTGTGTGTCGCTGTCCCAAGAGGCATGACTCTTTCACTCCTCCGGGAGGGCATGGAGAGTTTCGCACGCAGTTCTCACTCTCTTCCAGACGACAAAGTTTAAACCTCAAACTTCCGGGAACTCGTTCTTCTGTTTTCTCTCGTACGAAACACCGGCTGGGGATTATGGGCACTATCTAATTATCTGTTTGACGGAAAGTGATGGAGCGTCTGCCTCCAGTTTCCTTCTTAAAGAATTTTTTCGTCCTGTGGTTAGAACAGACCGGGATTCTCCAAACATGGCCCCGTTAAGACCTGTGGACTTCAACTCCCAGAATTCTCCAGCCAGCATGCTTTAAGGCGGATGGACTTCAACTCCCAGAATTCCACATCCAGCAAGGGTTTACCAGAATTCAGCATGGATAAGAACAAATGTGGCTAGACTACCTTTAATGCATTTTTTTGACAGGATAATTTTCTTTACAGATAGTGGGAATGCGGTCGACGTAATATATGGCATGGCTAGCTGAGGAATTCTGGGAGTTGAAGTCCACGAGTCTTAAAGGGGCCACATTTGGAGACCCCTGCGTTAGACCAACAAAGGGTTCGTGTTTGTGACTTTCATCCCAATAAAACAGAGAAAACAAATTTTATCTTTTCGTTTATCAATTAGTGCAGTGACTGCGGACAATTAATCAGGTTTAAATGGTGACTTAGATGAGTAGAAAAGAGGCAAAGTTGCCTGGGATCGCATAGCTAACATCTGAAAGATAACAAAAACAGCCAAAGGGTTCCAAAAAGAGTTTTATTTTTTCTTCACTGATTCTACTAATGGTCTTGGCTTAGTATAAACCAGGGGTAGGCAACCTTGGCTCTTTTATGACTCGTGGACTTCAACTCCCAGAATTCCTCAGCCAGCATGAGGGAAACTATGGCCCTCTCATGGACTTCAACTCCCAGAATTCCTGAGCCAGCCTGGCTCAGCTTGGAAACCTCTCCCTTTCCCCTCAGCGTGGCTGGCTCAGGAATTCTGGGAGTTGAAGTCCACCAGTCATAAAAGAGCCAAGGTTGCCTACCCCTGGTATAAACCATTGTTTCTCAAACTTGAAGACCTGTGGACTTCAGTGCCCAGAATTCCCCAGCCAGCTGTAGACTATAGATAGTCCTCCACTTATGACAGTTCATTTTGTGACTGTTCAAAGTTACAACGGCACTGAAAAAAGTGACATGACCATTTTCACCATTACGACCGTTGCAGCCTCCCCATGGTCATGTGATCAAAATCCAGATGTTTGGCCACTGGCTCGTATTTATGACGGTTACAGCGTCCTAGGATCACGTGATCCACTTTTGCGACCTTCTGATCAGCAAAGCCCATGGGGAAGCCAGGTTCACTTAACAACGGTGTTACTAACCGAACCATTGTAGTGATTTCGCTTAACAACAGTGGCAAAAAAAGAGATCATAAAATGGGGTAAAACTCGCTTAGCAATCAAAATTTGGGGCTCCATAAGTCGAGGACTTACCTGTGTAACAAATGGTAGGAGACCTCTAAAAATATGGCAGCACGGTGGCCAGGAAGCATGAATTAGACCACCAAGCCACAAAACAATTCAAAATCCGTCTTTTTTGTTCAATATTTTAAAAAGCTGGCTGACGTCAGCAGGCATGGCGTCCAGCCCAATGTAAATGGGTGGAAGAGAAACTGAGGTAACAATACACCTTTTGTATGTCTTTGCTTTGAGAAGAAGCAATTCAATTTCATTTTTAATGTGTGCCGTTGTGCCCACAGGAAAAAAATGACCATAAAGGTTCTCTAATCTTTTTCCAAGCATAGGAATTCCCCAGGTTGACCTCTCTATCCAGGAAAACTGGAAGGCAACAACAACAACAACAACAAAACGAGTGAATGGAAGCCAAAGAGGTGAAATGTTGTCACCAACGGTACTATGGACAGGAAAGATAATGACTTGGAAGGAGATAAGCAGGATCTATTCTTAGGCAAACAGGCTGAAGTATTTTTAAGTTTAGCGCAGTGCAGGCAGCTTTAAGACCTGCGGACTTCAACTCCCAGAATTCCTCTTGGCTGGTGGAAAGATCTTCAAAATGAGCCGAGGTGGCGCAGTAGTTAGAGTGCAGTCCTGCAGGCCACTTTAGCTGTGTTCAGCAGGTCAGCGGTTCAAATCTCACCGGCTCAGGGTTGACTCAGCCTTCCCTCCTTCCGGGGTAGGTAAAATGAGGACCCAGATGGTTGGGGGCAATGTAAATATACACCGCAATGTACACCGCTTAGAGAGTGCTTGCACTTAAAGCGGTATATAAGTCTCATAAATAAATAAAATTTAATATTGAAAGAGAAATTTAAAATGGAATTTGCTGCAGTGGAAACTTAGTGCCTGGATAAACAAGCTTACCCAAAACTATAATGGCTGGGAAACAGGAAAGGATAGCATAAAGACAGGATGTAAGATAAATACGTAGGCAAAAATTCGCCGGGTCATAGAGTAGGAAAGGAAGAAGACAAGCTATAAAAACATCTGAAAGAGGAAATGGCTAGCCAAGAAAACTTAACTAAACTGAAAAACGGGAAAGAACCTATTGTTCTAAAGGGCCCAGAACTCAAAACCAACAATTGAATATGTCTAATATTTTATATTATTAATGGACATGTGGTGTATGATTTAGTATGTAGCCGGAAATGTGTAAGAAGAGTGTAACCTCATAGTACCTCGGCCAGTGGGTGAAAGAGGAGGGATGTGGCGGCTGGGACAGGGATGTATAAAGAAGGAAATATTTTGGGTTAAAACTTTGGAGAAAACCAAGCTTTGATAGCTTCTCTCCCCGCTTATTGCAATAAACGAAACCAAAGGCCTTCACTGTGTCTTGGCTGGTTATTGGTCAGGCGAGCTGGCCTCTGGTCATGAAGGAAAGTAGCCAGGAGCACATTAACAGCTGGAGAATTTTGGGAGTTGAAGTCCACAGGCCTCAAAGTCACTGAGATTGAGAGACGCTAATCTACAACCACAAAGTAACATTCAGAAGCAGCTCACGCAGAAACCTTCCTAAGTCACCTGGGTACAAGAAGGGGTGCAGCCAGTGGTGGGATTCAGCTAAGTGAACAACCGGTTCTCTGTGTGGATGCCGCTTCCAGAAGTCCATTCTGGGCCTGGGCACAAAAAATTAGCTACTGGTTCTGCCGAACTGGTGCAAACTGGCTGAATCCCACCACTGTATGTACCTACCTACCTACCTACCCGTATTTTCCAGCGTATAAGACGACTGGGCATATAAGACGACCCCCAACTTTTCCAGTTAAAATACAGAGTTTGGGCTATACTCACCGTATAAGACTACCCCTCTTCCAACGCACACCAAATAAAAATTTAAAAACATCAGATTTGATTTCAATATGGTAATTTTAATTCAAATGCTTATGATATGCAGGTACTTAGCAGAAAAACTGTCACTTATAAACATAAGGCTGTCATCAAACATAAACATAAAACAGTGCAAGTGGATTAAACTTTTCCTAATTCACTCTAAAGCTGAAAGGAAGGATAAGACAATAAACCCATGGGAGCTGCCATGCTGTTTGTTTTCTAAGCTGTCAACCAAACTGGAACTGATGATGATAGGAGGAAGATAACAAACAATAGAAAGAGCAAGTGCCGGGCAAGTCCCTGGCGAGTCAGCAACGCCCATCATAACTGCAAACTATTTTTACAAGTTTTGCTGGCGTGACAGTTTCCCTTTAAAAGCCTTCAAAATCATCCTGTTCGTCATCTGATATCATAAGTACATCAATGACATCTTGTGATACATTTGTAAGGCAGTCATCGTATGGATCAAATTCCGTATCAGATGGTGTGGTCTCAGCTTCAGCTTCCTCTTCATCTTGCCACAAGTAGTCATCCTCCATACCATCTAATGAATTTGATATGCCACACTTCTTGAAAGACTTGATTACTGTTTCTGCATCAATATCATTCCAGGCTTTTATGACAAACTTGCACAAAACATCCAACTGTGGAGCACGCATGTTTCCTCCTTTTGTGAATGACTTTTCTCCGCTAACCATCCATTCATTCCACTGTTCTCGAATGCGATCTTTAAATGGCTTGTTTAGGCAAACATTCAGTGGCTGTACCAACGATGTAGGAATAACTGCCGCATCTGTGTTTATTCTTGCAAGCCTTTGCTTGGTGCTGGGAGTTAAATGAGCCCTGAACGTATCCCACACCAGTAGACTACGTTTTAGAAAAAGTCCACCTGGTCGCCTGCTCCATACATTATCAAGCCATAGCTTTACCCCTTCTTCATCCATCCAGCCTTTTTCATTCACATGTACAAAACAACCAACAGGGAACTTGAGTTTCGGCATTGTTTTTCTTTTAAAAATAATCATTGGTCTCAGTTTGGCACCATCAGCTGTGCATCCTAGTACCACTGTAAAACTGGACTTCTCATGTCCTGTTGTTCTAATTAAAATTGTTTTTTCACCTTTTTGATGGACAGTTTTATTTCCAACCATATCAAAATTCACTGGAGTTTCATCCATATTTCCAATACTACTTAATGCATAGCCATGTTTAATGCGCTGTTGTATTACGTATCGATGGAAACTAATTACTTTGCTATGAAGATCTGCAGGTAATTTGTGTACCATTTTTGTCTTTTGCCTCAGTACTATATTATGCCTTTTCAAGAATCTAGTACACCAAGATACAGTGGCCTTAAATCTGTTGCTGTGATCTGGGTTAGCTTTGGCCCACTGAAGTGCAGACAAACATATTTTATTTCGTGTCACTACATAACCATTTTGGCGATGCTCATTCACCATGTCTGCTACATGTTTTTCAAGTTCTGGCCAATGTGGGGTGCCTCTTCTTAATGCACACTTACCCCTTGCCATACTCTTTAATGCTTTTTCATTTGTTTTCCAGTCCCGAACCATCTTTTCTGTTACTCCATATTGTCTTGCAGCAGCGCAGTTATTATGTTCCATGGCAAAGTTTACAACTTGAAGTTTGAAACAGGCTTCATATTTCCTTCTTCTTGCTGGTGGAGCCACGATGGCGTCTTGACTGTTGGACATTTGTATCCTGTACTGTATGTACTGGTGCTCTACTGTGTGAACTGGGTACAGATACTGGTGCTGTACTGTACCGGTACGTACCCAGTATACAACAACCAGCCAATCATGGCAAGCGATATACCTTATCACTGGCAAGCGAAGTGGTGATTGGCTGGTTGTTGTGTACAAAGCCTGGTTGGATTGGTTGGGTCAGCTCTCTCTGCCTGCCCAGCCCTCCCTGTCTTCTTATATGCCCTAGGGCAGGGGTAGGCAACCTTGGCTCTTTTATGACTTGTGGACTTCAACTCCCAGAATTCCTGAGCCTGCGTGGCTCAGCTTGGAAACCTCCCTTTCCCCTCAGCATGGCTGGCTCAGGAATTCTGGGAGTTGAAGTCCACATACACACACATGCCTCCTTTCCCTCCTCCCTCTCCCTCCAATCCTTCCCCCCCCCACCCCAATTTCCAGCTCGGAAAGTGCAAAGCAGCAAGGAGGCAGATTGAGTTTTGTCCCTAATTTCTCAGGGTGAGCATTTCATGGCTGGAGGGAAGTTTATCAGCCGTTTGCTAACTCTTCTGGCCATGCAGCGAATTAAAACAATTAGCAAACAAAAGCGAATTTCTGCTTAAGCCTTTACAATACAAACAGACAGGGGGCAAAGGCAAGGGTGCTTTTCTCTTACAAACAGGCACAGCTGAATAAAACCTGGAAGGGAAAAAAGGAATCCAGTAGCAGCTGACTGGCCAAGTTATGGATGAAAAGCCATTAAGGTGATGGAAGTTAGCCCAGAGAAAGAAATATTAAAAAGGGCAGAAAAATATATTTTTCCTCAAAAGGACTTTTTAAAACCAAACCTGGCCCCAAATCTATCTCTCTGCCCCAAGCAAGACTTTAGCCCTATACAAATGCAGATGTAAAACCATCAGAAAAGTTGAAGCCAGAGCACTCAAGAAGACAAAAGAGAAGATCTGCATACCCCACCCAAACTCTAGGAGTCAGCCCCATCACCTGGGAAGCAGGATATGATAATAGAATTAAACCACAGATATCAAGGCCTAGACACACACTCAGAAACAGCCTCAAGGTTCATGCCACAGGAACAGGAAACTATTCCAAACAAGGCTAGAGGGTATAAAAGCCTACTGCCCCATGTGCTCAGCCCTTCTCTCTCCTCTGCACTTTCCTGAAGAACTATCTTTCTGCAATAAACTGTAACCTTCTTCCCAAAGCAGTCGCCATGTTTGCTTATTTATTCCCGGCTTGGATGAACCAGGATGAAGACTTTACTTCTAACAAAGGAGAAAGTTTGTTTTTCTTGTTCTTAGACACTCCAGCAAGCAAATGTTGATTCACCCAATAAAAAGAAATATGCATCCCGCCAAGAACAATGTATTGCAAACAGACTCAAAAAGCCATTCACACTCATGGTCAAATTATCCCCGGGTATTTTACTATGTTGTCACTAATTTCTCAGGGTGAGTGTTGCGTCCTTCGCCAAATGGCAATGACATGAGAAGCAGTTGTAGTTCTCAGGAACTTCTTTATTTCAGTTCAACACACTGGTTACAAGACGCCGACAACACCCAAAACTCCCGGCCTCTTTTATAGGCCATTCCTGGGTCAATCTGCAACTTTTTGGCGCGCCAGCACCCGCGCATGCGCACAAGTACTGGCGACAGCCTGTCTGGTCCCGGGCAGCTTGCACCTGCCCGGGACCGTTTGCAATGCCCGAGCCTGCTTCCACAGGCTCAGGACATAACACCCCTTCCCCCCCAGCTAAGACTATTGATCATGCAATACTAACACATAATCCATTGTGAGCGTAGTGTCATACTACCAATTGCCAGGTATTTCCCTCGCTTCTAACAGTCTCAGTGTTCTCTTACTCTGTGTATAGGAATGTTCTTTGTTAACTCTGTCTTGCCAGTAGTGTTACAAAATCCTCTAAATACTTGGGAGGTCTTCTGGCTCTCTGTGACCTCCTAACTTCTGGGTACCTGCCAAGTACCCCTTGACTGAGGGGTGATGCATACCTGTCCCCCCTGTTACACCCTGGTGGTTCCCAAGGGCTGTGCTCCAATGCCTGGCCTGCTTGCTTGCCCACCGGGCTCGTCAGGCCAGGACTTCTTTCTCTGTTTGACCTGGTTGTCCTGCCTAGCTGTAGGCTCTCTGGCCCCTTTAAGTGACTGTCACCGTTGGGCGATTCTGTAGAACCTCCTAGGTCTGTCCAAGACCTGTCAGGAGGTTGTCTGTTCCCTTCTTCCCGTTCTGTCCCCCAGCTTGTGGGGGTTTCAGTACTGTCCCAAAACTCAGTTGCCCCCTGAGTGAAATCAGAGGTGTTGCAGTTGGGATTTGGTTCCTCGACCACTTCCTTGTATGTTTGCCCCCTTCTATGGGCAGGGGTAGTGTCGGGCCAACTAGAAGGAGTGTGTGCCAGCTCTCTTGCAGGGTATGATTTGTTGGGATGCTCCCGGGTATCCTCCCTGACTGGAGTACTGAGTGATGCAGGTGAATAGTGATTATGCCCCCGGGGTGACTCCCTGGCTGGAGTAGGCGTTGATACCTGATTTCTAGTTGAATTCCTGTTTGGAGCACTCGCGGAATTTTGGGATGAGCTGTCTGTAGCTTCCTCATTAATGATGGGCAGCAGCCCATACTCTTCCCTTTGCCCAAAGGGGCCCCCCTCCCCCCCTGGAAAAGACCCAGGAGCCTCAGCGGGAAGGTCCCGTCTAGGGCGAAGTTGGTCGATGTGTCGACGCAGGACACGACCGTTGTCCAGGGACACCTCGTAAGACAGGACCGGTGACCCTGGATACAGCAGCGGGGACCCATGAATGTCCAGGCCCGTAATTACGAGTCCAAACCGGGGCACCCACAAGCAGTTGTCTAGGTGCCCCGGGGTGTGTGGGAGAAGAAGGCAGTCTGTCCGGATGCAACTGGTCAAGCTTGGTAATCAGTTTGTGTTCCCAACGAAGTTCAGCTGGGCTCCTCCCCGTAGAAGTGGACGGTGAGAGATAGATTTGTATGCGGACTAAGGCATAGAGAATTACAGCAGAGATTTTTTGCCAAAGAAGACTTATAAAAGAGTCAAAGTTGCTTATACCCCTACCCTAGACCAGGGGTAGGCAACCTTGGCTCTTTTATGACTCGTGGACTTCAACTCCCAGAATTCCTCAGCCAGCCTGGCTCAGCTTGGAAACCTCTCCCTTTCCCCTCAGCATAGCTGACAGGAATTCTGGGAGTTGAAGTCCACGAGTCATAAAAGAGCCGAGATTGCCTACCCCTGCCCTAGACCAGTGGTTCTCAACCTGTGGGTCGGGACCCCATTTGGGGTCGAATGACCATTTCACGGGGGTCGCCAAACAATGCAGTCCGTCATTTTTTTCCCCCTTTTCCTTAGCTGTGCTCTTCCCTTTTATTCTATTGGCTTTTGAAAGCCAATAGAATAGACTCTCTTGAATAGAGTCTAATTCTATTGGCTTTCAAAAGCCAATAGGAATTGTCCTATTCTGCAGATGGTGCTGCACCAGTTGAGTAGTCCTCGATTTACGACCGGTTGAGTAGTCCTCGACTTACGACCGGTTTGGGGTTGCGGCATTAAAAAGGTTGAGAACCACTGCCCTAGACAAACGAATTTGAGTGGATTAAAAGATTCAGCCCCTTTAAGGCCTAGAAAAGATTTTTTGGGGAAGTTATGGTTCCTTTAAGAGACAGAGGAGGGCGGGGCAATGACGTCACAAAGCATATGATTTATCGGCTCTCCTAAATCCTCCTCTTCCCCCCCCCCCACGCTTTCATCACATGCCTCTAGCCGGCCTCAGAGAAAAAAAAGCGGAGTGTTTCAACCACTATTTCCGGTTCCGATTAGAATTAGCACTAGAGGGATTTAGGACCCCCCCCCCAAATGGAGGCATTTCAAGACTCTCCAGCCGAAAGGGAACTTGTTCCGTTGCTTTTAGTTTATACTTAACGTTTTAAGGTTGCCATTTCAACGTGCACGGTGGAAATTAGCGCCGTTCCGTTGCAGTTTTCCCTCTTTGCGTGCCCCTCTCCTCCCACGCTTTCTCCGCTCGGGAGCCGGAAGCTGATGGGCGGAAACGCAAACCCTGCAAGCCCTTTAGTCTCGTGGCACGTGACGGGGCGGGGCGACGCTGGTAGGTGGGTGAAGCCGGAAGAGGAACCCCAGTGAATTTACCACCAGGCGAGATGAGTGGTTTGGGGAAGCTATTTGGGAAAGGTGAGGCTCCTATTTCCATGTTCCACCCCCGCCACAGAGTTGGTATCGCCCGAAGCCATAGGGGATCCCTAGACTTGGGAGCAACCAAGTGGCGCCGGGGGGGGGGGAGAAAGAGAGAGAGAAGCGAGGAAAGAAAGAAAGGATGGATAAATGAAAAGAGAGAGAAATAAGGGGGTTGTTATTTTTCCCCCCTAAAATGGGGGCTTATTTACAGGAAATGTGGCTTGGAGACACTAGGTGGTTTTAATTGCCCCTCCTCTCCAGTCTTCCCGGGCTGGGTGAAGAGGTGCAGCCCCTCCCCCCCAAATGCAGAAAAGGACCTGCTGATTATTTTGGGAGGGGGGGTGGGGAAGATTTATATGCGAGATTTGAGAGCCCCGTAGAATGATTCTGCTTTTCTCATCTTCTTTTGATAACATTTTAAAAAAGCAACCCTGAACTAATTTTATGGAAAGCTGAAGAAAAAGGATGCATGCCCCCCCTCCCCAAAATGGTGTATTCCACTTATGCATTGGGTTGGGGCTAGGATCAGGCTGGGGGATGATGGGAGACCCGACCCGTTGGGGATGATGGGACCCTCAATCCGATGGGGATGATGGGAGCCTCAAGTCAACAAGGATGATGGGGCCCCCAACCAATTGGGATGATGGGAACCCCAACCTAATAAGGATGATGGGAACCCCAACTCAATGGGGATGATGGGAACCCAACCCAACGGGGATGATGGGAACCCCAACCCAACGGGGATGATGGGAACCCCAACACAATGGGGATGATGGGAATCCCAACACAATGGGGATAATGGAACCCCAACTCAATGGGGATAATGGAACCCCAACCCAACGGGGATGATGGAACCCCAACTCAATGAGAATGATGGGAACCCCAACCCAATGGGGATAATGGAACCCCCAACTCAATGGGGATGATGGGAACCCAACTCAATGGGGATGATGGGAACCCCAACCCAATGGGGATAATGGAACCCCAACTCAACGGGGATGATGGGAACCCCAACCCAACGGGGATGATGGGAACCCCAACACAATGGGGATGATGGGAATCCCAACACAATGGGGATAATGGAACCCCAACTCAATGGGGATGATGGGAACCCCAATTCAATGGGGATGATGGGAACCCCAACCCAATGGGGATAATGGAACCCCAGCTCAACGGGGATGATGGGAACCCCAACCCAACGGGGATGATGGGAACCCCAACACAACGGGGATGATGGGAACCCCAACACAATGGGGATGATGGGAACCCCAACCCAATGGGGATAATGGAACCCCAACTCAATGGGGATGATGGGAACCCCAGCCCGGGGATGATGGGAACCCAACTCAATGGGGATGACAGGATCCCCAACTCAGTGGGGATGATGGGACCCCCAACCAGTGGAACAGCTTACCCCCAGAAATCGTGGGTGCTCCATCACTGGAGATTTTTAAGAAGAGACTGGGCAGTCACCTGTCTGAGACAGTATAGGTTCTCCTGCTTGAGCAGGGGCTGGTCTAGAAGACCTCCAAGGTCCCTTCCAGCTCAATTCTAATTCTAATCTATCCCAACGGCACTGATGGGACCTCCAATTCATTGGGAATGATGGGATCCCCAACTCAACGAGGATGGTGGGACCCCCAACCCAACAAGGACAGGACCCCCAACTCACTGGGGATAATGGCACCCCCAACTCAAGAGGGATGACAACCCAACGCATCAGAAGAACACCATTTTTGAACAAAGCAGCTTCACGGCCATCATCTTGTAATGATGAATTTCTTCGATTTGACAACTCCCCCCCCCCCGTTCTCCAGGCAAGAAGGCCAAGGCCCCCACCCCTCAGGAGGCCATCCAGAAACTGCACGAGACGGAAACAATCCTCGTCAAGAAGCAGGAATTCCTGGAAGAGAAGATCCAGCAGGAGCTACAGTCGGCTAAGAAACATGGCACAAAGAACAAAAGAGGTAGGAGAAGAAGGGGGAGGGTTTTGGGAAAGGGGAACAGCCAAACCTGACCCCCCTCCCCAAAGGAATAAGGAGGAGCTGGGAAAGATAAGAGGGTCCTTGAAGGAAAAAAGAAATAGGAAATCTTCTCCCTAACTTACGCAACTATTGGAATTCCTCTTCTCTGTATCATCAGTTGTGGTGTTCTTTGAAATACACACAGGTGTGAATGTGCTCCTGTGGGTGCTGCTTTGATTTATGCATTCAGTTCGTACCCTCATTGCAGGGAAGGGATGATTTAGGGTAGGGTCTTTGGTGCTCTCCGATCTTGGTTGTTTCCTTGCAGACGTTTCTTGACCCAACTAGGTAGCGTCATCAGTGCTAGAAGAGAGCGTGGTTTGTGGAGTAGAGGAGAAAGGAAGGAGGAGGGGA
This sequence comes from Crotalus tigris, assembly GCF_016545835.1. Taxonomy (NCBI): domain Eukaryota; kingdom Metazoa; phylum Chordata; class Lepidosauria; order Squamata; family Viperidae; genus Crotalus; species Crotalus tigris. The sequence continues at coordinate 2,857,847 of NW_024096569.1, forward strand.
GGAGGAGGAGAAAGAGGAGGAAGAAAGGAGGACTGTGGGGTCCTTTGTGCTCTCTGAGCTTGGCTGTTTTCTTGCAGACGTTTCATGACCCAACTAGGGAACATCATCAGTGCTAGAAGGGAGTGAGGGAGGAGGAGGAGGAGGACTGTGGGGTCCTTGATGCTCTCTGAGCTTGGTTGTTTTCTTGCAGACGTTTCACGACCCAACTAGGTGACATCATCAGTTACCTTGATGATGTTAAGCACTGATTGTTACATTGATGTTAGGCACTGATGACATTACCTAGCTGGGTCTTGAAACGTCTGCAAGAAAACACCCAAGCTCAAAGAACACCAAGGACCCCACAATCCTCTTCCTCGTCTTCTTCCTTCATTTCCTTCTTGCACTGATGATGTTATCTAATTGGGTCACGAAATGTCTGCAAGAAAACCACCCAGCTCAGGGACCCTAAGGACCCCCCCCCTCCTCCTTCTCCTCCTCCATCTTCCTTTTCTATCACTGATGATGTCTCCTAGTTGGGTCATGAAACATCTGCAAGAAAACCACCCAGCTGAGAGAGCACCAGGGACCCCACAACTCAGCCCTGAGCTACAGATAATTCTCTTCTCTAATTTAGGGGGCCAAAAATCAGAGATTTGCTAGCACCATTTTGGATTCACCCATTTTATGGAAAAGACAGAGGCTTTCCTGAGTGCAACTCACTTCATCAGGAACATTCAAAAAACGCCTCTTTTAATAAAACCAAAGAGTCAGAAAAGACACTGCCAGGCTCCTAATATTATTTATGTGTCCTTTGCCGGGCCCGATTTAAAGGCGCATTACAAAAAGTTCAAAAACTGCCTATAATCAGTTTCAATCCTGACTCCTCAGATCTCTGTTTGTACCATATCTTCTTTATACATGCTGGCTGACCTTGTCTGGATTTCGCTAAACAAGAGTCAGGCTGATTAGTAACTGAGATAGCAAACAAAATCCTAGAGCAGGGGTAGGCAATCTTGGCTCTTTTATGACTCGTGGACTTCAACTCCCAGAATTCTTCAGCCAGTGTGAGGGAACTACGACCCTTTTATGACTTGTGGACTTCAACTCCCAGAATTCCTCAGCCAGCGTGAGGGAACTATGATCCTTTTATGACTCGTGGACTTCAACTCCCAGAATTCCTCAGCCAGCGTGAGGGAACTATGACCCTTTTATGACTTGTGGACTTCAACTCCCAGAATTCCTCAGCCAGCGTGAGGGAACTATGACCCTTTTATGACTTGTGGACTTCAACTCCCAGAAGAATTCTGAGAATTGAATGGCTGAGGAATTCTGGGCGTTGAAGTCTACAAGTCATTAAAGGGCCAAGTTTGAAAAGCTCTGCTTGTGGACTTCAACTCCCAGAATTCCTCAGCCAGGCACGCTGGCTGAGGAATTCTGGGAGTTGAAGTCCACAAGTCATCAAAGAGCCATGTTTGAAGACCCCTGCTTGGCTGAGCTTGGAAACCTCTCCCTTTCCCCTCAGCATGGCTGGCTCAGGAATTCTGGGAGTTGAAGTCCACGACTCATAAAAGAGCCAAGGTGGCCTACCCCTGTCCTAGAGTGTAGCAGTTTCTCAACTCCGCCCTCTTTAAGATGTGTGGACTTCAACTCCCAGCATCCCCCACCTTGCAAAGTGAGATTAAATGGGAAAATCCTAGAAAAAGATTTACAGGTCGTCCTCAATTTACGACCAAAATTGGGCCCAAAATTTGTCCAGTGAATTTTGTTCCATTTTACAACCTGCAGTTGTTAAGTTAGGAACACAGTGGGTAAGTGAATATGGCTTCCCTAATGACTTTGCTTGTCGGAAGGTTGCAAAGCGGGATCACATGACCCTGGCACAGTGCGACCGTCATAAATACGAGTCAGTGGCCCAGTATCCGAATTTTGATCCTTTGATCATGGAGATACAACAGTTGTAAGTATGAAAAACGAAGTCCTCAGTCGCTTTTTTCACTGCCGTTGCAACGTTGAACGGTCACTAAACAAAGTGTTGTAAGTTGAGGACTTACGTGTCCTGTTTAGCCTGCCAATTCTGTTGTCAAATGAACTGTACGGACAAATGCAGTTGATTCAGTGACCGTTCAAAGTTACAACGGCGCTCAAAAAAGGAACCTCGGACTGTTTTTCAGGCGACCGTTGCCGCCTTTACGGGATCGAAATTCAGACTCGTATTTACAACGGTCGCAGCGTCCTGGGTCATGTGATTCACCCTTTGGTGATGTTGCGACAAGCAACGTCGTTGGGGATTCCGGATTTACTTAACAACCATATTAACTAACGTAATAACTGCAGTGATTCACTTAAGAACTGTGCCAAGAAAGGTCGTAAAATGGGGCAAAACTCACTTTACAACTATCTCACTTAGCCACATAAATTTTGGGCTCAACGGTAACGGTAAGTCAAGGATTTCCTGTATGTCGCCCATAATCCGTTTCAAACAATCAGTGGAGGAGGAAAAAACCCCACAAGGAAGTAATTTTAATGGTGTTATATAAACACCATTGCAAATAACTTCCTTGTGGCTTTTATACAAACACACAATCCTAATAGCGGCCTTGAAATTAATCTCCACTAATTGTGGCTAATGGCATCGATAATTTTTTTTAAAGACTATTATCTAATTTTTCTGCTGTAATCATTTGGTTAGCTCTGTCAATCAATCCCACACAATTCGTCCTTGACTTAACAACTACAACAGGGACTGGAATTTCCTTTGCTAAGATAGCCGGTGGTTAAGTGAGTTGTGTGTCCAATTTTGCCGCCTTTTTTGACCGCCATTGTTAAAGGAATCAAGCAGTTGTTAAAAGAAGCCGGCTTCCCCATTTGACTCTGCCGGTCGGAAGCCAGCTGGGGAGGTTGCAAAATGGCGGTCACCAGGGCGTTGTAAAGTGAGGCCTGGGTATCAGTCAGCACTATTTTCAGTGCCGTTGTAACTTTGAACGGTCGCTAAGCGAATCGAGGACTAGCTATGGGCAGGATTGGCAGTTTGGCTGTTTGCAAGCCCTTCTTGCCTGACTACCCCAAAGTCAGTCTCCTTTCTTGTATTTGAGGGTCTTGCCGTGGCTTCTCTCCTCCATGAGGACCAGAAACATGGGAGGGTTGCATTGGTTTGGAAAGGGAACCTCACAGGGGCCAATCAGCTTCTGAGCCTCCTTTCCTTCTCCATGCAGCTGCTTTGCAAGCCCTCAAGCGGAAGAAACGCTACGAGCAGCAGCTGGCCCAAATCGACGGGACCCTCTCCACCATCGAATTCCAGCGCGAGGCCCTGGAAAACGCCACCACCAACACCGAAGTGCTCAAGACCATGTCGGACGCTGCCCGGGCCATGAAAGAGGCGCACCAGCATATGTGAGTGGTCCCCCTTTCCCCCCCCAGGGCGCCAGGGGTAGGCCACCTTGGCTCTTTTATGACTCGTGGACTTCAATCCCAGAATTCCTGAGCCAGCATGGGGGAACTAATACTCCCTTGATGACTCGTGGACTTCAACTCCCAGAATTCCTCAGCCAGCCTGGCTCAGCTTGGAATCCTCTCCCTTTCCCCTCAGCATGTCTGGCTCAGGAATTCTGGGAGTTGAAGTCCACGAGTCATAAAAGAGCCAAGGTTGCCTACCCCTGCCCCAGGCGATAGAATGAGCATTCCAGTTCCTCCTTTGATTCCAAAGGCTGGTCCGTGTTTTGCCTTTAGCTTAGAGCATTGTTTTTTCAACGTCGTCCCCTTGAAGATGGGTGGACTTCATCTCCCACAATTCCCCACCCTACATCCTCCTCCTCCTCCTCTTCTCTCTTCCTCTTCCTTTTCCTTCTCTCCTCCTCTCCCTCCTCCCCTCCCCTGCCTGCTCCTCCTCTTCCTCCTTCTCTTCCTTTTCCTTTTTCTTTTCTTCCTCCTCTGCCCCCTCCCCTCCTCTTCCTCCCCCTCCTTCTCTCCCTTTTCCTTTTCCCCTCCCCTGCCTGCTCCTCCTCTCCTTCTCCTCCTCTTCCCTTCTTCCTCTTCCTCCTACTTCTCTTCCTTTCTTTTTCTCTTCTTCCTCCTCTGCCTGCTGCCCTCCCCTCCATCACCTCCTCCCCCCCTTCTCTATATTGAAACCCCACTCTCTTATAGCACTGATGATGTTACTTAGTCAGGTCATGAAACGTCTGCAAGAAAACCACCTGGCTCAGAGATTCCTCAGTCGTCGTCCTCCTCCCCCTCCTCCTCCTCCTCCTCCTCCCTCCTTCTAGCACTGATGATGCTACCTAGTTGGGTCATGAAACGTCTGCAAGAAAACAACCCAGCTCAGAGACCACTAAGGATCCCACAGTTGTTGTCCTCTTCCTGCTCCTCCTCCCCCTCCCCTCCCCCTCCTCCTCCTCCCCCCTCCACAAACCCCACTCCCTCCTAGCACTGATGCTGTTGCCTAGTCGGGTCATGAAACGTCTGCAAGAAAACAAGCAAGCTCAGAGAGACCGCCAAGGACCTCTCAGCTTTCTTCTCCTTCCTTCTTCCTTCTCTCCCTCTCCCGCTCTAGGGACATCGACAAAGTGGACGACTTAATGTCCGAAATCACCGAACAGCAGGACATCGCTCAGCAGATCTCCGACGCCATATCTAAGCCGGTTGGCTTTGGGGACGATGTGGATGAGGTAAGGAGGGGCGCGATCCTTGCGGTGGCGTTCGGAGGGAGGGGCCCTGGGAGGCAGAGGCCTTGGATGCGCATCTCGCACCTTCGAAGGACGCCTTTGCCATCCGTCCGGTCAACTCAACAAGATTTGTTGTTTTCTTGTCATGTACGTGTGTGTGTATGTACATATACATATATGCGCACACACACATACACACACACACACACACACGAACTAGATTGGGTTATTTCTTTCTCTGGGCCACGTGTGTGTGTGTATGTGGGTATATGGGTAATTTATTTTATTTTGTCACATTTATGCAGTGTATGAGGTGGTTACCCTCTGAAAGCTGTACGCAACGAAATCTCATTTTAATGTAGGCTGATTGGTACACATTTAAAGTGACAATAAAGCTATTCTGTTCTATTCTATTCTATTCTTGTTCTATTCTTGTTCTATTCTTTATTTCTATTCTATTCTATTCTTGTTCTATTCTATTCTTGTTCTATTCTTTATTTCTATTCTATTCTATTCTATTCTTGTTCTATTCTGTTCTATTCTTTATTTCTATTCTATTCTATTCTTGTTCTATTCTATTCTGTTCTATTCTTTATTTCTATTCTATTCTATTAATATTATTCTATAATATTCTATATTCTATTCTATTCTATTCTTGTTCTATTCTATTGTTCTATTCTGTTCTATTCTTTATTTCTATTCTATTCTATTTATATTATTCTGTTCTATTCTATCCCATAATTCTATTCTATTCTATTCTTGTTCTATTGTTGTTCTATTCTATTGTTCTATTCTGTTCTATTCTTTATTTCTATTCTATTCTTGTTCTATTCTATTCTTGTTCTATTTTGTTCTATTCTTTATTTCTGTTCTATTAATATTATTCTATTCTAATATTCTGTTCTATTCTATTCTATTCTATTCTATTCTATTCTATTCTATTCTATTCTATTCTATTCTATCCTATCCCATAATTCTATTCTATTCTATTCTATTCTATTCTATTCTATTCTATTCTATCCCATAATTCTATTCTATTCTATTCTATTCTATTCTATTCTATTCTATTCTATTCTATTCTATTCTATTCTATTCTTCTATATTTCTATTCCATTCCATTCTCTATTTCAATTCCTATTCCTATTTTTTCTACTTCTGCTTCTATTCACAGGATGAGCTGCTGGCTGAACTGGAAGAGATGGAACAGGAAGATCTGGACAAGGAGCTTCTCAACGTGGGCGAGACCAGTCCGGAGCTCCCCAGTGTCCCCTCTTCTCGCCTCCCCAGTGTGCCAGGTATGACAACATCCCCACCCTTGCAGTTTAACGCAGGACGTTCTCGACTTACGACCACAACAGCCACTGACCTTTCTGTTGCTTAACAAGGCTGTGGTGAATTGAGCTGCACCCAGTTTCAAAACCCTTTCCTTAAGTGAAACCCATGTGCTTGTTAAGTGAGTCACTTGGTCGTTAAGCGAATCCAGCTTCCCCATTGATTTTGTGTGTCCGAAGCTGGCTGGGAAGTCCGCAAAGGGCAGGGGGTGTCACGTGATTCCGGGCCCTACCACCAGTGTAAAACTACATACCGGTTGCCAAGCACCCAAATTTTGATTATGTGACCGCAGGTATGCTGCAATGGCCATAAGTATAAGGACTGGTGATAAGTATGAGGACTGTTCAGTGAGTTGTAACTTCGGTCATTAAACAAGTGGTTGTAAGTCAAGGACCACCTATATCAGGGGTCTTCCAACTTGGCCCTTTGATGACTAGTGGACTTCAAATCCCAGAATTCCTCAGCTAGCGTGCCTGGCTAAGGAATTCTGGGAGTTGAAGTCCACAAGTCATCAAAGGGTCCTAATTCCCTCACGCGGGCTGAGGAATTCTGGGAGTTGAAGTCCACAAGTCATAAAAGGATCACAGTTCCCTCACACTGGCTGAGGAATTCTGGGAGTTGAAGTCCACAAATCATCAAAGGGTCCTAGTTCCCTCACGCTGGCTGAGGAATTCTGGGAGTTGAAGTCCACAAGTCATCAAAGGGCCAAGTTCCAAGACCCCTGACCCCTCATGTGACGAAAGAACCCCCCTCTTCAGTCTGACTCTTAGCTGTGGCAAATGTAGTCCTTTACTTAACGACCACAAGTGAGCCCAACATTTCAGTTGTTAAGCGAGACATTTGTTAAGTGGGCTTTGCCCCATTTTACGACCTGTCTTGTCACCGTTGTTAAGTTGAATTGCCGCACTTGATAAGTTAGTAACCTGGTCGCTAAGCGAATCCCGCTTCCCCCCATTGACTCTGCTTGTCGGAAGGTTGCAAAAGGGGATATCACGTGACCCAGGGGGGCGCTGCAACCGTCATAATTACATGCCAGTTTCCAAGCCTTTGAATTTTGATCACGTGACCACGTGGGGATGCTGCACAGGCGGTAACCATGTCACATTTTTCAGTGTAATTTTGTACGGTCACTAAATGAACTGTTATAAGCTGAGCACTACCTGTATAATTTCCAGGAGCCCGGATGTGGACAATGGGATGCTAGCCCCCCCCCCCCACCTCCGGCCCACATAGACACATAGATATTAGGTCCCTTAAGAGATGTCTCGGGTTCAAATCTCGCTCTTTCCTTCCCGCAGCTTCCAAAGTGCCCTCCGCCTCCCTGGATGAGGAAGACGAGGAAATGAAACAGCTCGCCGCCTGGGTGTCGTGATGCATTGTGGGAAATTCCCCCCTCCACCTCCCTTGGTTTTCTTCGCAGATAGCGGCAGAGAGGAGCCATTTTGTCCCCTCCGGTTTCCATTGCCAGGGAAGTTTTTTTGGGGGGGAGGCGGAGGGGAGGACAAAAAAAAAAAGAGAGAGGGGAGGGGCGGAAGTCACACACACCCTGCCTAAAATGACCTTACGTGCCGAATGTAAAGAGTTTTATAGACAGATTTATATAAATATATAAATATATATATAGATATCTATATCAACCATAGGAGAAGGGGGATCCTCTTTGGGGGCGGGGCTTAAAAGACCTCCCTCCCTGCCCGCCCGCCCCCCACCCCCCTCCCCATACACAGACTGAATCTTTACATCATCTTTTAGGGATTAACTTTTTTTTCTTTCTTTTTTTTTTTTCAGTCCAAAAATTAAAAAAAAAATAAACAGGATTTGTGCCCTTCGTCAGGGAGGGGGAGGGCTCAGGAGGAGCGGAGGGTGTGACACACAAACACCCCCCCCCCCACACACACACACATATTTACTCCCTGAAAATGAAGCTTGGGGAAAAAAATTCTCCAGAATTTGTTCCTTTGTTCTGTCCTCTGTCTGGCTCACTGTCCGATTTTGGGGGAGTCGTTCCCACAATTGGTGCTCTCTCTCTCTTTCTCTCTCTCTCTCTCTCTCTCTCTCATTCTGTCTCTCACTCTCATTCTTTCTTTTTCTCTCTCTTTCTCACACTCTTTCCCTTTCTCTCATTCTCTCTCTCACTCGCTTTCTCTCTCTCACACTTTCTCTCTCTCACACTCTCTCTCCCTCCCTATCTTTTTTCTCTCTCTTTCTCCCTTTCTCACTCTCTCTCTTTCTTTCATTCTGTCTCTCACTCATTCTTTCTTTTTCTCTCTTTCTCTCTCACACTCTTTCCCTTTCTCTCATTCTCTCTTTCTCTTTCTCTCACACTTTCTCTCTCTCTCACGCTTTCTCTCTCCCTCCCTATCTTTTTTTTCTCCCTTTCTCTCTCTCTCTCATTCTGTCTCTCATTCTCTCTCTCCCTCTCTCCCTCTCTCTCTCTCTCTCTCTCTCCCCTTTTGGGGGGCTGGGAGGTCAGCTTCGTCTCCGGTGCCTGTGGCCACAACCAACAACACAAAACACACACTCTGCTTGTGGTAAAAGATGCAGTCTAGGATTCTCCTCCCGCGTGTTGCAAAAGAATTTGGGGTGGGGGTTTTGGGGGTGGGGGGCGTTCCGCTTCCAAAGCTGGATGGATGGAGGGGCGGGCGGGTAGGGGGGATATCAGGAATTAAGGGAGAAAATTGGAATTTAGTTTGGACTGGAGGTACTGTCTGTCCCGGTTTTATCGGTAGCGTGTATCTGTTGACACGGTTTTGAAGTTCGTCTGTTAGGGTTCTCTTCGACTTGCGCTTGTGTGTTGTTGTTTTTTCTGTTTTAAGGCTTGCTCAGTCTCTCTTTTTATATATATATATAAAAAAATCGACTTTTGGGCAGGAGCTGGGATGGGGGGGGAAGCGTGGCCCCCGCCGACACGTGTGCACTCCTGTGGTGACTCGTTGCTTTGTTGCTTTCTGTGCCCGGTGAATAAAGTGCCCTGACGTGTGTTGTCTGAAGTGTCTCTTGTCTCAAAGTGACATCTTTTTCTCCATAGCCCAACCAAAAAAAAAAAAACAAAAACCCTTGTTCTTGCTGCAATTTACACTCCAAACCAATGTTTTTCAACCTCTGCCACTTTAAGAGGTACGGACTTCAACTCCCAGAATTCCCCAGCCAGCCATGATGGCTGGAGAATTCTGGGAGTTGACGTTTGCACCTCTTAAAATGGCAGAGGTTAAAAAAAAAACAACACTGTTCTGGTAGCCAAAACTTCAGAAATTTGGTAATTTCTTACATCAGCTCCTGATTTTTTTTTGACAGAATGAATCTTTTACCTCATTTTTGGCACATTGGACCATTTATCCCTGGTTTTTTTCAACCATAGCCACTTTAAGATGCGTGGACTTCAACTCCCAGGATTCCATGCGTATATGTACTTCAACTCCTAGGATTCCGTGCATATGTGAACTTCAACTCCCAGGATTCCATGTATATATATATGTATGTATGTATGTACACATACACACACACACACACACACACTCTTCAACTCCCAGGATTCTATGCGTACGTGAACTTCAACTCCCAGGAGTCCATTTGTATGTGAACTTCAACTCCCAGGAGTCTATGCTTAAGACAGGCAGACTTGAACTCCCAGAATTCCATGCTTAAGTGGACTTCAACTCTCAAGATTCCATGCTTAAGGCATCTGGACTTCAACTCGCAGAATTCCATGCTTATGTGGATTTCAACTCCCATGATTCTATGTTCACGATACGTGGACTTCAATTGATGAAGCATTTGTCCAGGGTTTTCCAACCTTAGCCATTTTAAGATGTGTGGACTTCAACTCCCAGGATTCCAAGCTTATGTTGAACTTCAACTCCCAGGAGGCCAGGTTTAAGATACCTGGACTTCAAGTCCCAGGATTCCATGCGTAAGAGAGGGAGACTTGGTGGCCTCTGAGGTGGGCGGTTTTCTTGCAGACGTCTCATTACTCAAACTAGGAAACTTCACCAGTGCTGGACTTCAATTCCCATAATTCCAAGCTGGCTGGGGAATCCTGGGAGTTGAAGTCCGCCTATCTTAAAAGTGGCCGAGGTTGAGATGTGCTGCCCAGGCTTCTAGGGACGGTTCAGAAGCAAAAAACTCTGTCCACCTTCAGAAAAACACAGGGAGTCCTTGACTTACGACCCACATTTCGGCGGCTAAGTGGGACATCCGTTCAGTGAGTTTTGGACACTGCAACCGTCATAAACACGAGTGTTTACATTTTGATGACATGACCGTGAAAAACGGTCCTTAGTCGCTTTTTTTAGCGCTGTTGTAATGTCCAACGGTCACTAAGCGAAGCATTGTAAGTCAAGGACTTGTAGCAAAGAATGAATTTCCAAAGCTCGCCCCCTCCGGTCTTCTTCTGCCCACTCTTCTTCCCCTCCCCCCTTTTAAAAAGGTGCCCTTTTCTCGGGAGTCTCCCTGCATTCCTGGGACATAATTGACACCGCCTCCCCGCAGCTAGAAATCCAGCAGCTCAGCCCAGCGTCCAGATGCAACATTGTAGAGTCCCATATATATATACATATATATATATAATATATATTTTAATCGGCTATTCAGCTGGTTTTCTCCGCGTTCTTAGACGGCTTGATCTGGCCCGTGCTCCGGATCCGGCTGGCTGGTTTTTTTTTGTCCGCCGTAAAAGTGAGGGACTTAGATTTGGTGTTGGGGGTAGGGGTGCTTTTGCCGGCCTCCGTCGTCCGGGGTCCGCAAATGGCCTCAAGCGCCTTCAGTTCGGAGGTGGGCTTCTCTGCCAAGAACTTCAGCACCCAGGACACTTTTAGGATCTCCAAGATGTTCAACCGTTTGGAGGCCGGGCGTAGGATGCGACGGATCAAGTCCTGCAAAGGAAAGTTCCCACGTTTGAACGCCACAGCCTCCTGATCGGGGTTCCCCCCCCCCCGCCGCCCCTCCCCGCTGCAGGGAGAGCGAGCCTACGACACACCTGTCCGAAGGGACGTTTACCCAATACCCAACTAAGTTTTGAAGAAGAGACTGGACAGCCATTTGTCTGAAATGGTATAGGGTTTCCTGCCTGAGCAGGGGGTTGGACTAGATGACCTCCAAGGTATCCTTCCAACTTTATTTTTTATTTTTATTTTTTATTTAAATTTTTATAAACTTTTTACAATAAAATCCCTCCCCCCTCCCTCCCCCCATACCCCCCTCAACTTTATTATTATTATTAATATTATTATTATTATTACCCGTGTTTGCCCCCAAATTGGACCTAACCGGAAAATAAGCCCTAGCGCAGTGGTTCTCAACCTTTTTAATGCCGCGACCCCCAACCGGTCATAAGTCGAGGACACTCAACCGGTCGTAAGTCAAGGGCTACTCAACTGGTGCAGCACCGTTTGCAGAATGGGACTTTTGGCGGGCTCAGCAAGGCAGAGACAGCCTGGACAATTCCTCTTGACTTTTGAAAGCCAATAGAATTAGACTCTATTCAAGAGAGTCTATTCTATTGGCTTTCAAAAGCCAATAGAATCAAAGGGAGTAGCACAGCTAAGGAAAAGGGGGAAAAAAAATGGCGGACTGCGTTGTTTGGCGACCCCCGTGAAATGGTCGTTCGACCCCAAATGGGGTCCCGACCCACAGTGGAGAACCACTGCCCTAGCGTGTTTTTTTTTTTTTCAGGATGCTCGTAATATAATCCCTACGTCAAAAATAAGCCCCAGTTAAGATTGGCAGCCAGATGGACGCGTTTAGTACCGTATTTCCCCGAAAATAAGGAAAATAACAGGAAAATAAACCCCTAATGCAGGGGTCTTGAAACTCGGCCCTTTGATGACTTGTGGAGTTCAATTCCCAGAATTCCTCAGCCAGCGTGCCTGGCTGAGGAATTCTGGGAGTTGAAGTCCACAAATCATCAAAGGACCGAGTTTGAAGACCCCTGCCCTAATGTGTCGTTTGGAGCAAAAATTAATATAAGACCAGGTTTTATTTTTGGGGAAACACGCTATTCTAGAATGGAAGGGGACAACTTGCCCATGGGACAATTCAGCCACTCTTATTTAACTGAGGGATCCTTGATGCTCTCTCTGAGCTTGCTTGTTTCCTTGCAGACGTTTCATGACCCAACTAGGGAACATCATCAGTGCTAGAAGGGAGTGTGGGAGGAGGAGGAGGATTGTGAGGTCCTTGGTGTTCTCTGAGCTTGCTTGTTTTCTTGCTGACATTTCATTACCCTAACTAGGGAACATCATCAGTGCTAGTCACTTCATTTAATTATTTGAAATAATGAAAAAAATATTTTAATTTTTGTCATTCACAGCTGCCTAAGAATGCAGTGGCTGTTATATGAGTGACAGCGCCAGTAAACTTTGGCATTTTCCAAAGGGAGGAAGGGAGGGAGGGAAGGAGAACGAGGGAGCAGAGTAGGGAGGGAAGGGAGGAGAGAGGGAGGAACAGAGAAGGGAGAGAAGGAAGGAGAAAGAGAAGGAAAGAGGAGGAGGGAAGGAAGGAGAACAGGAAAGAGGGAAGAGAGAGGGAGGAGAGGAAGGAGAAGTGGAAGTGGGGTAGAAAAAGGAAGTGAAGGAAAGAGAGAGGATGGAGGGAAGGGAGGAAGGAGAGGGAGGAAGGAAGGAACAAAGAAGTGAGGGAAGGAAGGAAGGATGGAAAGAAAGGGAGGAAGGACAATGAGGGAGCAGAGGAGGGGGGAAGGAAGGAGGGAGGAATGGAAGGGAAGGAGGGAAGGAAGAACAGGGAGGAGGGAGGGGAGGGAGGGAGGAACGAAGGAGAAGTGGGAGAGAAGGAGAATAAGGACAGAGGGAGGAGAGAAGGAAGGAAGGAGAAGTGGGAGAGAAGGAAGGACAATGGTGGAGGGAAGCAAGGAAAGAGGGAGGGAAGGAAGGAGGGAGGAATGGAAGGAAAGGAGGGAAGGAAGAACAGGGAGGAGGGAGGGAGGAACGAAGGAGAAGTGGGAGAGAAGGAGAATAAGGACAGAGGGAGGAGAGAAGGAAGGAAGGAGAAGTGGGAAAGAAGGAAGAACAATGGTGGAGGGAAGCAAGGAAAGAGGGAGGGAGGGAAGGAAGGAAAGAGATGACAAGGGAAGGAAGGGGAGGGAAAACGAAAGGGAAGGAAGGAAGGAAGGAAGGAAGGAAGGAAGGAAGGAAGGAAGGAAGGAAGGAAGGAAGGAAGTCCACCCGTCTGGCAGCCCCCATCATCCCCAGCCAGCGCCCGAGGGCCGAACCGCTCGGCCAGCCCTGCTTCTCACCTTGATCTCGTCGTTGATCTGGACTTGGCTGGGGAAGTTCACCTCCTTCTGAGTCTCCCTGAGCAGCTTCTTCAGGTTGGTGTCGTCGAAGGGCAGGTGGGCCACCACCAGGGTGTAGAGGATGACGCCCATGCTCCAGGTGTCGGAGAGGAAAGGGTTGTAGGGAAGGCCCAGCAGGATCTCCGGGCAGGCGTAGGCGAAGCTGCCGCAGTAGGTCTGGCTGAGGTGGGAGAAGCAGCTCATCATGCGGTAGGAAGGGGTGGGCGGGGGCTGCATCTGGGGGGCCACCATCTTGGAGAAGCCGAAGTCCGAGATCTTGATGTTCTCCCGCTTGTCCAGCAGCAGGTTCTCCAGCTTCAGGTCCCTGCCGTTCAAGGGGAAGAGTGTCACAGCCAGTCCTCGACTTTACGACCGCAATGGAGCACCAGAATTTCTGTGGTGGAGCAAGACAAATCTCTATGGTAGGGGTCTTCCAACTTGGCCCTTTGACGACTTGTGGACTTCAACTCCCAGAATTCCTCAGCCAGGCATGCCTGGCTGAGGAATTCTGGGAGTTGAAGTCCACAAGTCATCAAACGGCTGAGTTTGAAGACCCCTGCTTGTGGACTTCAACTTCCAGAATTCCTCAGCCAGGCACGCTGGCTGAGGAATTCTGGGAGTTGAAGTCCACAAGTCTTGAAAGGGCCAAGACCCCAGGTTGTGGACTTCAATTCCCAGAATTCCTCAGCCGGGCACGCCAACTGAGGAATTCTGGGAGTTGAAGTCCACAAGTCATCAAAAGGCCGAGTTTGAAGAGCCCTGCTTGTGGACTTCCCAGAATTCCTCAACCAGCATGCCTGGCTGAGGAATTCTGGGAGCTGAAGTCCACAAGTCATAAAGTGACCCAGATTGGGGACTCTGGCCTACCTCAAAAGAACTGACAGCTAAAAAAAATGGAGGAAAGACAATCCCAATTCCTCACCTCTGTTTGAAACTAGGCTGGGATAGAAACCCAAAAGACACAATTAACACACACAAACACACACATACATATACACATACACACACCGATGCACAATGGCCTTGCCATGCAGGTAAGCGATGCCCAGGGTCAGTTGCGAGAACCACTTGCCAGCCAGGGCTTCCGAACACGCTCCAGATTTCTGGATCCATTCCAAGACATCACCGCTTGGTGCCAACTCCATGATGATGTAATGGCGGGAGGTGGTCTCAATGGCCTGGTAGAAACTGATGACGTATTTGTGGCGGAGGCTCTTCATCACCTGGAGAGGACAGAAGGCTTGGGGTTCGAATCACGACTTGGCCCACCTGTTCTTCTTTAGTGTCATAACTTTGGTCACTAAAGGAGCTTTTATAAGTCAAGGACTTCCTGTATTATGTTGAACCCCCGGAAGGAGTTCTTGCAAGGGTATGAAGGTAGATGTTTACAATTAACCAGGGGAACTCCCTGCCTCCAGTAATTGTGAATGCTCCAACACTGGAGGTTTTTAAGAAGAGACTGGACAGCCATTTGTCTGAAATGGTATAGGGTTTCCTGCCTGAGGAGGGGGTTGGACTAGATGATCTCCAAGGTCCCTTCCATCTATTCTATTCTATTCTATTCTATTCTATTCTATTCTCCATTCCACTCCACTCCACTCCACTCCACTCCATTCCATTCCATTCTATTCTATTCTATTCTATTCTATTCTATTCTATTCTATTCTATTCTCCACTCCACTCCACTCCACTCCAATCCACTCCACTCCACTCCACTCCACTCCACTCCACTCCACTCCATTCTATTCTATTCTATTCTATTCTATTCTATTCTATTCTATTCTATTCTATTCTCCTCTCCACTCCACTCCACTCCACTCCATTCTATTCTATTCTATTCTATTCTATTCTATTCTATTCTATTCTATTCTATTCTATTCTATTCAGAGACCCGCGGGCACACAAACACACCCGTACACCGATCGTAACCTGTATTTCCCTGGGCAAGAACTTTGTGAGATAATCCTCCGAGGCCTTCTTCTTGGAGATGATCTTGATGGCCACCATGGACTTCTGCTTGGAGAAATAAGCTTCGTAGACCGTCCCGTAGGAGCCGTGCCCGATGGCTTTGCCAATTTGGTAGCCATACTGGTCCATCACCGAGACGTACGGCGTGGACGTTGAGTGTTCCACCATGTTGGAAAGCTGCTCCACCGGAGAGATCTCCTTCCAGCAATCGGTCGATTCGATCTCAACTCTAGGAAGACTTAAGAGGTGGAGCAGGACCTGCCTCAACCGAGGACGGCTGAGTAGACAACGCCTTGAGGGACTCTAGTCAGAAGATCTCACCAACCTTCTGCGAAAAGGATCAAGCGTTCCTCCCACTAGGTGTTCCTCTTCCCAACGATCTGGAAGAGGGACTTGTGTTTGGTTCCGAGGGGATCAGGTGGAGGTGGGAGATCCTGTTGGGATCCACCGGCCTTCACCCTGTTGAGTCTAGGATAGGAGTACCCAAAGAGACTTTGGTTCCCGGTGAAAATGTCCACAGGAATAACTGGCTGCAACCTTCAAGACGTGAAGGGTTGACCGGAATCACTCTGACCGGATCCCACCAGGAGTTCTGATGATGCCATAGCCGTGTTTAAGTCTTCTGGCTACCCTGATTGGCTGGTGGGGTTCCGGTTACCATAGAGAACCTTCTAGGAATTGTGGGCAGATATTGTCTTCCAACAGGAGAGAGTTCCACCAAGCCTAAGAGGGGAAGAGATCAATGGAAGAACTCCAATCCCCAGTTTAAATCCTATAATAATAATAATAAAGTTGGAAGGGATCTTGGAGGTCATCTGGCCCAACCCCCTGATCAGGCAGGAAACCGTATACCATTTCAGACAAATGGTTGTCCAGTCTCGTCTTATAAACCTCCAGTGTTGGAGACTTCACAATTTCTGGAGGCAGGTGGTTCCACTGGTTAATTGTTCTCACTGTTAGGAAATTTCTACTTAGTTCTAGGTGGCTTCTCTCCTTGATTAGAAAGTTGTGAATCCCTTGTAAACATCTACCTTTGTGTTCCCCCCCCCATTTTTTTCTGTTTTTTTTTCCAGGCCTTCCCATCTCTAGGTGGTGTTCCAGATGTTTTGGGATTGCACCCAAGGTGTCTATTACGCTACTACTACTATTATTACATATACAGGTCATCCCCGACTTACAGCCGTTCATTTAGTGACTGTGACCGTGCAAAGTTTCAACAGCACAGAAAAAAGTGACTTGCAACCGTTTTTCACGACCGCTACAGCATCCCCCGTGGTGACGGGATCAAAATTCAGGCACTTGGAATTATCGGTTTGTCCTTGGAAATCCCACAATATTTATATTTTAATCAGTTTTTCCGTATTTCTTTCCTGTGCCTTACATGCTTATGGTTTATTTAGCAGGGATTATTTATTTATGGTTTTATCACTTGATACGTGGGATTGTTTATTATTTATTTATTATTTATGGATATTTACTTATTTGCGGCCCGCTTCTTATGTATTTCTCAGGCGTGCTCCTTTATTTAATTATTTACTTTGCGCACTTTGTTTACATTTAGGTGGGCACTGTTGATTATTCAATGATTCGTTTAACACGTGCGATTTATTCACGTACATGCCTTGAGGCCAGAGGCACTGTTTGTGTATGATTTAATCATTTATTCGATATATTTATGATGTATAAGGTGACCAACCGTCCTCCTTTAGGGAGGACAGTTCTCCTTTTGTGAGTTCTGTCCTCCCTCAAAAGGTGTCCTCCTACACGTCCTCCTTTTCGATATTTGAAGACTAATCTGCAGGGCTTTTTTTTTCCCTCATAGAACGCTCAGAACGGCATTCCAGCACCTTTTTTTGATGGTTTTTTTTTTTAACTTTTGCATGAGCTGTGCTACTCCCCCTTTTGGCTTTCAAAAGCCAATAGGAATCGCTGCTGAGCGCGCCAAAACACCCAGCCGGCAAACTTTGCACATGTAAGTTATCTGCAGCGAAGGCGAATTGGCAGGAACTTTGCACCCCTCCCTGCTACCCAACTACACCATCTCCTAGTCCAGTGGTTCTCAACCTTTTTAATGCTGCGACCCCCAACCGGTCGTAAGTCGAGGACTACTCAACCGGTCGTAAGTCGAGGACTACTCAACTGGTGCAGCACCGTTTGCAGAACGGGACTTTTGGGGGGCTCAGCAGGGCAGAGACAGCCTGGACAATTCCTACTGGCTTTTGAAAGCCAATAGAATTAGACTCTATTCAAGAGAGTCTATTCTATTGGCTTTCAAAAGCCAATAGAATAAAAGGGAGTAGCACAGCTAAGGAAAAGGGGGGGGGGGGGAAATGGCGGACTGTGTTGTTTGGCGACCCCCGTGAAATGGTCGTTCGACCCCAAATGGGGTCCCAACCCACAGGTTGAGAACCGCTGTCCTAGTTAGTCCCGAAGATACCTGGAGGAGACTGGAGCAGCGACGCCACTTTGTCTTGATCTTTGGCCCTGCTAGGGCAATAATGGCTGCGGGCGCAAGAGGCAGGGGTGGCAGGGCTGCTGCGGGCGGGGATGTGAGGAGCAGTGGTGGCTGGCTGCCCCCCGTGCTGTGGGAGCCACGGGGTCCGCTCTACATGGGGCTGCGCAGGGTGGGTGATGGTGCTGGCGGGGCAGCTGCAGGCGGGGTGTGTTGGCGGCGGGCTGCTTCCCGGGGCCGGAGCCGGCGCAGTTGGTGTTTTGGGAGCCATGGGGCCCACTCTACATGGGGCAGCAGTGCTGGTGGGGCGGCTGCAGGTGGGAGCGCGGCATGTAAGCATAATTACAACATAAAATGTTATTGTTACAAATGTTTTTTTTATTATGCATGTATCATACTATAGTGTATTCTGTATTATCGTTGCAGTGAATAAAATGTTTCTTTTATTTACGATATTTTTTCTTCAATTTATTTGTGTCCTCCTTTTCATTGTTAAAAAAGTGGGTCACTTTAATGATGATGATCATTTTATCTCTGGATTGAAAAGCCGTTAGGAGATTAAACAATTAAAAGACAGTTCCGGAAGGAAATAAAGAGTACCATTTTTTTTTTGGAGATTCTTTCTTTTTTAGAGGGGTTGAGCTTCCCCTGCTGAATTTCTGCCTGCGCTGCTTCACGCCTCTTTTTTTCCATCACCACCCCCTCCATTCCAACGTGGGCCTGTCCCTTTAAGAAGTGGGCGGGGCCAGAGCGTGACAGCGCCCTGACGTCCCCGCCCTCCCTCCGGGAGGCCGCCCCTCCCGCTCCCCAACCCGGAACTGCGTCCTCCTGTGGGCAGCGAGGCCCCCGCGAACCGCTGAGGGCGGAAGCGATCGACAGACGTGGCTGAGGCTGCCCTAGGAGATCGCCTGAAGGACCCCAACCGCTTGGAAGCCCGCGGCTCTTCAATTCAGCCAGCCTTCGCTCTGGAGAAGCGCGCAGCGGAGGTGCGGAGAAGCTGAGCGCGGCCCTTCTGGGAAAAAAAGACGTCTTAAAGCCCGACGGGAGCCGGCTTAAAAAACAGGCAGCGCTACGGGCGTCCGCTCAGACTGAAGCCTTGCCCCCCCCTCTTTCAACTGCCCCCACCGCAGTTTGGGTGGCTGCACTTGTGAACTTTCGCCTTCCTTTTTTTATTAAGGGGCGAAAGAGGCTGCAGGAGGTTTCAGGCAGTGCGCGGGGCAGCCCTAGAGGTGCAGGTGAGAGGGGAGGGGGTCCCTTTGGGGGAGGGGGGCTTGGTGCATAGACCCTCCCCCCACCCCCTTTCCCTTCCTTGGGCTGCTCTCCTGCCCACCAGCCTGGGGGAAGGAAAGCTGCCAGCCCTGAGCCTGGCCTGGCCTGGCCTACCTTTCAGGGCTGTTGTGCAGATAAAAGGGGAGGGGGCGAAGCTCATGCTCTCCCACTTGGGGGTTTTTTTGGGGGGGTGGGGGAAACAGGCTTGTTAGGGCAGCAGGTCCATCCACCACCCCTCTCCCAGGGCCAAAGGAGACCCCCCCCAAACTGGACTTACCTGCATGGCTTGGGGAAGACACCCCTTTCCCCCCCATCAAGAAAGTGGGTGGGGGTCTCTAAAGCCAGGATCCCTGATTGGCCTGGCTGAAGGAGATCCTGAATGGGATCAGCAACTCCTTTCTGGAGTCTATGTTTTCCTCCCCCCCCCCCCCAAGGGTGTTTCTCAGAATTGGGTTCACACATTCTGCTGAGCCTTAAACCTCAGTTGGCCCAGCCGTCCTTTGCTAAACACATAGAAGCTGGCCTGCTTTGGCCCAACGTGCTAACCAGGAAGCCACCATATGGTAGCAGATTGAAATCCATCTTGGGAGGGGGGTAGAGACAGGAGGCTGGCCTAGATATACAGATATCTGGCTGGCTGTTTGTCTATTGTCTAATTTGATTTCTACCTGTCTACCGATCTATATCATCTGTTACCTATTTATCTACCTACTGATTCAATCATCCATCTATGATCTATCTATCTATCATCTATCTATCTATCTATCTATCTATCCATCTATCCATCCATTATTTATATCTATCTATCTATCAATCATCTACCTACTATCTACCTGTCTACCTACCTACTTACCTATCTATCATTTCTACATATCTACCTACCTAGCTACTTATCATCTTTACATCTCTGCCTATCATCTACCTACCTACTTACCCATCCATCCAGCTATCCATCTATCTATCCATCCGTCCGCCCGCCTGCCCATCTGTCTCTATCTATCTATCTATCTATCTATCTATCTATCTATCTATCTATCTATCTATCATCTACCTACTATCTACCTGTCCACCTACCTACTTACCTATCTTTCATTTCTACATATCTACCTACCTAGCTAGTTATCATCTTTACATCTCTGCCTATCATCTACCTACCTACTTCCCATCCATCCAGCTGCCCATCCATCTATCCATCCATCCATCCACCCGCCCGCCCATCCGTCCATATCTATCTATCTATCTATCTATCTATCTATCTATCTATCTATCTATCTATCTATCTATCTATCTATCTATCTATCTATCTATCTATCCCATCCATCCATCCATCCATCCATCCATCCATCCATTATCTCTCTCATAATATAATATACATGTACATCTAAGAAATATGTAAGTAATAATATATATAGTAGATATAAAAAAATCCCTCTCACCCTTATGGGTATTTCGGATCCTTTACCAGAGATCTGGGAGTTCTGCCCAGGATCTGGGTTGTTCCTAGCCCTGTACTCCTCTGGACAGTGAGCCCTGATGCTGTTTTGGGGATCTTTTGAAATCACAGCCCCAAGTGCTCTTACTACCAGTGGGACAACTTTGGCCTTGACTTCCCACATCCTCTCCCGCTTCTCTTTCAGACTCTGGTGCTTGTCCAGCCTCTCATATTCTCTCTTCCTGATGTTATTTTCATTTGGTATTGTTACTTCTATCACCACTACTACCATTGTCTTCTGGTCCTTATCTACTATCATGATGTCTGGTGGATTAGCCAGGAACTTCCTGTCTGTATATATGGAGCTTGATTATGCCGTTGGAAAATCTCAAAGAGTATGGCAGGACATTATGTCTGTCTGTCTGTCTGTCTGTCTGTCTGTCTGGATAGATAGATAGATAGATAGATAGATAGATATGGATGGATAGATGGATAGATGAGAGATAGATATGGATAGATGAGAGATATATAGATATGGATGGATGAGAGATATATAGATATGGATGGATAGATAGATAGATAGATAGATAGATAGATAGATAGATAGATAGATAGATAGATATGGATGGATGGATGGATGGATGGATATGGATAGATGAGAGATATATAGATATGGATGGAGAGATAGATAGATAGATAGATAATGGATGGATATGGATGGATAGATGGATAGATGAGAGACAGATATGGATGGATAGATAGATAATGATGGATGGATAGATAGATATGGATACATATATGGATAGATAAGATGGATAGATAGATAGATAGATAGATAGATAGATAGATAGATAGATATGGATGGATGGATAGATAGATAGATAGATAATGATGGATGGATAGACAGATATGGATATAGATATGGATAGATAAGATGGATAGATAGATAGATAGATAGGGATGGATGGATAGATAGATTAGATAGATAGATGAAAAGATTAGGTAAGTAGGTAGGTAGGTAGTAGGTAGGTAGAATTTCATAGAATAATAGAGTTGGAAGGGACATCGGAGGTCTTCTAGTCCAGCCCCCTGCTCAAGCAGGAGACCCTATACCAGTGATTCTCAACCTTTCTAATGCCGTGACCCCATAATACAGTTCCCCATGTTGTGGTGACCCCCAAGTGGGTGTGGCCACCAATAAGAGGGAGTAGGACAGCTAGGAAAAGGGAAAAAAATGGCGGACTGCATTGTTTGGCGACCCCCGTGAAATGGTCATTCGACCCCAAATGGGGTCCCGACCCACAGGTTGAGAACCACTGCCCTATACCATTTTAACAACCTGCCTCCAGAAGTGGTGAATGCTCCAACACTAGAAGTTTTTAAGAAGAGACTGGATAGCCATCTGTCCGAAATGGTACTATAGGGTTTCCTATAGTACCATTTCCTGGGAGTTGAAGTCCGCAAGTCATCAAAGAGCCAAGGTTGCCTACCCCTGCCCTAGTCCTTCTGGGAGTTGAATTCCACCAAGTTTGAGACATGCTATTGCAAGTTGCTTACTAGAGAAAATGACTCTTTTTTTTTTCCTCCACCCCAGCTCTTGCCCCCACCCTTGACCCTGAATCCTCCCCAACATGGCTCCCTCTCCTTTCCTTGCCCTCCTTGCCTCCTTCCTTCCTTTCCTGGCCGTGGCCTCTTCGGAGACTCACTACCAGCAGGGATCCAGGGTGATGCTCTACGTGAACAAAGTGGGACCTTACCACAACCCTCAGGAGACCTACCATTACTACCAGCTCCCCGTCTGCTCCCCGACTCCCATCCGCCACAAGAGCCTGTCCTTGGGGGAAGTGCTGGATGGGGACCGCATGGCCGAGTCCATGTACGAGATCCACTTCCGGCAGAATGTGGAGAGCAAGATCCTTTGCAAGAAGACGCTCTCCCCGGATGAGGTAAATCCCCCCCCAAAAAAACGGAGGACCCAAACTGGATTGCGGTACGAGGGCTCCTGGGTGCTCTCTGAGCTTGGCTGGTTTTCTTGCAAACGTTTCAGGACCCAACTAGGGAACACCATCAGTGCTAGAAGGGAGTGTGGGAGGAGGAGGAGGAGGGGGGGGGGAGGAGGAGGAGGGGGAGGAGGAGGAGGAGGAGGAGGAAGAGGAGGAGGACTGTGGGGTCCCTGGTGTTCCCTGAGCATGCTTGTTTTCTTGTAGACGTTTCCTGACCCAACTAGGGAACATCAACAGTGCAAGGAAGGAGTGCTGTTTGCTGCTGTCAGTTTATCTTCCGGTGTCTTGCCCTTTTGGGTGGGAGGGGGCCAATCTTAGGGATTCTTTGCTTGGGCTGTTTACTGATGGCTCTGTGGCAGTTTCTTGAATGGGATATTTTTTTATTTGAACGGTGGGTCTGAAGGTGATCTTGGGAAGGCCACACCTGGAATCCTGCATCCAGTTTTGGGTCACCCCATTACAAAAAAAGATGTTGAGACTTTGGGGGGGGGGGGAGTGCAAAGAAGAGCAACTGAGATGATTAAAGGCCTGGAGACTGGGATTTGGGACTGGCCAGTCTAGAGAAAGGGAGGACTTAGGGGAGACATGATAACAGTGTTCCAGTATCTCAGAGGCTGCCCCAAAGAAGAGGGAGTCAAGCTATTCTCCAAGGCGCCTGAAGGCAGGACAAGAAGCAACGGGTGGAAACTAATCAAGGAGAGAAGCAACCTAGAACTAAGGAGAAATTTCCTGACATTCAGAACAATTAACCAGCTCTGACTGGATGGTGGGGAATGGAAGGATTTATACTCCTTGCAGACAGCTGGTCATTTGCCCTCTTTTAGAGAGCCATTGAGGCCACTTGGAGGTTTACCTGTGTCCTCAGGGTCACCTGAGGGGTGCAAATGGGTGCGGAGCCTTCTTGGCTGTGGGACGTTTTCTGTCCTGGGTCCTCATCCTGCATCCTGCACACCCATTTGCACCACTCAGATGACCCTGAGGACACAGATAAATCTCCGAGTGGGTTCAACGACTCTCTCTAAAAGAAGGCAAATGACCCAGCTGTCTGCAAGGAGTATAAATCTTCCATCCATTCCATTCAGTCAGAACTGAAGAAGCTTCTGGGACGAGAAGCAAAACATCGAACGAGCGAACAACGAAGTCCAGTTGCCTCCTGAAAAAGTACCTTTGGGACGCCCATGACCTAGAACAGGGGTCTTCCAACTTGGCCTTTTTCTGACTTGTGGACTTCAACTCCCGGAATTCCTCAGCCAGCGTGAGGGAACTATGGCCCTTTTCTGACTTGTGGACTTCAACTCCCGGAATTCCTCAGCCAGCGTGAGGGAACTATGGCCCTTTTCTGACTTGTGGATTTCAACTCCCAGAATTCCTCAGCCGGCGTGAGGGAACTATGGCCCTTTTCTGACTTGTGGACTTCAACTCCCAGAATTCCTTAGCTGGCGTGAGGGAACTATGGCCCTTTGATGA
This sequence comes from Crotalus tigris, assembly GCF_016545835.1. NCBI lineage: Eukaryota > Metazoa > Chordata > Lepidosauria > Squamata > Viperidae > Crotalus > Crotalus tigris. The sequence continues at coordinate 2,881,698 of NW_024096569.1, forward strand.
CTTGTGGACTTCAACTCCCAGAATTCCTCAGCCGGCGTGAGGGAACTATGGCCCTTTTCTGACTTGTGGACTTCAACTTCCAGAATTCCTCAGCCAGAATGAGGGAACTATGGCCCTTTTATGACTTGTGGACTTCAACTCCCAGAATTCCTCAGCCAGCGTGAGGGAACTATGGGCCTTTTATGACTTGTGGACTTCAACTCCCAGAATTCCTCAGCCAGGCACACTGGCTGAGGAATTCTGGGAGTTGAAGTCCACAAGTCATCAAAGGGCCAGGTTTGAAGACCCCTGTCTTAAAACATGCTGGCTGAGGTATTCTGGGAGTTGAAGTCCACCCATCTTGAAGCCCGCTGGCTGAGGAATTCTGGGAGTTGAAGTCCACAAGTCCTCAAAGGGCCAAGTTTGAAGAGCCCTGACCTAGAAGACCGAGAATCTCTCTAGAATTAAGAGAGTTGGTGGCTTCAACCACTGAGGTTGGTGGGACCCATATTTTCTTTCAGTTCTGGTTTGACTTCTTCCTTCCTTCCTTCCTTCCTTCCTTCCTTCCTTCCTTCCTTCCTTCCTTCCTCCCTCCCTCCCTCCCTCCCTCCCTCAGGTAGAGCGCCTCCGGCAGGCCATCGAGGAACTGTACTACTTTGAATTTGTGGTGGATGACTTGCCGCTCCGTGGCTTTGTGGGCTACATGGAGGAGAGCGGCTTCCTGCCCCACACCCACAAGATTGGCCTCTGGACCCACTTGAACTTCTACCTGGAGTGGAACGGCGATCGTATCGTCTACGCCAACGTCAGCATTCGCAACGTGAAGCCCACCAGTTTGGATGACATCCAGGGCGTGCTGCCCGTCACCTACACCTACAGCGTCCATTGGTCGGAGACCAGCGCGGAACGTCCAGGGGAACGCCGAGGAGGCCTCAACGGGGACGACGGCTTCTTCCCTCACACCCTGGAGATCCACTGGCTCTCCATCATCAACTCCATGGTGCTGGTGTTCTTGCTGGTGGGCTTTGTGGTGGTCATCCTCATGCGGGTCCTCAAGAATGACCTGGCCCGCTACAACCTGGACGAGGAGGCCTCTTCGTCCTCCTCAGGAGATGACTTTGATCAAGGGGACAACGGGTGGAAGATCATCCACACGGACGTCTTCCGGTTCCCACCGTACCGCAGCCTCCTCTGTGCCGTGTTGGGCGTGGGCAGCCAGTTCCTGGCCTTGGGCACCGGCATCATTGTGATGGCTTTGCTGGGCATGTTCAACGTCCACCGTCACGGGGCCATCAACTCGGCCGCCATCCTCCTCTATGCCCTGACCTGCTGCATCTCTGGCTACGTGTCCAGCAGCTTTTATCGCCAGATCGGGGGCGAGCGGTGGGTCTGGAATATACTGCTGACCACCAGCCTTTTCTCCGGTGAGGTTCCATCTCCTCTGGCGCTCGGAGGTGGTCATCCACCAGTTCCTTCGGGCTGGAGATCCACCGATGGTCCTTTCCCTCTAGCAAAAGATAGGGACGCTCTAGCCCTTCTTTGGCAGTCTTTATGGCACATTTTATTTGGAGGGCTTTTTCCCAGTGCAGAAGTTTGGAGAATGATGGCCCCTTTATGACGTGTGGACTTCAACTCCCAGAATTCCTGAGCCAGTATGGCTGGCTCAGGAATTCTGGGAGTTGAAGTCCACAAGTCATAAAGGGACTGTCGTTCCCCATCCCTGTCCTTGTGGCAAATTTTGAGGGTTCTCTTCTGTGGTGAAAATTCTCAAGCAGTGATTCTCAGCGTTGGCAAGGAATTCTGGGAGTTGAAGTTCACCCATCTTAAAGCAGGCTGGCTGGGGAATTCTGGGAGTTGAAGTCCACAAGCAGGGGTCTTCAAACTTGGCCCTTTGATGACTTGTGGACTTCAACTCCCAGAATTCCTCAGCCAGATAGATGGTAGGTAGGTAAGTAGGTAGGGAGGTAGGTGAGAGAGAGAGAGAGAGAGAGAGAGAGAGAGAGAGAGAGAGAGAGAGAGAGAGAGAGGTTATAGATGATGGATGGACGGACGGACGGAGAGACAGATAGATAGATATAATATAGATAATGGATAGATAGGATAGACAGATAGATAAGATAGATAATGGATGAATGTATATAGATAGATAGATAGATAGATAGATAGATGGATTGAGAGATAGAGAGATAGAGAGATAGAGATATAAATGGATATAAAGATAGAGAGGGATGGATAGATAGAGATAAATGGATAGATAGATAGATAGATAGATAGATAAGATGATGGATAGAGAGATAGAGATATAAATGGATAAATAGATGGATGGATGGATAAATAGATAGATATAGAGATAGATATATAAATGGATGGGTGGATGGATAGCTAGATATAAATGGATGGATAGATAGGGATGGATAGATAGATAGATAGATAGATAGATAGATAGATAGATAGATATAGAAGATAGAAAATAGATGATAGACAGATATAGCAGATAACAGATAGATGATAGATAGATAGATATAGATAAATGATAGATGATAGGTAGGTAGATATAGACGATAGATGGTGGATGATAGATGATAGATATAGATTATAGAAGATAGATAGATGATAGATAGATAGATAGATAGATAGATAGATAGATAGATAGATATACAGACAGACACATAGAAGATAGCTGATAGATAGATAGATAGATAGACAGACAGACATATAGAAGATAGATGATAGACAGACAGACAGACAAATAGATATAGATATTTATAGAGAAAGACACAAACAGAGTCAGAGAGATGGGAAGGAATAGATAGATAGACAGACAGACAGAAAGACTGATAACACCTCTGTTTTTCTCTCTCCTTTTCATTCTCTGAGCAGCTCCCTTCTTCCTGACCTGGAGCGTGGTGAACTCCGTCCACTGGGCCAACGGCTCCACTCAGGCCTTGCCGGTCTCCACCATCTTCCTGCTGCTGACCGTCTGGCTGCTGGTGGGCTTCCCGCTGACGGTCATCGGCGGCATCTTTGGCAAGAATCGGGCCACGCCCTTCGACGCCCCCTGCCGCACCAAGAACATCGCCCGGGAAATCCCGGCCCAGCCCTGGTACAAGTCCACCCTGGTGCACATGACCATCGGAGGCTTTCTGCCCTTCAGGTGAGAAGCAGGGGGTCCTCGCCTTAACGGCCACGAGCGGGAGTGGAATTTCCGTCGCTGAGCAAGGCGGTCGTTAAGGCGGGTCCTGCCCGATTTTACGGCTTTTCGGGACGCAGGTTTTTTTAGCGAGTCGCTTCCAGCCCGGCGTTCCCTGTTGACATTGCCGGTCGGAAGACCGCGAATGGCGACCGCGTGATCCTGGGACAACCGTCGTAAAATGCGTCACCAGTCGCCAAGCTCCCGAATTTTGACCGGGTGGGTGCGGCTGCAACGGTCCTCCGTGCGAGGACTGGGTGCAAGTCACCTCTTTCCGTGCCGTTGTAACTTCCGACGGGCGCTAAACGGAGGGTTGTAAGTTGAGGACGACCTGTATCGCTGTGCTCCGCTGCCTTGGCTTCCCCCTCCCCCCTCACTGGTTCCTGGTGATGGAAAAGGGAGGGTCAATTCCGTTAATCTGCATGTGGAGGAGGGACCCCCCCCCCTCCTCGTTCTGGAGCCGTGTTTCTCAACTATGACGGCTTGAAGGTGGGTGGACTTCAACTCCCAGAATTCCCCATCCAGAGTTACAGTTGAAGGAGGGAAGGATAGAGAAAGAAGGGGGAGGAGGGAGGGAGGGAGGGAGGGGGGAGGGAGAAGGAAAAGAAAGGAAAGGAGGGAGAAAGGAAAGAAGGAAGGAAGGGGAGGGAGAAAAGGAAAGGAAAAGAAAAGAAAGGAGGGGAAAGGGAAGAAGGGAAAAGGAAGAAAGGGGAGGGAGAAGGAAAGGAGGGAGGGAGAAAGGAAGAGAGAAAGGAAAGAAGGAAAGAGGGAGGGAAGGAAAGAAGGGTAGAAGGAAAGGAAAAAGGAAGGAGGAGAAAAGGAAAGGAAAGGGAGGAAGGAAGGAAAGGGAGGGAGGGAGAGAGGAAGGGAAGGGAGAAGGAAGGAAGGAAGGGGAGGGAGAAGGAAAAGAAAGGAAAGGAAAAAGGGAGGAGAGGAAAGGAAAGAAAAGGAGGAAGGAAGGAAAGGGAGGGAGGGAGAGAGGAAGGGGAGGGAGAAGGAAAGAAGGAAGGAAGGGGAGGGAGAAGGAAAAGAAAGAGGAAAGGAAAAAGGAAGGAGGAAAGGAAAGGAGGAAGGAAGGAAAGGGAGGGAGGGAGAGAGGAAGGGGAGGGAGAAGGAAAGAAGGAAGGAAGAAAGGAAGGGGAGGGAGAAGGAAAGGAAAGAGGAAAGGAAAAAGGAAGGAAGGGGAAGGAAGGGAAGGAGGGAGGGAGGAAAGAAGGAAAAAGGGAGAAGGAAAGGAAATGTGGAAGGAAGGGGAGGAAGGAAGGAAGGGGAGGGAGAAGGAAAAGAAAGAGGAAGGGAAAAAGGAAGGAGGAAAGAAAAGGAGGAAGGAAGGAAGGAAAGGGAGGGAGGGAGAGAGAAAGGGGAGGGAGAAGGAAAGAAGGAAGGAAGGAAGGGGAGGGAGAAGGAAAGGAAAGAGGAAAGGAAAAAGGAAGGAAGGGAAGGAGGGAGGGAGGGAGGAAAGAAGGAAAAGGAGAGAGAAGGAAAGGAAATGTGGAAGGAAGGAAGGAAAGGAGGGAGGGAGGAAGGAAGGAAAGGAGGAAGGGAGGGAGAAGGAAAGGAGGAAGGAAGGAAGGAAGGAAGGCAGGCCGTCCCAGTGGGATTCCGAAGTTGGAATGCCATGGGGAATTGTGAAGCCTGGCTGGGGAATTCTGGGAGTTGAAGTCCACCCACCTTCCAAGTCGCCACGCTTGAGAGAGACACCCTTTCGGACATGCAGAAGGACGATGCCTTCCCAGCTCAGGCTACCAGGATCCCTGTCTGACTCCCGCCAACTCCCCTCTTTCCTCCGCAGTGCCATTTCGGTGGAGCTGTACTACATCTTCGCCACCGTCTGGGGCCGGGAGCAGTACACCCTGTACGGCATCCTCTTCTTCGTCTTCGCCATCCTGCTGAGTGTCGGGGCCTGCATCTCCATCGCCCTCACCTACTTCCAGCTGTCGGGCGAGGACTACCGCTGGTGGTGGCGCTCCATCCTCAGCGCCGGCTCCACCGGCCTCTTCATCTTCCTCTACTCGGTCTTCTACTACACCCGCCGCTCCAACATGTCCGGCACGGTGCAGACGGTGGAGTTTTTCGGCTACTCGCTGCTGACCGGCTACGTCTTCTTCCTCATGCTGGGCACCATCTCCTTCTTCGCGTCGCTGAAGTTCATCCGTTACATCTACGTCAACCTGAAGATGGACTAGGCGCCCTTCCGTGGCTCCTTCGTGGCTCGGGTGGGCGTGGTCAGTCCGCGGACCACGTCCGGCCTTGCTTTGGAAGTCTCTTTCCGGCTGGCTTCTCCAAAACACCGGCTATTTATGATTCGTCCTTTTCTCGGCTGGACTTTGGGAGGGTGTCCCAGCTTAGCGTCGTGGTCCCCGCTGAGCTGCCACAAAACGGGACAGGAGCAGCCTTACGTTCTCTCCTGCTGGTCAGGACAGGTAGCCAATCAGCGACCCTCCGACACGTCCTCTGGCCAATCAAATATCTTCTGCTACAGGATACTCCCTTTTAAAGTTAAAAACCGCCTTCCTTGCACTGAAATGAATTGCCGATTTGCCCTCCTGGCCGCTGGTGGGGACGAAAACATTTCGAGATATTTCAATTTTTCCCTCCACTTTTAGTTCAATACACATATTCCTAGGCCAAGGGTAGGCCACCTTGGCTCTTTTATGACTCGTGGACTTCAACTCCCAGAATTCCTGAGCCAGCATGGCTCAGCTTGGAAACCTCTCCCTCTCCCCTCAGCACGGCTGGCTGAGGAATTCTGGGAGTTGAAGTCCATGAGTCATGAAGGGGCCAAGATGGCCTACCCCTGACCTAGACGTTTAGTTATTTTATTCCCTCAGTTGATTATCAAATAGAAGCTGCACACTTCTGGATATTTTATTATTTTTCTCCTGTTGGCTGTATCAGTTCAATGGGTAGAAGCTACAATTGGCTCAAGACACATATTCCTAGATATTTTATCATTTTCCCCCCTGTTGATTATCAGATAGAAGCTACATTTCATTCAATACACATTTCTAGATATTTTACTACTTTTTTTCCCTGTTGACTTTATCATCTGTTCAATGGATAGAACCTACAACTGGCTCAAGACACATATTCCTAGATGTTTCATCATTTTTTTTCTCCTGCTATCTGATCAGTTCAATGGATAAAGGCTACATTTAGTTCAGCACACATATTCCTAGAATGATATTTTATCATTTTTCCCTTGCTATCTGATCAGTTCAATGGATAAAAGCTACGTTTAGCTCAACACACATATTCCTAGATATTTTATCATTTTTCCCTTGCTGACTATCTGATCAGTTCAATGGATAAAGGCTACATTTAGTTCAACACTTAGATATTTTATCATTTTTCCCTTGCTGACTCTGATCAGTTCAATGGATAAAAGCTACATTTAGTTCAACAAACATATTCTTAGATATTTTATCATTTTTCCCTTGCTGACTATCTAATCAGTTCAATGGATAAAGGCTACATTTAGTTCAACACACATATTCCTAGAATGATATTTTATCATTTTTCCCTTGCTATCTGATCAGTTCAATGGATAAAAGCTACGTTTAGTTCAACACACACATATTCTTAGATTATTTTCTCATTTTTTCCCTGCTGCTTATCTGATCAATAGGTAGAAGCTACATTTGGTTTCAATATACATTTCTAGATATTTTATTATTTTTCCCTATGGTCTCTCTATAATCAGTTCAAGAGGTAAAAACCTACGTTCGGTTCAACACACCTCCCTTTCTTTTAATGCATTCCCTCTCTCTCCCCAGATCTCAAAAAACATTTTCATCTCGTTTCCCCCCTTTTTTCCAGAGTTCTTGTTTTGTTTCAGGAAAAGATCCCAGCCAGCCATCACCAGATACTTTCAAACCTGACCTAGCCTAGAGAGAGATGGATCAACCGGCTGATCTCAGCCAGATCAAACTAGGTCCTGATAGCCAAGAGACGCGTTTGAAGTTCAGAATTCAGGAGAATGTGACTTGGTTGGGACAGCCCTAACCTTTATGGGAGCTTCCCCAGGCTGCTACGGTCCAGAATATTCTGAGTTTCATACTGTTAGGGCTGATGGGAATTGTGGTCGGAGAGCAACGGGGATTTCCTTCCACCAAGGACCGTTTTGGCGAAGAAAAATAAAAACTGTGCTTTCTCCTGTCGGAGGGAAATGGGAGATTCCGTGAAATTTGGGGGGGGGGGGTGTTTCCATCCAAGCTGGTTTTAACGTCATGCAACTTTTAAGAGTCACTGGTGAGACTGGCAGAAGTAATCGGATAATTGTCTTCAGGGATCTGTGCAAAGGATTTGAAGTGCAATGCTTTTCAAACTTGGGAGCTGTAAGATGTGTGGGACTTGCAACTCTCAGAATGCCCCAGTCCCACACATCTTGCAGCTCCCAAGTGTGAAAAACACTTAAGGGGTTTCTGCTGTTGAATGTTAATCACCTGGTAAATGAGATCATTTGTCCTCCGTCAAACAGATCTTTCACTCTGGTTCACCAAGATGTTTTTCTTCCTCTTCCTCACCTCCTTTGTACAATACTCACAAGGTGTCTGGCTCTCTCTCCCAGTACAGGTAAGAGAGAGAGAAAAAAACCTCCCGTCTCTTCCCACCTGGGCGAAGAAAATATATATTATATTAAGGAAAAAAAAGTATATATAAGGAATTATGTATATTAGCAAGGGTTGAAGTTGGATTATTTTTTAATTTGACGTCTCGGTTCCGCGTTTCTTTTTACAGATCTTGAAGTTAAATTTTATTAATAAAAAGGAAATGGAAAAACTCAAAAAAAAAAAACCCTCTCAGCGCAGATTCTGGCTTTTTTTCTATGCTGCTCTGTTCCATCTCCTGGCTTTCGAACAGGGGGATGCTGGGGGTTGAAGTCCACCCGTCTTTAAAGTCGCCAACGGCGATGGTGCTTATACGGGGAATCCTCAACGACCCCAATTAAGCCCAGCATTTCTGTCGCTAAGCGAGACGGTTGTTAAAGTGAGTTTTGCCCCATTTTACAACTTTTCTTGCCAATTAACAACACCGGCGTTGTTAATTAATAATCGATCATTAAAAATAATAATTTTAAAAATTGATTACCCCTTTGTCTCCCCTTAACACAGTGGTTCTCAACCTTTCTAATGCCGCGACCCCATAATACAGTTCCCCATGTTGTGGTGACCCCCAACCACTTATACATCACCGGGTGCCAGGGGCATGGCCAAAGAAAAGGGGAGAAAAATGGCAGACAGCCTTACTTGGCGACCCCTGTGAAATGGTCGTTCGACCCCAAATGGGGTCCCGACCCACAGGTTGAGAACCACTGCCTTAACAGACATGCAAAGCCCCTTTACGAAACCGAAGTCTTCGTGGTTGCAAACTCCCTGCCAACAGTTGTGACAAACCGCAACTCATAAAGAGGGGTGCCTGATTTAAAGCTCAGTAGAGCTTCCATGCCCAGCCGCAGTCTACCTGGGTCCCTCCCTCATCCAAAGAAAAGGCCCGCAGGAGGAAAACGAAGACATATCTGAGCTCTCTCCCAACGTGGGCAAAAACAAAATTTTGCAAATTTGCAGCCGGGCAATTGCACGACGGTGCAAACGAAACGTCCACTGCGATCACCCAGATTGCAAAAAAAAATTTGCATGCTTTGGATCTTCGGATAAAATAAAATTGGCCTCGTCCCTCCACCCAGCCAAAGAGGAAAAGCACAGCTGGAGAGCCCTATCTTCTCTAAGGGAGAAGCAGATGCCTCTGAGCATGGGCAGAGCGCTTTCCTTGCCTGGCCTCCCTTCCCATGGAGCCTGGCTTGATGGGTTGGGTGGTTCTAGTGAATTGTTATTGGGCTCATCCTCCAACCCCATAAAAGAGGAAAGAAACCGATTTATGCCCCTATCTAACAGAGACGCCAATGCCTCTGAACATGTGCAGAGTGCTTTCTCTGACTGGCCTCCCTTCCCAGCTGCTGCTCCCAGCTGGCCGGGTGGGTTGGGTAGGTGCTCAACCTCCAACCACAGAGAAGAGGGAGGGAGGAAGGAAGGAAAGAGAAAGAAAAAAAGAAAAAGAGAAAAAAAGAGAAAAAGAAAGAAAAAAAGAAAAAAGACAGGAAGGAAGAAAGGAAGAAAGGATGGAAGGAAAGAAAAGGAAGGATGGAAGGAAGGAAGGAGAAGGAGAAAGAAAGAAAAGAAAAAGAAAGAAAAAGACAGGAAGGATGGAAGGAAGGAAGGAGGGATGAAGGAAGGAAGGAAAGGAGAAAAAGAAAAAGAAAGGAAGAAAGAGAAAAAAGACAGGAAGGAAGAAAGGATGGAAGGAAGGAAAAGGAAGGAAGAGGAAGGATGGAAGGAAGGAAAAGGAAGGAGAAAGAAAAAAAAGACAGGATGGAAGGAAAGGAAGGAGGGATGGAAGGAAGGAAGGAAAGAAAGAAAGAAAGAAAGAAAGAAAGAAAGAAAGAAAGAAAGAAAGAAAGAAAGAAAGAAAGAAAGAAAGAAGAAGAAAAAAAGAAAAAAGACAGGAAGGAAGAAAGGATGGAAGGAAGGAAGAGGAAGGAAAGGAAGGAGAAAGTAAGGAAAGAAAGAAAGACAGGAAGGAAGAATGGAAGGAAGGAAAGGAAGGAGGGATGGAAGGAAGGAAGGAAAGGAGAAAGAAAGAAAGAAAAAGAAAAAAGACAGGAAGGAAGAAAGGATAGAAGGAAGGAAAAGGAAGGAAGAGAAAGGATGGAAGGAAGGAAAAGGAAGGAAAAAGAAAAAAGAAAGACAGGAAGGAAGGATGGAAGGAAGGAAAAGGAAAGAAGGAAAGGAAGGAGAAAGAAAGAAAGAAAGCAAGCCCTCTCTCACGGGGAAGATGCCTCTGAGCATGTGCAGAGAGCCCTTTCCCTGACCGACCTCCCTTCCCGAGGGAGGGGGGAGGGAGGGAGAAATTGGGCGGTTGCAGTAAGTCCTCCGCACCTGAAGGGCGCTGGAGCTGCGCCCTTCCGGTTCCCCTTCCAGCCCACCCCGGAAGCTGCGCCTTGTCTGCTCCACACGTGCTGGGCGTTTGGAGGCTGGGCAACCGCTGCTGGCAGCGTTCCGCTTGGGCAGCCCTCCGCCTTCCTCGCCCCCTTCGCGGGGACTGTGGGGCCTCCTCCGCCCCCTTTCCCTCCCCTTTCCATGCCCCCCGGCCCGGCCTTCCCTCGCGTCCTCCGCCTGCCGCCTCCATGGCAGCCCAGCCGGAGCTGGAGCAGATCCTGGCGCTCTTGCTGCAGCCTGACAATGCCGTCATCCAACAGGTAGAGCGGCGGGCAGGTGGGGAGGGGGGGGGAGAGAAAGAGGACAGAGGGGCGTTGGGGGCTTGGTGGGTGTGGGGGGGGCTGCTGGCTTTGGGGAGGGGGGAGTGGGCGTACAGGGCAAGTCCTCAACTTGCCCACGGTTCACTTAGGGACCCAAGTGGGGAAAACGAGACTTTAATGACGGTTATTCACACTTAGGATCATTGCATCATCCGCCATTCACACGTGTTGGAGAAGAGACTGGACAGCCGCTCGTCTGAATTGGTATATAGCAGTGGTGGCGAACCTAGGGCACCCCTGCCTCGCCTTGCCTCATCTGAGCCTCCTGCCCACCGCCCCACCTGCCAGAGACCCCCCCCCCGGATCTCCCCCAACCCTGCCCGGCCCTCACAGGTGACCCTCCCCACGAGCAACATCAAGGTGGCCACGTCCACCTTGGCCACGCCCACCCAGTGGGTTACGCCCACCTGGCACCCCGCAATAAATAAGTGGGTTTTGGGTTGCTGTTTGGGCACTCGGGTCACTAAAAGGTTCGCCATCACTGGTATATAGAGTTTCCTGCCTGGGCAGGGGGTTGGACTAGATGGCCTCCAAGGTGCCTTCCTGCCCTATTCCATTCTATTCTTATTCCATTCTTATTCGGTTCCATTCCATTCTACTATTCTATTCTATTCTATTCTGTATTTTATTATTCTATTCTATTGTATTCTATTCTATTCTATAATGTGTACTAAAATATATAAAAAATATAAAATATATTTATATATACAAATCTATATTTAAAATATATAAAAGCAACAAGATAAAAGATTGAAACAATTCTTATTCTGTTCCATTCCATTCTACCATTCTATTCTATTCTAAAATGTGTACTAAAAGATATAAAGGCAACAAGATAAAAGATTAAAACAATAAAACAACATCAACGCCGTTGTTTTTAGTATGTCATCTTGGGTTTTAAACAACTCAGCACGAGGTTTTCATCGCATTGTTAGGGCTACAAGTTTATTTTTTCTTCCCACTGTGGAAGGAAACTGCCCACCGAACAGAAATGGATTCTCTCCTGTGCTTTTCTGGCTCAAATTTGTGGACCTGGAAAAAAAAAAAATCTAATTTACAGGTAGTCCTCATGTTACGACCCACAGTCGTATTCAAAATTTCTGTTGCCAAGCAAGGCGGTTGTTAATGTTCGTTTTTGCCCAGTTTATGACTTTTTTTGCCCTGTTGTTAAGGGAATTGCTGAAACTGATAAGTAAATAAATGGGGGCGTTAAGCGAATCTAGCTTCCTCGATTGAAGCTGGCTGGGAAGGTCGCAAGTGGGGAATCACAGGAACCGGAGACACTGCGACCGCCATAATTACATGCCAGTTTCTGAATTTTGATCACATGACCATGGGGATGCTGCTACGGTCATAAGCGTGAAAAACAGCCACAAGTCCCTTTTTCAGTGTCTTTGTAACTTCAGTCAATGTCTGTCTATATCAGGGGTCTTCAAGCTTGGCCCTTTTATGACTTGTGGACTTCAGTTCCCAGAATTCCTCAGCCAGCGTGCCTGGCTGAGGAATTCTGGGAGCTGAAGTCCACAAGTCATCAAAGGGCCATAGTTCCCTCACGCTGGGTGAGGAATTCTGGGAGTTGAAGTCCACAAGTCATCAAAGGGTCATAGTTCCCTCACGCTGGCTGAGGAATTCTGGGAGTTGAAGTCCACAAGTCATCAAAGGGTCATAGTTCCCTCACGCTGGCTGAGGAATTCTGGGAGTTGGTCCACAAGTCATCAAAGGGTCATAGTTCCCTCATGCTGGGTGAGGAATTCTGGGAGTTGAAGTGCACAAGTCATCAAAGGGCCATAGTTCCCTCATGCTGGCTGAGGAATTCTGGGAGTTGAAGTCCACAAGTCATCAAAGGGTCATAGTTCCCTCATGCTGGGTGAGGAATTCTGGGAGTTGAAGTCCACAAGTCATCAAAGGGCCAAGTTTGAAGACCCCTGATCTATACTGATTTATTGCCTCTAGCCTCTATGTGGTTTGAAACATTCCTCCCTCTAGAGAAGCTTTGGGGGCAAATCCTTCAAAAAAGGGACATTTGGAGCAGGTTCAACGCTTTGCTGCCTGTTCTTTCATCCTACTAGGCGACAGCGCAGCTGAAAGAGGTACTGAAGCAACCGACAGCTCTTTCCCACCTCTGCCATGTCATGACACATTCACAAGACCCTCAGGTAAGTCACAACGCACTCTTCCAGGTGAGAAGCTTAGTTGTAAATATAGGTGGTTGCAAACAATGAGAAGGGAGAATAGATAAGATGTTTATAAGATAAGATGTTCATACGTGGGTTATGTATGTGTACATTGTTTGAGAGCAGGCCACAGAATTTCGTTTGTAATGTGGGCCAGTGTGCCCGCAGTAAAAAATGACAATAAAGATTATCTTATCTTGAGAGAAGATAACTTTTATTGTCATATTTTACTACGAGCACACTGGCCCACATTAAAAAATGAAATTCTGTTGACTGCTCTCAAAAGAAAGTATACGCACACATACATCACACACACATACACATGCTACGGTGTTAGACCCAGCCCGCTAGTGAGCCCTAACTTGATTTTTGGGGGTGGGCCTAATATAAGCCCTTCTCCAATATTAAGCCCTAGTTGTGGGGCGAGGTGCACCCCTAAAAATCTAGCTATATACATGAATGGATGTGTGTGTGTGTTTGTGTGTGAGAGAGTTTGGTTATTTGGGTTTTCTCCCGCATAAAATTGTAAGTGTCTTGGCGACGTTTCGACGAAGTCCCATTCGTCATCTTCAGGCTGGTGTTTTCAGCTTCGTGCTTCAAGGAGCACGAAGCTGAAAACACCAGCCTGAAGATGATGAATGGGACTTCGTCGAAACGTCGCCAAGACACTTACAATTTTACGTGGGAGAAAACCCGAATAACCAAAGTCCTACATACAAACACCCGCGAAAACCTCAGATATCTGTCTTGAGTGTTTTTTGATGCACCCTGTCGGCCCAAATATGGGAGGAAGAAATCTAGGGCTATCCACAGGCAGCAGTCGCTACTGCGACATCATTTGTCTGCTAAACTTTTTTTGGATTGCGTTGTGATTCCGTGCCAGCCTGTGCTCCCAACAGCTGAGTCTGAGGAATCTGAGGAGGAGGTGGAGGAGGCATTTGAAGGGCCATGAGGGGCAGAGGGAGGCTTTGATGAATTACAGGACTCACGGTTTGATGCAGAGCCTGGGCCCTCCAGTCGTGTTCCTGATGAAGCTCAGCTGTGTGAGGAGCATGAGTCAGACTCGGAGGACTCACACCTGATGGACATGCTAATTGATGCACGCACACGTCGTCAGCTAGCGAGAGTAAATCAGCAGCAGTCAATATGGCAACTCCAGGGTAAAAGGAGAAGGCACTGAGAGGCAACGCCTTGGGACTGTTGTATAAAAAGAGGAGGAATGGACGGTCCTGGTTGCTGAAGGCAACCGTTTGCAAAGTACTTTTTGGAATCCTGGTCTGTTTGTCTTGCTTGTGACTACTCTTCTGTTTGCATCGTGTTTCCTGTGGACTATTTCCTTCATTTGGATTGAGTTTTGCTGTTTGTGTTTTGGACTATTTGGCAGGTTTGTCACCCATATTAAAAGGGGTTTGTTTTGTTTTAAAGTCTCCAGCCTATTTTATCAGCAGGGGTTTGGTCCTTGTGCCTTTAACAAGGACGGCTATAGGCTGGGATAGAACAGGTTGCTAACGAAGAGTTAAAGGGGGACTGGAATAGCTATTCCGACCTCAGAGCCTGTGGCCTAGGTATCAACACAGCTACCTAACGTGCAAGCAGCCCAGATTCGAATTTCAGAAGGGTATGGCTGGCTGATGAGAGCTGTTAGCTCGAAATAGCTATCCCAGTCCCCCTTTAACTCTTTGTTAGCAATCCCCAAAAAATTTAGCATACACACACACACACACACACACACACACACACACACACACCAATACATGTGTTGTTGTTGTTAATTGCGAAGTCGTGTCCGACCCATCGCGACCCCGTGGACAACATTCCTCCAGGCCTTCCTGTGCTCTACCATCTTCTGGAGTCCATTTAAGCTCACGCCTCCTGCTTCAGGGACTCCATCCAGCCCCCTCATTCTCTGTCGTCCCCTTCTTCTATTGCCCTCCATCTTTCCCAGCATTAGGCCCTTCTCCAGTGAGTCCTTCCTTCTCATTAGGTGGCCAAAGTATTTGAGTTTCAACTTCAGGATCTGGCCTTCTAAAGAGCAGTCGGGGTTGATCTCTTCTAGGACCGACCAGTTGGATCACCTTGCAGTCCAGGGGACTCGCAGGAGTCTTCTCCAGCATCATAGTTCACAGGCCTCCATTCTTTGGCGCTCGGCCTTTCTTATGGTCCAACTTTCACAGCCATACATTGCCACTGGGAAAACCATGGCCTGGACTATACGCACTTTTGTTGGCAGGGTGATGTCTCTGCTTTTTCGTATACTTTCTTCCCCAGGAGCAAGCGTCTTTTAATTTCTTGGCTGCAGTCCCCATCTGCGGTGATCTTGGAGCCCAGAAAAATAAAATCTGTCACTACCTCCATTTCTTCCCCATCTATTTGACCAATACATGTATATACATATAAATATTAATCACTGTCCATTTTTAATACAAAGAATAAGACTCTGTTCTGTTTGAGCGCTACCCTTCCTACGTTCAGGTGTGGGCGTTCTGGCTTTCCCCCTGCTCTGCTTTTATTTCTCAGGATCTGCTCTTTGGATCCTTTCAAATTCGCAGCCTCCCCGTTTTCTCTCTTCCTTCGTTCCCAGATCCAGCAGTTCGCCGCCGTGTTGCTGAGACAGCGGCTGAGCAAACACTGGAAGAAAATGGCCGCAGCGGATCAAGAGATGTAAGTCCAGGGAAGGCCAATCTATGAATTCGTTATCGTGACTATCGTAATTAATATGCGGTGCGTCGCACAGACGCAGAGACTGGATTTGGCATTTTTGGGGGACTCCCGATCCAGTCCTCCCCATGGACCATTGTAACGGGATGAAAACATTGGAATCGGAGAGACCCGGTTCCCAAAATGTGTGGGGTGTTCCACAACGTGGCTCACTCGCTAAGCCAGGACTGTGTGTTTTCATTCCAAAACTCAAATCATCCCCCAAATCTCGTCTCTTCCAGGCTCAAAACCCTGGTGCTAAACAGCTTGCAACGGCAGACAGAGTGAGTTATTCCTGCTGGGGAGGCACTGAGGGGGTCAGTTTAGCCTCTCTGCCTTTCCTCCCCCCCCCCCAATGATAAACCCTCTTTTCCAGCCATAAAGTCTCCCTGGGCTTAGCCCAGCTGGCGGCCGTCATCTTGAAGAACGAGACCTTGGAGAAATGGCCCCAGATGCTTCAGAGCATTCAGCACGGAGCCCGCTCCCGAGACCCCAGCAGGTGCCAGGTGGGTAGAGACTGGGCAGGGGGTGCAAAGCGAGGGAGGGGGGCGTCTCGGGGTCCCTTGTGAACCCCCCATCAATCCCACACCTCTGTCTGTCTGTCTGCCTATCTTTCTACCTGCCTACCTACTTACCTACCTGCCTCTACCTTCTGTCTGTCTGTCTGTCTGTCTATCTATCTATCTATCTATCTATCTATCTATCTATCTATCTATCTATCTATTTAATCTGTTTCTATCCATCCATCCATTCTGTCCATCCATCCAGTCTGTCTGTCTATCTATCTATCTAATCCATCCGTCCATCCATCCATCCATTCTGTCTGTCTGTCCATCCATCCATTCTCTGTCCGTCCATCCATCCATCCTGTCTGCCTGCCTGCCTACCTACCTGCCTTGCCTGCCTGCCTGCTTATCTATCTATCTATCTATCTATCTATCTATCTATCTATCTATCTCCATCCATCCATTCTGTCTGTCCATCCATCCATCCATCCATCCACTCACTGTCTGTCTGTCTGTCTATCTATCTATCTATCTATCTATCTATCTATCTATCTATCTATCTAATCTTTCCATCCATCCATTACATCCATCCATTCTGTCTGTCCGTCCGTCCATCCATCCATTCTGTCTGTCTATCCATCCATCCATTACATCCATCCATCCATTCTGTCTCCATCCATCCTGCCTGCCTGCCTGCTTATCTATCTATCTATCTATCTATCTATCTATCTATCTATCTATCTATCTATCCTTTCCATCCATCCATTACATCCATCCAGTCTATCTGTCTGTCTATCCATCCATCCATTACATCCATCCATCCTGCCTGCCTGCCTGCTTATCTATCTATCTATCTATCTATCTATCTATCTATCTATCTATCTATCTATCTATCTATCTATCTAATCTGTTTCCATTCATCCATTACATCCATCCATCCATTGTGTTCATTCATTCATTCATTCTGTCTCTCTATCTTTTCCTACCTTCATTATTTTTAACCCGAGTTGGGGAACATACCTAATTATACTCCTTTCATCCTCCTAGTTTCCCCACAACAGCCCTGTGAAATGGGTTAGGTTGAGAGAAAGGGATTGGCCCAAAGTCACCCAGCCGGCTTTCATGCTTAAGTTGGGACTAGAACTCACCATCTCCTGGTGATTGGGCCAGAATCACTGAGCAGGCTTCTGTGCCTAAGGCAAGACTAGAACTCACCGTCTCCTGGCGATTGGCCCAAAGTCACCCAGCTGGCTTTCATGCCTAAGGCGGGACTAGAACTCACCATCTCCTAGTGATTGGCCCAAAGTCACCCAGCTGGCTTTCATGCCTAAGGCGGGACTAGAACTCACCGTCTCCTGGTGATTGGGTGAAAGTCACCCAGCTGGCTTTCATGCCTAAGGCGGGACTAGAACTCACCATCTCCTGGTGATTGGCCCAAAGTTACCCAGCTGGCTTTCATGCCTAAGGCGGGGACTAGAACTCACCGTCTCCTGGCGATTGGCCCAAAGTCACCCAGCTGGCTTTCATGCCTAAGGCGGGACTAGAAACTCACCGTCTCCTGGCGATTGGCCCAAAGTCACCCAACTGGCTTTCATGCCTAAGGCGGGACTAGAACTCACCGTCGCCTGGTGATTGGCCCAAAGTCACCCAGCTGGCTTTCATGCCTAAGGCGGGACTAGAACTCACCGTCTCCTGGTGATTGGCCCAAAGTCACCCAGCTGGTGCCTTGACTAGAACTCACCGTCTCCTGTGATTGGGTGAAAGTCACCCAGCTGGCTTTCATGCCTAAGGCGGGACTAGAACTCCCGTCTCCTGGCGATTGGCCAAAGTCACCCAACTGGCTTTCATGCCTAAGGCGGGACTAGAACTCACCGTCTCCTGGTGATTGGCCCAAAGTCACCCAGCTGGCTTTCATGCCTAAGGCGGGACTAGAACTCACCGTCTCCTGGTGATTGGGCCAAAGTCACCCAGCTGGCTTTCATGCCTAAGGCGGGGACTAGAACTCACCGTCTCCTGGTGATTGGCCCAAAGTCACCCAGCTGGCTTTCATGCCTAAGGCGGGACTAGAACTCACCGTCTCCTGGCGATTGGCCCAAAGTCACTCAGCCAGCTTTCATGCCTAAGGCGGGACTAGAACTCACCGTCTCCTGGTGATTGGCCCAAAGTCACCCAGCTGGCTTTCATGCCTAAGGCGGGACTAGAACTCACCGTCTCCTGGTGATTGGGCCAAAGTCACCCAGCTGGCTTTCATGCCTAAGGCAGGACTAGAACTCGGCGTTGCCTGGGTTCTAGCTAGACCACTTTGTCTCTCAACCTCCTTGTGGTCACAGATGGCATTGCTGCTGCTTCAGTCGGCTCTGGATCTGGACCCCGACCAGTTCTCTCGCTACTACAAAGATCTCCTGCGCCTCTTCCATCAGACGCTCAACCACCGGAGTCAGCCGGCCGTCCTTTACTACTCTCTCCGGAGCTTGACTGCCGTGGTGGGAGGGCTGAGCTCTGACGAAGTGGTGGGTGCACCATCCTCTTCCTCTTTCGTCCCCACCTGCCCGCTTCTCCTCCTCCTCCTGTTAACGGAGGCCGAAGCCTCACTGTTGCTGGCAGAAAGTAACTCAAAGGGTCTGCGGAACTCTCTGCCACCAGATCCAAGTTAAAATCTGCGGCCCTCCCAATGTTCCTGGATTGGCAGTGGCTGCTGGTCTAGAGAGCCACTCATTTTCCCCCCCCTCACTCCCCCCCCCCCTGGACTACCCAATGCCTTGTGTTTGGGAAAAGGATTCTTTTTTGAAACTGGATTTCTGGCGGGTCGATTTCGACCGATGGATCCTAATGCTTTTAATTTACCGATTGGTAAAACGACGAGCTTAAAATCGAAAGCCCCTTTGAATCCAGGCGAACTCTGGGAGATTTAATAGCCGCATCCAGGGCTGGCTGGGGAATTCTGGGAGTTGAAGTCCAGCTGTTTTGAAAAGGGACCGAGGCTGAGAAGCACTGCACTATTGTGCATTTAATTTTTAAATGGCTCTCCAATCTCCTTCTTCCAGACTCTGATGTCTTCCATGGTGCCCAAGGTGATAGCAGCCATCCGGGAACTCATTCACGTGAACGAGGTGCGGTCTTGTGTGTGTGTGTGTGCGTGTAAAGTGGGGGGGTCTTCAAACTTGGCCCTTTGATGACTTGTGGACTTCAACTCCCAGAATTCCTCAACCAGCGTGCCTGACTGGGGAATTCTGGGAGTTGAAGTCCACAATCAGGGCTCTTTAAACTTGGCCCTTTGATGACTCGTGGACATCAACTCCCAGAATTCCTCGGCCAGTGTTCCTGGCTGGGGAATTCTGGGGGGGTTGAAGTCCACAAGTCATCAAAGGGCCAAGTTTGAAGACTTGGTGTAAAGGCTTGCTTTTAGCCGTACCTGGCTGGGGAATTCTGGGAGTTGAAGTTGATAAGTCATTAAAGGACCATCGTTCCCCACTCCGGATCTAATGCTCAAAAGGCAATGTCTTGTCTCTCCCCCCCCCCTCCTTTCTCTTTTCTAACTTGGCCCACCCACCGATCCACCCGTCCATCCATCCTCCAGGTCCAGGCAAGCGAAGCGATGGAGGTTTTTGATGAACTCCTGGAGACGGAAGTCGCCATCGTGGTCCAGCATCTCTCCGAAGTCGTGAACTTCTGCCTGGAAGTGAGTGGGGTGGGTGGATGACCGGCCACACCCCATTCCTGCCACCTGCTCCAATCCCCTGGCGCCCCCTGCTGGCCGTGCCTCTTTCCTGCGATTTCTGCAGATGCTGGCGCCCCCTGCTGGCCACACTCCTTTCTGCTACCCGCTCTGATCCCCTGGTGCTCTGATCCCCTGCTGGCCATCCCTCTTTCCTGTGCATGACCCACTGCCATGGTGCCCCGTACTGGCTGGCCACGCCTCTTTACTGGCACTAACCTCACCCCCCTGGCCACGCCTCTTTCCTGGCACTCGACCCCCTGCTGGCCACGCCTGCTTCCTGACACTTATTCCACCCCCTGGACCCTCCTACTGAGCATGCCTCTTTCCTTGCACTCCACCCTCTGCCACCCCCTGCTCATCACGCCTCTTTACTCACACTTATTCCACCCCCTGCCCGCGCCCCAGTGGCCACGCCTCTTTCCTGGCACTTACTTTACCTCCCTGGGCACGCCTCTTTCCTGAAACTCCACCCCCTGGCACCCTCTGTTGGCCACGCCTCTTTCCTGACACTTACTTCACCTCCCTGGCCACCCTCTTTCCTGAATGCCCTCCCTGGCCACGCCTCTTTCCTGAAACTCCACCCCCTGGCACCCCCTACTGGCCACACCTCTTTCCTGGCACTTACTTCACCTCTCTGGCCACACCTCTTTCCTGAAACTCCACCCCCTGGCACCCCTACTGGCCACACCTCTTTCCTGGCACTTACTTCACCTCTCTAGCCACACCTCTTTCCTGAAACCCCACCCCCTGCGCCCTAGCCACACTTCTTTCCTGAAACTCCACCCCTGCTCTCTGGCCACGCCTCTTTCCCAGCACTTACTTCACCCCCTGGCCACGCCTCTTTCCTGAAACTCCACCCCCTGGGACTCTGCTGGCCATGCCTCTTTCCTGAAACTCCACCCCCTGCGCCCTGGCCACACTTCTTTCCTGAAACTCCACCCCTGCTCCCTGGCCACGCCTCTTTCTTGGCACTTACTTCACCCCCTGGCCATGCCTCTTTCCTGAAACTCCACCCCCTGGCACCCTCTGCTGGCCACGCCTCTTTCCTGAAACTCCACCCCCTGCGCCCTGGCCACGCTTCTTTCCTAAAACTCCACCCCTGCTCCCTGGCCACGCCCCTTTCTGGGCACTTACTTCACCCCCCCTGGCCACGCCTCTTTCCTGGCACTCCAACCCCTGGCACCCCCTGCTGGCCACGCCTCTTTCCTGCCTACTCCTATGGTGCCTCCCGCTGGCCACGCCTCTTCCCTCCCCCCCGCTCCCCATGGCGCCCCCTGTTGGCCGGCCACAGATCTGGCCGCTCCCCTGATCCAACCTTCTCTCACCCAGGTGGCTTCCGACCAGCAGCTGAGCGACGGCCTGCGGGTGAAGGCGCTCTCCTGCATCAGCTACCTGGTCAAGCTGAAGAGCAAGGTCAGGGCTGCCCCCCCGCCTTCCACTCCCCCCCCTCGGGCAGCATCCTGCCCCCCTGCCAGAGGTGCCCCCTCACCCCCCCTGCTTGTCTCTCTCTCCCCCCCCCCATCCAGGCCATCCTGAAGCACAAGCTCCTCTCGCCCCTCCTGGCCGCCCTCTTCCCCATCATGAGCGCCGAGCCTCCCCCCGGCCAGATGGACACGGAGGACGAGCTGACCGAGGAGGAGATCGAAGACCAGGCCGAGGTCCAGAAGCCCAAACACTTCGCCGTCCAGGTCCGCCTTTTTTGGGGGAGGGGGGGCAGCAATCTCTCCCTTTCAAGCCCCCCCTCCCTTCCCAGGATGCTCTGGGCTTGGCGGGCTCCGCCTCCCCCCCTCCCAAAATCCCCTGCGTTCGTGCCCAGTTCGCTGCTGTTTTCTAAGCCTTTGGGTCCTCAACTCCCAGCATGCCCTGGGCTCCTTTCTCCCCCCCCCCACAGTTTAATTCCCAGAATCCCTTGCGGGCAGATCCCAGCTGGGTCTTTTGCCTTGGATCTTTTTAAGATGGGTGGACTTCAGTTCAGTTGGCACTTTTGCTCAAGTTTCTAGAGCGTGGAGTTCATCCGGCATAGTAAACCACAAATCCTGGCTTATTCCCGGCAGAGCTACAAGACATAATCCCCAAATAAAGAACCTACAGCAGATTATGGTTTATTTAGGGTCAAGTGGGAGTTCAGAGACGGGGTCTCCAATCTTGGCAACATTAAGACAGATGGACTTTAATTCAATTGGTATTTTTGTTTATTTTCTGGAGTGTGATTCCATTGGTGGAGTTCACCCAGCACAAGAAACCACAAATCCTGGCTTATTCCCGGCAGAGCTACCAGACATTATGCCCCAAATAAAGAAACTACAGCAGATGGTGGTTTTAGAGTCAAGTGAGAGTTTAATAGAAAGAGTTTCTAATCTTGGCAAAGATTAAGATGGGTGGACTTCAACTCCCAGAATCTGGGAGTTGAAATCCACCCGTCTTAACGTTGCTAAGATGGGGATCCCTACCCTACAGGATCCCCCAGTCAAATCTTCCTTTTGCCTCCCCCCCCCCAACAGGTGGTGGACATGCTGGCACTTTACCTGCCCCCAGAGAAGCTCTTCCCCCAGCTGGTAAGTGGGAGCACTTTGGAGGGGGGGCGGCGGTTTCAGAATGATGACAAAGGGGGGGGGGCAGTCACACCTTAAAAGTACTCTTTTTTTTTCATTCTTATTTTTATTAATATTTTTTTCTCATCGACATATGTTAATTTTTCCAATCAACAAGTTGTCTGGAGTTTGCTAAGCTAATACATGTTCAATTCCTAATCCTTCATTCTTTTCTCTAACCAAGAATAAAATAAATTCCAAATTTTGATAGTCGTCTGTATCTTCTTTGTCTTTCAACCTCCTAGTTCAGTGGTTCTCAACCTTTTTAATGCCATGACCCCCAACCAGTTGTAAGTCGAGGACTACTCAATCGGTCGTAAGTCGAGGACTACTCAACTGGTACAGCACCGTTTGCAGAATGGGACTTTTGGCGGGCTCAGCAGGGCAGAGACAGCCTGGACAATTCCTATTGGCTTTTGAAAGCCAATAGAATTAGACTCTATTCAAGAGAGTCTCTTCTATTGGCTTTCAAAAGCCAATAGAATAAAAGGGAGGAGCACAGCTAAGGAAAAGGGGAAAAGAAAATGGCGGACTGCGTTGTTTGGCGACCCCCGTGAAATGGTCGTCCGACCCCAACTGGGGTCCCGACCCACAGGTTGAGAACCACTGTCCTAGTTAAATCTGTCCATCTCTGCACATTCCAGTATTTTCCTGATTACTTCTTCCTCTGATGGCAATCCTTCCTTCTTCCAGTATTGTGCAAAAATTATTCTCGCTGCTGTGGTGATGTGTCAAAGTTAAATATAATTTCTGCTTATTAGTCTTTTCAGGCATAATGCCCGGTAGAAAAAGTTCAGGTTTAAAATCCACTTGTTCGCCCAATATTTTTTCTAACCACATATGTATATTTTTCCAATAAGCCTTTGCCTTCCCACAGGTCCACCAAATATGATAATACGTGCCTATGTTATGTTTACACTTAAAAGTACTCCTGTTGCTTTGCCCCCAGACCCCTCTAATGGAACCGGCGCTTTTGAGTCCCAACCCTTACCACCGCAAGGCCGGGCTCATGTGCTTGGCAGTGCTGGCTGAAGGCTGCGGGGATCACATCCGCAACAAGTATGTATTCTCCCTCCCCCCCCCCGGGTGGTGGTGCGGTTGGGATCAAGCCCTGTTCCGTTCACAAGTAGTCCTCGACATAATGACCATGGAAGGGAGGTGACGGTGGTAAATCGGGCAACACCTTTGACCGACCCGATTTTACAACGTACATTTTTGGTTTTGTTTTGCGGAAGTCGTGTGAGCGAACGTGGCGGTGGATAAGAGACTCACTCCCATGATTAGTCGTGGGGCGGTTTTTGCTGGGAACTAGAAGAAATAATAATGATGATGATGATAATAATAATAAAGGAATAGAATAGAATATAAAACAGAATAGAATAATAAAATACAGAATAGAATAGAATAGAAATAAGGGATAGGATAGGATAGGATAGAAATAAAGAATAATAGATAACAACAGAATGATCTGGAATAGAATAGAATAGAATTATGGGATAGAATAGAATTACCAAATAGAATAGAATAGAATATAGGATAGAAAATAGAATAGAATAGAATAGAATATAGAATAGACTAGAACAGAAATAACTAATAGAATAGAATATAGAATAGAACAGAACAGAATAATAAAATTAGAATAGAATAACAGTTGGAAGGGACCTTGAAGGTCCTCTAGTCCAACCCCCTGCTCAGGCAGGAAACCCTATATACCAGGGGTAGGCAATCTTGACTCTTTTATGACTTGTGGACCTCAGCTTGGAAACCTCTCCCTTTCCCCTCAGCATGGCTGGCTCAGGAATTCTGGGAGTTGAAGTCCACCAGTCATAAAAGAGCCAAGGTGGCCTACCCCTGCCCTAGACCATTTCAGTAAAATGCCAAATCATCAATTGTGGTTAAGTGACCGCGCGACACAGCAAGCGGCCCTAAATGTGGGCTGGCTGCCAAGCACCCAGATGGGGGTGATGTGACTGCAGTGGGGCAGCTACCGGAACTTCAAACGGGATAGTTAGTCCATTTTCAGAGGTCTGTTGTAATTTTCAACGGTCCCTAAGTGACCTGTTGTAAGTCAAGCACTTCCTGAGCAGGAATAATTATAACCAATAGAGAGCGACCTCTAGAGCAGGGCTGTTCAACCGTGGCAACTTTAAGCATTGTGGACTTCAACTCCCAGAAGTCTTCAGCCAGCCAGCTAGGAACGTCAAGGGGATGTCATTGGGATCAATCTAGGGACAGCTCGGAGATCTCTTGAGACGAGTCCTGTGTTCGTGTCCTCCCGTCCACAGGCACCTTCAGCCCATGTTGCAGGTGGTGTGTCGAGCATTGGCAGACGACAGCCAGGTGGTACGCAACGCTGCGCTCTTCGCCTTGGGCCAGTTCTCTGAGAATCTGCAGGTGAGCCGTGCCGAAAGGCGAGAGCAATTTATAATATTAATAATTAGGTTACTATTAATCCATCCACTGGAAGGGACCTGGGAGGTCTTCTAGTCCAGCCCCCTGCTCAAGCAGAAGACAAATGACTGTCCAATCTCTTCTTGAAAACTTCCAGTGATGGAGCACCCACAACCTCTGGTGGCAAGCAGTTCCACTGGTTAATTGTGCTCCCTGTTAGGAAATTTCTCCTTAATTCCAGCTTGCTTCTCTCCTGGATTAGTTTCCATCCGTTGTTTTTTGTCCTGCCCTCTGGTGTTTTGGAGAATAGCTTGACTCCCTCTTCTTTGGGGCAGCCCCTCAGATACTGGAAAAGTGCTATCTCTAGACCAGCCATTCCCAAATCCTGCAAACGTCCTTCCCGTGTTTTAGTCTCCAGGCCTTTAAATCATCTTAGTTGCTCTTCTTTGCACTTTTTCCAAAGTCTCAACATCTTTTTTGTGTGATGTGGTGACCCCAAACGGCGCAGGATTCCAGGTGTGGCCTCACGAAAGGCTTTATAAAGCGGTACTAACACTTCACATGATTTTGATTCTACGAAAACAGTGACTCCCCAGTCCTCGCGCTTATGACCGTTGCAGCATCTTCGTAGTGACACGATCAGCATTCGGACGAGCCGCTTCCCGAGTGCCCAGATTGGGATTAAGTGACTGTGGGAAATGTCGCGACGGTCCTAAAGTGAGGACCGTTCACCAGACACCTGCAATTTCAAACGGTCATTAAACAGAGGGCTGTTTACCAAGGATCCTGAGTCGGCCGTGTACATCAGCAGCCAAAAAAGCTAATACAATCCTGGGTTGTATAAACAGAGGTATAGAATCAAGATCACGCAAGGTGTAAAACCCTAGTGAGGCCACCCCTGGAATACTGCAGCCAATTTTGGTCACCATATCCCAAAAAAAGATGTTGGGAGTCTAGAAAAAGTTCAGAGAAGAGCAACTAAGAGGATCCAAGGCCTGGAGACCAAAACATACGAAGAATGGCTGCGGGACTTGGGTTTGGCTAGTCTAAAGAAAAGAAGAAATAGGGGAGACATGATAGCAGTGTTCCAGTATTTTGGGGGGCTGCCACAAAGAAGAGGGGGTCACATTATTCACCAAAGCACCAGAGGGCAGGACAAGAAACAATGGTTGGAAACAGACCAAAGAGAGAAGCAACCTAGAATTAAGGAGAAACTTCCTGACAGCAAGGACAATTAATCAGTGGAACTGCTTGCCACCAGAAACTGTGGATGCTCCATCCCTGGTTTTCCTGCTTGAGCGCAGGGCTGGACTAGAAGACCTCCAAGGTCCCTTCCAACTCTATTCTAGTGACTACTTGCGCTCTCAAACCCAAGCGTTAGTTTTTATCAAGTTGCTGAATTTTGTCTTAATGTTATTTTATTTTTTTAACTCTTCCCTAACTGTAGCCGGACATTGCTCGTTTTTCGGACGACATCATGCCCCTCCTACTGCATTACCTGG
Source organism: Crotalus tigris (assembly GCF_016545835.1). Classification (NCBI taxonomy): domain Eukaryota; kingdom Metazoa; phylum Chordata; class Lepidosauria; order Squamata; family Viperidae; genus Crotalus; species Crotalus tigris. Next base: position 2,907,761 of record NW_024096569.1, read on the forward strand.
AGGGGGTCCAGCTGGCCAACACCACCCACCTGGCGAAGGCTTACTACGCTCTGGAGAACTTTGTGGAGAATCTGGGTAGGACCCCCCACAAACCTTATTTACAAACACAGCCAGTCCTCGACTTACAACAGTTCATTTAGTGACCGTCCCGATTTACGACTTAAGTGGCCCGTGACTGGTTTTCACGCACAATGACCGTCGTAGCATCTCCCACAGTCCTGTGATCAAAATTAAGATGCCTGGCCACCGACTCATCTTTACGACGGTGGCCGCATCCCCTTTTACGACCTTCTGACGAGCAAACTCAATTCATTTAACGACAGCTTGACTAATTTGATAGCTGCTGTGATTCACGTAAGGGCAAGAAAGGTCGCAAAATGGGGGCAAACCGACTTAAATCTTGCGCTTAGCGGCAGTGGTCATAAATTGAGGACTGCCCGTGGAGCCATTTCACGACCGTAATTGAGCCTGGGATTGACGGTCGTTAAGCGGGTCCTCTCACCTGGACAGCCCAATTTTGAGTTAACAACTTTATTATTATTATTATTAGTTGATCAAAATATTAGTTGAGCAAAACGTAAGAAAGAGAAATAAAAGAGGATGGAAAGATAAGGAAAAGGAGAAGATTCAAGAGGAGAAAGAGAAAAGAAAGAAAGAAAGAGAGAGAAGAGAAGAGAGAGAGAGAGAGAAAGAAAGAAAGAAAGAAAGAAAGAAAGAAAGAAAGAAAGAAAGAAAGAAAGAAAGAAAGAGAAAAAAGGCATTGACTTCTGATTACTTTTTGGTCCAGTAGAATCAAATCTCAACTTTTTACTTTTATAGAATAAAATATACTAGCCCAGGGCTAGGCAATCTGGGCTCTTTTATGACTGGTGGACTTCAACTCCCAGAATTCCTGAGCCAGCCATGCTGAGGGGAAAGGGAGAGGTTTCCAAGCTGAGCCAGGCTGGCTCAGGAATTCTGGGAGTTGAAGTCCACGAGTCACAAAAGAGCCAAAGTTGCCTAGCATGAAACCTACCTCAAAACCCAAAATCCAAGTTTCGTTTTGTTTTTCCACCACAAGCATTAATTGTGTCCTTTTCTTTAATCCAAGCGGTTAATTCCAACTCTCTCAGTTTTTGCAGCCATTCGTCCGTTGTGGGAATCCATTTTGGGGCCTAAAATAGCCTTTTTTTTTTCTGTCAGCATGTGGAACATCGAGTGACTGACCTGGTTTTATGACATATTTTTTTTTGCAGTGGTCACTAAGAGAATAGTTGTAACTTGAGGATTGCCTGTAATGGGTTCACAAGAGGCCCTAAAGCTGTGTTTCTCCACTTCAGGCAACTTGGAAGAAGAATGGACTTCAACTCCCAGAATTCCCTAGCCAGCATAGCTGGCTGGGGAATTCTGGGAGATGAAGTCCACCCCTCTCAAAATGGTCGAGGTCTGAATGGTTAACAATTAACCATTTCTCTCTCCTCCCAACAGAAGATAAGATTGCACCCTACTTGCCAGCATTGATGGAGAGGATGCTCAGCACCTTGACCTCTCCTGGGACTCCGCGCACCAAGGAGCTGGCCGTTAGCGCCATCGGAGCCATTGGTAGGCTGATCTGCACACACACACAAAACACACACACAAACACACACAAACCCTGAGTGTGGAACTGGCCCACAATTACTCAGCCACCTTTCACACCTAAGGCGGGACTAGAACTCCCAGTCTCCTGGTCATTGGCCCAAGGTCACCCAATCGCCTTTCACGCCTAAGGCGGGACTAGAACTCCCAGTGTCCTGGTCGTTAGCCCAAGATCACCCAATCGCTTTTCATGGCTAAGGCGGGACTAGAACTCCCAGTGTCCTGGTTGTTGGCCCAAGGTCACCCAATCGCCTTTCACACCTAAGGCGGGACTAGAACTCCCAGTCTCCTGGTCGTTGGCTCAAGGTCACCCAATCGCCGTTCACACCTAAGGCAGGACTAGAACTCCCAGTGTCCTGGTCGTTGGCCCAAGGTCACCCAATCGTCTTTCATGCCTAAGGCGGGACCAACTCCCAGTCTCCTGGTCATTGGCCCAAGATTATCCAATTGCGTTCAAGCCTAAGGCAGGACTAGAACTCCCAGAGTCCTGGTCATTGGCCCATGGTCCAAGGACTGGAACTCCCAGTCTCCTCATGATTGGTCCAAAGTCACCCAAACGTCTTTCGTGCCTAAGGCAGGACTAGAACTCATCGTCTCCTGGTGATTGGACCAAAGTCATCCACCCAGCTTTCCTGCCTAAGGTGGAACTAGAACTCGCCATCTCCTGGTCATTGGCCTAAGGTCACCCAGCCGCCTTTCGCACCTAAGGTGGGACTGGAACTCCCGGTCTCATGATTGGCCCAAAGTCACCCGGGCAGCTTTCCTCCCTCAGGCGGGACTAGAACTCACCATCTCCCAGTTTCTAGCCTGGTGCCTCCCTCACCGGGCCAAACCGGCTCACAGATCTGGCTGCGGCAAGGCCGAAAGCACGAACCGGATCCTTAGAGCATTTCTGGTGGTGCCCGGTCCCTGCTGATCCTCATCCCTTGTGACCTCCAGCCCAGGCTGCCAAGGAATCTCTTCTCCCGTATTTCCAAGCCATCATGGAGCACCTCACGAGTTACATGCTGACCACCCGCGAAGACCTCCGGCCCGTCCAGATTCAGTCGATTGGTAAGGAAAAACCGTCAGCAACCTGGCAGCCATTGTTGAAATGGGAATGGAATGGAACAATAGACTAGACTAGACTAGACTAGACTAGAATAGAATAGAATAGAATAGAATAGAATAGAATAGAATAGAATAATAACGGAATGATCTGGAATAGAATAGAATTATGGGATAGAATAGAATAGAATTACAAAATAGAATAGAATTATGGGATAGAATATAGAATATAGAATTCCCCAGATAGAATAGAATAGAAATAAGAATAGAATAGAATAATAAAATATAGAATAGAATAGAATAGAATAGAATAGGAATATAGAATAGAAAATAGAATAGAATAGAATAATAACGGATGAGCTGGAATAGAATAGAATTATGGCATAGAATATAGAATAGAATAGAATTACAAAATAGAATATAGAATTAGAATAGAATAGAATAGAATAATAACGGAATGATCTGTAATAGAATAGAATAGAATTAGGGGATAGAATAGAATTGTGGGATAGAATAGAATTATGGGATAGAATATAGAATAAAATAGAATTACAGAAGAGAATAAAATTAAATAGACTAGAATAGGATAAAGAATAGAATAATAACGGAATGATCTGGAATAGAATAGAATAAAATTATGGGATAGAATAGAATTACAGAATAGATTAGAATTATGGGATAAATGTAGAATAGAATAGAATAATAACGAATGATCTGGAATAGAATAGCATTATAGGATAGAATAGAATAGAATTACAAAATAGAATAGGAATAGGAGCTGGAAGGGACCTTGGAGGTCTTCTAGTCCAGCCCCCTGCTCAAGCAGGAGGACCTATACCATCTCAGACAAGTGACTGTTCGGCCTCTTCTTAAAAATCTCCAGTGATCGAGCGCCCACGATTTCTGGAGGCAAGCTGTTCCACTGGCTATCCAGCCTTTTGGCCTAGGACAGAGGTCCCCAAGCTTTTGACTGGGGAATGCTGGGCGTTGAAGTCCACATATCTCAAAATGGCCAACGTTGAGAGAAATTCTGATTTATGCCTCTCTTCCCTGTTCCCTTTGCAGAGACAATGGCTATCCTGGCCAACGTCCTGGATAAAGACATCTTCCAGCCGCTTTCCGAGAAGTGCTGCCAGCTTGGTCTGGACCTCTGCGACAGAGTGGACGACCCAGACTTGCGACGATGCACGTAAGTCTGCTAGGGCCTCTCCCATCACCTGGTGGTGACTTTTCCCTCTCATCTTGACTAACCTTGTTTCATTTTAAACAAGTTAGACTCCAATCTACCACATGGGGTAAACCCCAAGATTAATTAGCTAAATAACTAATAAATAAATATTTTACAATATAGATATAGATATAGATACAGATATAGATATAGATATAAATTTATATCATTTAAATTCATATAAATATAAAATTATATAAATATATCAATTGATATAAATTATAAATTGATCAACAGATTATAAATTGGTATATTATAAATTATATAAAATAGATTCATATACATATAAATTATATAAATATACATTTATGCAAATTATCAATGTATAAATATAAATTTATGTAATGTAAATTTATGTGAATACAAAGTTATATAAATATATCAATTGGTATGTTATAAATTGATCAATTATAAAGTGATATAATTTAAATGCATGTAAATGTAAAATATAAATATATAAATTGATATGTTCTAAATTGATAAATTATAAATTGGTAAATTATAAATTATATAAAATAAATTCATATAAATATAAAATTATATAAATATATATTTATGCAAATTATCAATGTCTAAATATAAATTTATGTAATGTAAATTTATGTAAATATAAAGTTATATAAATATATCAATTGATATAAATTATAAATTGATCAATAAATTATAAACTGATCTAGTTTAAATGCATGTAAATGTAAAATATAAATATATATATAAATATAAATTCAGGCATGCCTGCTGAGGAATTCTGGGAGTTGAAGTCCACAAGTCATAAAAGAGCCAAGCTTGAAGACCCCTGTTGTAGATAGCGTACGCTAAACCACCATTTAATACAAACCACTGTGTTTACTCCTGGATTATCTCCGTGCAATAAGACTTGGCACGCTCTCATATCCTCGGCTTACAACCCCAATGGACCCCAGAATTTCCGTCGCTAAGTGAGACATCCCTTACGTGAATTTTGCCCCCTTACGTGCCATGGTCATTAAATTAATCACTGCAGCGGTTCAGTTAGCCGTCGTTAAGTGAATCCGGCTTCCCCCATTGACTCTGCTTGTCAAAAGGTCGCAAAAGGGGATCAAAGGACGCACACACACACACATACACGGGACGCTGCAACTGTCATAAATAGGAGTCGGTTTGCCAAGCGTCCGAATTTTGATCACGGAGAAGGCCGCAACGGTTGTGTCAAATACGGCCACGTCATTTTTTTTCCCAGTGCTGTTGTAACTTTGAACGGTCGCTGAATGAACTGTCGTAAGTCGAGGACTAGCTATAAAGTTAAATTTTAATTTTTGGGGGGTTGCCAACTCCCCAAAAAACAAGGATTATTTTTAACCCCCAATTCTCTCCAGGTACAGCCTTTTCGGATCTCTGGCGAACGTCATGGGGGATTCGATCAGCCCGTACCTGCCTCGCATCACCACTCTTCTGATTTATTCCCTCAAATCCACCGAGGGCATCAAGGTGAGAAGGCCACACACACACAAACACACACACACACACACACACACACACACACACACACACACCACGTCGTGCTGGCTGGTCAATTCTGGGAGTTGAAGTCCAAGCAGACTTCAAAGGGCTGCGTTTAGACGCTCGGATGGCACATGAGGTGCAGGGAGCTGTCTCTGGAGCACTGATGGTGTTACCTAGTTGGGTCACGAGACGTCCGCAAGAAAGAAAACCAGCTGAGGGAGCAGCAGGGACCCCACAGTCCTCCTCCTCCTCCTCTCCCTTCTTCCACTCTGCAAACCCCCTCCCTTCTAGCACTGATGATGTTCCCTAGTTGGGCCATGAAACACCTACACAAAAACCAGCCATCTCAGAGACTCCACCATCCTCCTCCACTCTGAAAACCCTACTCCCCCGTAGAAGTGATATTGTTACCTAGTTGGGTCATGAAATGTCTGCAAGAAAACAACCAAGCTCTGCAAGCACCAAGGACCCCACAGCCGCCTCCCCTCCTCCTCCTCCTTCCACACTCCCTTCTAGCACTGATGACGTTCCCTAGTTGGGTCATGAAATGTCTGCAAGAAAACCACCACGCTGAGAGACCACCCAGGACCCCACGGTCCAAAACTGGTCTACACACCTTCTCTTCTATCCATTCTTCTCATCCCGCTTGTGAGTTGCCCGGAGGGCCCTTTGCTGAATTTGCTAAATAAAAACACAAGCTTCTTTTTTGAGGGGGGGGGGTTGTTTTTTTAAACCGGATCTTAAATCTCGGGAGTCGATTTAAGGCCCGAGAAAGATCTCAGACCCGGGTTCGATTCCTGAGCCCATCCGGGAGGGTAGTGGTTTCCGCGGGCTGTTTTTTTGTCGATTCCGAATTTGAAGTGACCGGGCTGCTGCTGCTGCTGCTGTGGTGACATTTTTACGAATACGGGTGGATCGTCACTAACCGAAGCCGCTCTTTCCTTTCTCCTAGCCCCCCCTGGATTCCGGGAATTCCTTCCTTCTTTTTGAAGACGAGGAAGAGGAGGCCGAGGTGGAAGGAGAGGAAACGCTTACAGACGAGGAAGAGGAAGAAGATTCGGACCCCCTGGGGTAGCTTTCTCATCCGGGGGTGTGTGTGTGAGGGTTTATGAGGGGAGGCGGTCCCAAATTCAAATTCGGCCGTTGTTTCGTGGGACGGGACATGAGTGCGAGTTTTGCTCCCCTCCTTCCCGGTTTCTGAGCTCGTACAGGTAGTCCTCAATTTACAACTGTTCCGTTAGTGACCGTACAAAGTTACCACAGCATCGAGGAAAGCAACTCAACGACCGTTTTTCCGCACTTATGACATCATGTGATCAAAATTCAAGACGCTTGGCGAAGTGGTTCATATTTATGACGGTTGTGGTGATGTTCCGCTTTCCCGACCGTCGGACAGGCAAAGTCAATGGGGGAAGACAGGGTCCCTCAACCGCCGGGTGACTAAGTTAACCCCTGCGGTGATTCACTTAACAACTTGGGCGGGAAAGGTCGTAAAACGGGGCAACCCTCACTTAACAACGGTCTTGCTTAGCGACGGGACGTTGGGCCCGATTGTGGTTGTACGTCGAGGGCTACCTGCGGCTGAGGGCTGTCTTCCTGTTTTCGGAAAAGGTCCTCAGCCTTCCTGTGGACTAGAAACGTGACAAGCTTTCACTTGAGGCCCGGTACTCACTCGTGGCCTTCAGCTTTTCTTCTGCCCTTCCCCAGGATGTGCGTGCGAAGCGCCTTCATGGATGAGAAGGAGGACGCCTGCATAGCTCTGGGAGAAATTGCCGCCAGTGTGAGGTAAGTGGGACCGCTGTGAGTTTTCCTAAATTCTATGCCTGCGTTTATTTCTTAGATTTATTTTTTTTAATCCCGCCTTTATTACTTTATAATTAAATCAAGGCAGCGAACAGGTATTACGCGCCTTTCTCCTCCTGGTTTTCCCCAAAACAACAGCCCGGTGAGGCGGGCTGGGCTGAGAGAGAGAGAGATTGGCCCAAAGTCAGCCAGCTGGGCTTTGTGCCTCAGGCGGGACTAGAACTCACCGTCTCCTGGTGATTGGCTCAAAGACACCCAGCTGGGCTTTGTGCCTCAGGCGGGACTAGAACTCACCGTCTCCTGGTGATTGGCTCAAAGTTACCCAGCTGGGCTTTGTGCCTCAGGCGGGACTAGAACTCACCGTCTCCTGGTGATTGGCCCAAAGTCACCCAGCTGGGCTTTGTGCCTCAGGCGGGACTAGAACTCACCGCCTCATGATGATTGGTCCAAAGTCACCCACCAGCTTTCATGCCTTAGGCCAGGGGTTGGCAACCTTGGCTCTTTTTTGACTCGTGGACTTCAACTCCCAGAATTCCTGAGGCAGCATGGCTCAGCATGGAAACCTCTCCCTTTCCCCTCAGCGTGGCTGGCTCAGGAATTCTGGGAGTTGAAGTCCACGAGTCATAAAAGAGCCAAGGTGGCCTACCCCTGCCTTAGGCGAAACTAGAACTCACCGTCTCCTGGTGATTGGCTCAAAGTCACCCAACGGACCTTCAGGCCTCCTGTGGGACTAGAACTCCCAGTCTCCTGGTGACTGGCCCAGTCACCCATCTGGGTTTCATGCCTAAGGTGGGACTAGAACTCACCGTCTCCTGGTTTCCAAACCGTCACCTTCACCCATACACCAAAGTGCCTCTCCTTCTTGGGGGCCATTTGGACCCCTTGAAAGTGGGGAAGGGGCAAATTTGGGCTGGGAGGGAGGGGGGGGGCTGAAGACAGCCTGCCAACTTTGCAGAGGGCTGCAGGGGGACATTTTTTGATGACGTTAAGCACCCCTTTTCCTGTTCTAACCCCCAGAAAATTGGGTGGTAGAGGGTGGATACGGTAAAGGGGAAAAGCTGCATTTCTAGGGAGAACAGCCGACCGCAGGCTTGGAAAAGAGCTGATTTGCTCCAGAAATTCTTCATTTTTCCTTCCTTTTTTCCTTCCTTCCTTCCTTCCTCCTTCCTTCACCTTCCTTCCTTCCTCTACCTTCCTTCCCCTCCCTCCCTCCCTCTACTTTCCTTCCTTCCTTCCTTCCTCTACCTTCCTTCCCCTCCCTCCCTCCCTCTACTTTCCTTCCTTCCTTCCTTCCTTCCTTTTCCTTCCTTCCTTTCTTTCTTCCTTCTTTCCTTCCTTCTTCTACCTTCCTTCCCCTCCCTCCCTCCTCTACTTTTCTTCCTTCCTTCCTTTTCCTTTCTTTCTTTCTTTCTTTCTTTCTTTCTTTCTTTCTTTCTTTCTTTCTTTCTTTCTTTCTTCCTTCCTCTACCTTCCTTTCCCTCCCTCCTCTACTTTTCTTCCTTCTTTTTCCTTCCTTCCTTTCTTTCTTTCTTCCTTCCTTCCTTCCTTCCTTCCTTCACCTTCCTTCCTTCCTCTACCTTCCTTCCCCTCCCTCCTCTACTTTTCTTCCTTCTTTTTCCTTCCTTCCTTTCTTTCTTCCTTCCTTCCTTCCTTCCTTCCTTCACCTTCCTTCCTTCCTCTACCTTCCTTCCCCTCCCTCCCTCCCTCCTCTACCTTCCTTCCTTCCTTCCTTCCTTCCTTTTCCTTCCTTCCTTTCTTTCTTCCTTCTTTCCTTCCTTCTTCTACCTTCCTTCCCCTCCCTCCCTCCTCTACTTTTCTTCCTTCCTTCCTTTTCCTTTCTTTCTTTCTTTCTTTCTTTCTTCCTTCCTTCCTCTACCTTCCTTCCCCTCCCTCCCTCCTCTACTTTCCTTCCTTCCTTCCTTTTCCTTCCTTTCTTTCTTCCTTCCTCTACCTTCCTTCCCCTCCCTCCCTCCCTCCCTCCCTCCTCTACTTTTCTTCCTTCCTTCTTTTTCCTTCCTTCCTTTCTTTCTTCCTTCCTTCCTTTCTTCCTTCCTTCACCTTCCTTCCTTCCTCTTCCTTCCTTCCCCTCCCTCCCTCCCTCCTCTACTTTCCTTCCTCTACCTTCCTTCCTTTCTCTTTTTCTCTTTCTCAGTATGCCCTTCCTGCCTTACATCGAGACCTCATTCCAGGAAGTGTCCCAGTTACTGCCGGTAAGACTGGACCGACACTGGTGTGTGTGTGTGTGTGTGTGTGTGTGTGTGTGTGTGTGTGTGTAAGTGAGAGAGAGAGAGAAAGAGAGATGGCTTTGGGGTGGGAGGGGTCCTTGGGAAGACGATCCCTGAAGAAAACCTAAATGAGTACAAGCCACCTCAAAGTCTTTCTCCGCTTAGGGACTTTCCAGGTAGTCCTCAACGTACGACTGGCCACTTAGTGACCATTCAGAATTACAATGGACCCGAAAAAAAAGGGAAGCTTCGGGTCTGGATTCGCCCCACCCCCCACCCCTTCCCCCAGTCATGTAAACAAAAGTTTGGGCACTTGACAACATGGCCGCGTTTAAAAAAACCGGCCCTGACTTCCTTTTCTTGCCTAAAGCTGCACCCACCGCAAACGCTCGATTCGTTTAACGACCGCTGGGTTTGCTGTTTATGACTGCTGCAAAAAACATTGTCATTGTCATTGAAGATGCTGAGACTCTAGGAAAAAGTGCAGAGAAGAGCAACAAAGATGATGAGGGGACTGGAGGCTAAAACATATAAGGAACGGTTGCTAGAATTGGGTATGTCTAGTTTAACGAAGAGAAGGACGAGGGGGGGGACAGGATAGCAGCATTCCAATATCTGAGAGGCTGCCCCAAAGAAGAGGGAGCCAAGCTATTCTCCAAAGCACCTGAAGGCAGGACAAGAAGCAACGGATGGAAACTAACCAAGGAGAGAAGCAACCTGGAACTAAGGAGAAACTTCCTAGAAGTGAGAACAATTAACCAGTGGAACAGCTTGCCACTAGAAGCTGTGAATGCTCCAACACTCAAAGAGACTGGACAGGCATTTGTCGGAAATGGTATAGGCAGTTATGGACTTCAGCTGGTTTACATTGGTTTGGTAGAACCAGTAGCCAAATTTTATTGAGTTCGGAGACCCGGCTAAACCCATTCTGCTTCTGGAAGTCCGTTGGAGGAGACCTCCTCCAGGCCTAGAACGGTTCACAGGAAGTGTGTGGATGTCACTTCCGGAAGTCTCTTCTAGGCCTCAGAGGCCTGGAGGAGGCCTCCCAGGCCTAGAACGTCCCACAGGAAGTGCTTGGATGTCACTTCCGGAAGTCTATTCTAGGCCTCAGAGGCCTGGAGGAGGCTTCCCAGGCCTAGAACGTCCCACAGGAAGTGCTTGGATGTCACTTCCGGAAGTCCGTTCTAGGCCTCAGAGGCCTGGAGGAGGCCTCCCAGGCCTAGAATGTCCCACAGGAAGTGCTTGGATGTCACTTCCAGAAGTCCATTCTAGGCCTTGGCGGCCCAGGCCTGCATCCACGCAGAAAACCAGATGTTCAGGTATTTGAATCCCACCACTAGGTATAGGGTTTCCTGCCTCAGCAGGGGGTTGGACTGGATGACCTCCAAGGTCCCTTCCAACTTTATTATTATTATTAAATCAGGTCAGCCGTGCGAACAGCCCACGTTATGACCGCTATTGTCCTAAGACCATAATAGATAGGCTCCTTTCTGGCCGTACGTCAAGGACTACCTACCCCAGTCCAGAAGGCGAGCCGTGCCCGTCCCCTTTTACGACTGTGATGACATAACGACCGGAAATGGACAGGCTCTGTTCATATATCTGTATATTTTTACTGTCATTTTTTGGGGAGGGGGCTGCAGAAACTTTGGGGAGGGGGGGCTCCGGACCCAGTTGAACCAGGGTTTTGATCTCCTCTGCCAGCTTCTGAAGCTCCACATTTGTACTCTGATCTGTCTTGGGCTAAAGTTGGGATCACCGTGCCCGGTGCAAAGGTGGAGGGGGGGAATTTGGGGAGGGGGGTTTCTTCTGATCTCTCTAATGTGGGGGGGGGTGGTCTTGTCCTTTTCTAGTGTCCCCACATCCGGGTGCGGAAAGCGGCGTTCGAAGCCCTGGGCCAGTTCATCGTTTCGCTGCACCGGGTGTGCCAGCAGGAGCCCTCCGAGACTCACGCGGCGGGTGAGCGGGGTGCCGGGATTGGGGAGGGGGTGGCGTTGAAAGGGGGCACACACACACACACACACACACACACACACACACACACACACACACACGGGTCCTGGGAGGAAAAAGACAAAGGCATTTTGCTATCCGGAAGGGCCTCGCTAGACTCTGGATTGAGGCAGCCTGGGAAGGAAGTCACGGGGGTCTCCCTTTGTTTTGGGGGTCCCAAGGGGAGGGGTCTGAAGGGGGGGGTTCCTGGGAACCAGGGCCGGAAAGAGCTCTACCTGCTCTGGTTGGTGTGAGCTACTTATAGAGGCGCCTGTTGTTCCCACTGGAAGACAGGTCTGTGGTCCAAGCAAGTAAGGTTATTTGCATTCCTTTTCTCTCCTTCCTTCCTTCCTTCCTTCCTTCCTTCCTTCCTTCCTTCCTTCCTTCCTTCCTTCTCACCTCTCTTCCTTCTCTTCCCTTCCCTCCTTCCTTCACTCCCTCCCTCCTTCTCATTCCCACCTCCCTCCTTCCTTCTTTCCTTCCGCCTTCCCTCTCTTCCTCCTTTCTTACCCTCCCTCTCTCCTTCCTTCCCTCCATCCATCCCTCCCTCCCTCCCCCTTTCTTTTCCTCCCTCCCTCCCCTCTCATCTCTCCTTCTTCTCTCCCCTTCCTTCCTCCCTCTCTTCTCTTCTATCCTTCCCTCCCTTTCTTCCTTCTCATTCCCACCTCCCTCCTTCCTTCTTTCTTTCCCTCTTTCCTTCCACCTTCCCTCTCTTCCTCTTTTCTCATTCCCTCCCTCTCCTTCCTTCCTTCCTTCCCTCCCTCCCCTTCCTTTTTCCTCCCTCCCTCCGTCTCACCTCTCCTCCTTCTCTCCCCTTCCTTCCTCCCTCCTTCCCTCCCTCCTTCC
>NW_024096569.1:2925000-2937500 GCF_016545835.1 Crotalus tigris
CCCTCTAGATCAGTGTTTCTCAACCTTGACAATTTTAAGGCATGTGGACTTCAACTCCCAGAATTCCACAGCCAGCAATGCTGGCTGTGGAATTCTGGGAGTTGAAGTCCACATGCCTTAAAATTGTCAAGGTTGAGAAACTGCTCTAGATTCTTCTGTTTTCCCCATAAAAGCTACTCTGTGAGGTGGGTCGGGCGGAGGAAGAGGGACTGGCCCAAAATCACCCAGCCGGCGTTCAGGCCTAAGGCAGGACTAGAACTCACTACCTCCTGGTGATTGGCTCAAAGTCAACTAGCCAGCTTTCAGACTAAGATGGGACTAGAACTCACCGTCTCCTGGTGACTGGCCCAAAGTCACCCAGCCATCCTTTTATGCCTAAGGTGGGACTAGAACTTCCAGTCTCCTGGTGATTGGTCCAAAGACATCCAGCCAGCTTTCATGCCTAAGGCAGGACTAGAACTCCCAGTCTCCTGGTGATTGGCCCAAGGTCACCTAGCCACCTTTTATGCCTAAGGCGGGACTAGAACTTCCAGTCTCCTGGTGATTGGTCCAAAGTCAATTAGCCAGCTTTCAGACCTAAGACGGGACTAGAACTCACCATCTCCTGCTGATTGGCCCAAGATCACCCAGCCACCTTTTATGCTTAAGGCGGGACTAGAACTTCCAGTCTCCTGGGGATTGGTCCAAAGACATCCAGTGAGCTTTCATGCCTAAGGCGGGACTAGAACTCACCGCCTCCTGGCGATTGGCCCAAGGCCACCCAGCCACCTTTTATGCCTAAAGCAAGACTAGAACTTCCAGTCTCCTGGTGATTCGCCCAAAGACACCCAGCCGGCTTTCATGCCTAAGGCAGGACTAGAACTCGTCATCTCCTGGTTTCTAGACCTGCACCTTAAGCACTGGCCAAAACTAGCCCTCTTTTTTAAGCCAAAAAATACTAAACCTGCTGGCTGAGGGAATTCTGGGAGTTGAAGTCCACAAGTCTTAAACGTTGCCAAACTTGGAGGATCCTGGCTTAGATCCTGAGGAAACGTTGTCTTTTTCCTCAGGAAGGCGCCAAACCATGTTAGGAACCCTACAGGCTTGAGAAGCTCTGACTCCTGGAGTTTGCTGACTGTCCTCCGGCTTCGTCTCCGCAGGTTTTCCCCGTCCTGCTTCACGCCCTGCCGCTGAGAGAGGACTTTGAGGAATACAAAACGGTCTACCGTTGCGTCGCGTTTATTTACCAGAACGACCCATCACAGGTGAGTCCCTGTCCAGCCAGGAAGAATCAGCTTCCGCTCAGGTTGTTTGACCTTAACTTGTCCTCTCAGCTGTGCTTTTTGAAAAGAAAGCTTGAAACTCAGGCAAGTCCTCAACATACGAGTTCCGTGGCTAAGTGAGAAAGTTGCTAAGTGAGTTTTGCCCCATTTTTAGGGGCACGGTTGTTAAGCGAAAACTTTCAGTGTTGGAGCATTCATAACTTCAAACATTCATAATTCACAATCTGTTCCACTGGTTAACTGTCCTCACTTCTAGGAAATTTCTCCTTAGTTCTAGGTTGCTTCTCTCCTTGGTGAGTTTCCATCTGTTGCTTCTTGTCCTGCTTTCAGGTGCTTTGGAGAACAGCTTGACTGCCTCTTCTTTGGGGCAACCCCTGAGATACTGGAAGACTGCTATCCTGTCCCCCCTTGTCCATTAAACTAGACATACCCAATTCCAGCAGCCGTTCCTTATACTGTGTTTCCCTGAAAATAAGATCGTGTCTTTTTTTCCTTTTTTTTTTTTTTGCCTCTAAAAGGGGCATCAGATCTTATTTTCAGGGTAGGCCTTACCTCACCTTCTGTTTTCTGTTGTTGTTTTTTCTCCCCACAAAAGGTATTGCAACAGATTCCGGAGATCGTGCGAAGTAGTGGCCCTGTCCTGGGTTGCAAAAATCTGCCAACAGGTATGTCCCTTCAGAGTGGGCACTGTTTCCCCCGTCACTACAGCCGATCCATCTGTATTTCCTCTTCTTACGGAGGGTCTCTCTCTGGATGCGCGAAGGAGGCAGAGGTGGGCAGTGAAGGGGGCAGCTGGGCTGAATCCAGCAAGATGGAGTGGAGCTGTGCCTCCATCGGAATGGAATAGAATACAGAATAGAATAGAATTAGAATAGAATAGAATAGAATAGAATAGAATAGAATAGAATAGAATTAGAATTAGAATAGAATAGAATTAGAATAGAATAGAATTAGAATAGAATAGAATAGAATAGAATTAGAATAGAATAGAATTAGAATAGAATAGAATAGAATAGAATAGAATAGAATTAGAATAGAATAGAATAGAATTAGAATAGAATAGAATTAGAATAGAATAGAATAGAATTAGAATAGAATAGAATAGAATAGAATAATAAAATAAGGAATAGAATAGAATATAGAATAGAATAGGGTAAGGTAGAATAGAATAGGAATAGGAAGGGTAGAATAGGAATATAATAGAATAAGGAATAGAATAGATAAGAAATAGAATAGAATAACATAGAATAGAATAGGAATAGGACTAGGAAGGATAGAATAGGAATAGAAATAGAATAGAATAAGAAATAGAATAGATAAGAAATAGAATAGAAGATAGAATAGAATAGGATTAGAATAGAATAAGGAATAGAATAGAATAAATAGAATAGAATAAAAATAACATAGAATAGGAATAGAAATAGAATAGAATAAGGAATAGAATAGAACAGAATATAATAGAATAATAAAATATAGAATAGAATAGGAGTCAGAAGGGACCTTGGAGGTCATCTAGTCCAACCCCCTGCTCAGGCAGGAAACCCTACTCCATTCCAGACAAATGGCTGTCCAGTCTCTTCTTAAAACCTTCCCGTGTTGGAGCATTCACAATTTCTGGTGGCAAGTCGTTCCACTGGTTATAAGTTACAGGCAGCCCTTGACCTACGAAAGTAACGGAGCCCCAATTTTTTGTCGCTAAGGGAAACATTTATTACGCTTATTTTGCCCCATTTTGAGAGCTTTCCTGCCACATTTGTTAAGCGGACCACTGCAGCTGCGATGGCCGGCTGGGGAATTCTGGGAGTTGAAGTCCACAAGTCGACAACATCCAATGGTTGCGAGTAAATCTCTCTTAGGGTGAACGGAGAGAAAATATATCAGTAGTCCTCAGCTTTATAAAAAGTTCATTTAGTGACCGTGCAGAGTTACAACGGCACTGAGAAAAAGAGACGTAGGACCAGCGTAGCAGCATCCCCCCCCCCTACAGTCAGGTGATCCAACTTCAAACACTTGGCAACTGACTGGTATTTATGACAGTTGCGGCGTCCCTGCGGGTCACGTGACTCCCTTTTGCGACCATCTGACAGAAATCGTGGGGGAAAGCCGGATTTGCTTAACGACCGTGTCTCTAGCTTAACGACTGCATGCGACTCCCTCAAGCAAACCGTGGGCCCCGGAAGGTCCTAAAACGGGGAATTTTTTTCGGTCTCTGCAGAAGCCCGGAATCTCCTGCTTACCCTCCTGGCCAGCCTTTCGGCCCGATGCCCGGCCGAGTTTCAAACAGCCCTCCTGGCCAGCCCTGCGGAAGTCGGCACTTCGATCCAGGCGGCCATCGGCTCTGCTTGAAACGGCCAGGAAGGGGCGCTCTCCTCCCAGCTTCCGAGGACTTCCGAGGCCAGGCCAGGCCAGCGATGATGACGGTTGTGCAAAGAGCCCCACGTTCTTCTTTGCGGGCCAGGATCGGTCCGTCCACCGTCGGTTTTGACCCACCCCACTTTCAGCGTTTGCGCCCGATCCAAAGGCAGACTCTCCGGCGTTCCGAATTGCAGCTGGGCGGCTGTGTTTGTGTTGCATGGGTGGGAAGGGGAGAGAAGGGGGGAAACCAAGCGATTGTTTGATATTTTTTCCACAGTTAAGCTCTTTCTTCCTCCTCTTCCTCCTCCTCCTCCTCTTTGTGTCATTTGCATTTTCTGCATATTCCTGATGCTGGTTGCAAAAACAATTTGCTCAACAACTACTGCTAAGGGAATTTGAAACATCTGGATTTCCTTTTGGCAGTTTTCCATCGGACTGTCCCGCCACACAAGTTTGTGAGCCTGGGGGGGGGGGGAACCCCGCACACGACCTGTTTTTACTTCCAAAGGAAGTTTCTTTTTAACTCGCCCCGGAGAATAAATCCGCCAGGCGGTGAGATTTGAGGTTGAGTATCATTTATTTTTATTTTTTTTTACCGGCGAGGGAATTCGCTTTGATGCAAACATCCCAGGCTTTCAAAAATGCACTTTAGGCCAAAAGAAAAAAAAGACAAAAAAAAAAGCAGCCTGCAGAAGTGGTAACTCGTTTGCCGTTCCAGGAAGGCCGACATTAAGATCTGGTGACTTGCTCAGTTGTCAACACACACATTGTTGGCTGGCACCTTCCAAAGTGTGGCTCCTGGTGTGGTTGAGATCCGGTTTGATCGGTTTCGTTCTGTGTCGGCACTAGCGGGCGTTCACGCCCTGATGCAAATCGCTCTTGTGCGCAAGAGACCCACAACGGCTGCACGTTCGTAGCTGCTGCTCAATCCACCACTTTGCCTTGTTTGTGAATAGCAGTTCCTTTTTTTCTTTTTTCTTTTTTTTTTACAGTTATCACAACTATTATTCTGTTGATTTTTTTTGTGCGTGTTGCCAAAAAAAAAAAGAAAGAAAGCCGGGGACTGTGTCCGTCGCTCCGGGCAAAGTTTTCTCGGACCTTGACCGCCCCACGTTGTTTTGCAACGGGGCAGATTTGCTGTGCACAAAGTTCGTTAGGAGTTGTTATTTTTGCTAAAATGTGGTTTTTCTATGGGGTTTTTTTGGTTTTCCTAAGCTGGATTCCTGCCAAAAAGCAACGGCGTCACAAATCAGCTCTGCTGTTGGTCACTGGTATTTAAGATTTTAACTTTCTGGTTTGGCCTTTTTTTGGGGGTGGGGAAGAAAAGTTTAAAAAGTATACTGTATGCAGTACCTTGTAATAAAATTAAACACTTGTTTCTCTGAAAGCGGCTTCCCGTAACGTTTCTGAACATTGCAAAGACGGTAAGAGCCCCGAAAGGCTTAGCAGGGGATTTGTTAAGATCCCTCTTCTAAATAATTTCCTTTTTTCCCCTCAGCAGACAATTGCCAGATTAAAAAGTGAGCGGAAAGGCAGCCAAATTGCATGTGTTAGAGTAGGGGGTCTTCAAACTCGGCCCTTTGATGACTTGTGGACTTCAACACCCAGAATTCCTCAGCCAGGCACTGCTGGGAGTTGAAGTCCACAAGTCAAAAGGGTCATCGTTCCCTCACGCTGGCTGAGGAATTCTGTGAGATGAAGTCCACAAATCATCAAAGGGTCATAGTTCCCTCACGCTGGCTGAGGAATTCTGGGAGTTGAAGTCCACAAGTCATCAAAGGGCCATAGTTCCCTCATGCTGACTGAGGAATTCTGGGAGTTGAAGTCCACAAGTCATCAAAGGGCCGAATTTGAAGACCCCCTGTGTTAGTTAGAAAAATCTACAAAGAAATCTAGAATAGTTAATCAAGTCTCAGCTGACTGAAGTTGCTCTCGTAAAGGCTAATAAAGATCAGACGTTTGTGTTTTGTATTTTTAGTAGGCTTTTTCTCTCGCCTGTATGAGTTTATAAATAATTCAAGGGGGCGAACTTGCCTATTTCCTCCTCCTGTTTTCCCCACAACATCCCTGTGAGGTGGGTTGGGCTGAGAGACACTGATTTACCTCAAGTCACCCAGCCGGCTTTCGTGTCTAAGGCGGGACTAGAACTCGCCGCCTCCTGGTGATTGACCCAAATATTCACCCCAGCTGGCTTTCATGGCTACGGCAGGACTAGAACTCGCCGCCTCCTGGTGATTGGCCTAAAGTCACCCCAGCTGGCTTTCATGGCTACGGCAGGACTAGAACTCGCCGCCTCCTGGTGATTGGCCCAAACTCATCCAGCCAGCTTTCATGGCTAAGGTAGGACTAGAACTCACCATCTTCTGGTGATTGGCCCAAAGTCACCCAGCTGGCTTTCACATCTAAGACAAGAATAGAACTCACAACCTCCTGGGAGTTGGCCCAAAGTCACCAAAAAGGTTTTCATTCTAAGGTGAGACTAGAACACAGGTCGGCAACCTGCGGCTCCGGAGCCGCATGCGGCTCTTTGAGCCTTCCCCTGTGGCTCCCAGCCTCCTCTGCCTTTGCAGAGAGAGACAATTGTGCTTCCCTGCTTCTCTCTCTGTCTCTCTCTCTCTATGTGTGTGTGTGTGTGTAAAAGAGAGTGCACTCACAGTGTTCTCCGAGGAGCTGAAAAGCTTACTGGGCGCAGCTCCTCCCTTTGCTGCATCTCTGCAGGAAGCAGGAAGGGCAGGAGAGAGCTAGCTAGCCCAGCTAGGCTGACTCAGGAATTCTGGGAGTTGAAGTCCATGAGTCATAAAAGAGATGAGGTTGCTTACCCCTGAGCTTGTTGGACAACAGCTTGAAGCTTGCCAGGTGAGCAGCAGATAGGAGGAGGGGAGGAGAAAGAGAGAGAGAAAGAGAGAGAGAGGGAGAGAGAGAGTGGGGGAAGAGGAGTGGCAGACCAAGGGCAGATAGAGAGGGAGGGAGAGAGAGACCCTTTTGACATCTAAAATGAAGATAACACTGCGATATCAATTTCCTTACCTTGTGGTATGAATTTTATTCTCTTTAGCATTCTCTTGGTGATAATTGTTTTCTAATAGTATGGATATTCCCAAGAGTATATTAACTTTTATTTTCTAAGTGTGTGGTGTTGTGGAGTATGTATGTGCGTGTGTGTGGTGTGTGTGTGTGTGTGTGTGTGTGTGTGTGTACGTGTATATATATAATACATATATCTATATATATTATGGGTTTTCTGAGGTGTTCGCGGGTATTTGTATATAGGTCTTTGGTTGTTCGGGTTTTCTCCCGCGTAAAATTGGAAGTGTCTTGGCAACGTTTCGACGAAGTCACATTCGTCATCTTCAGGCGGGGGTTTTTAGCTTCTTGCTTTGAGCTTCGAAGCACGAAGCGAATAACACCAGCATGAAAGATGACGCATGGGACTTCATCGAAACGTCACCAAGACACTTCCAATTTTACGCGGGAGAAAACCCGAACAACCAAAGACCTATATATATATATATATATATACACACACACACACACAAACATACACACACACGCGCACACACACACCTCTATAATAAAGGTAAAAAAAGGATATATGCAGTGTTATCTTCATTTTAGATATCAAAAGGGTTTTGCGGCTCCCAGTGTTTTGTTTTTGGTGGGAAACGGGTCCAAGTGGCTCTTCGAGTGTTTTGGGTTGCCTACCGCTGGACTAGAACTCACCGTCTCGTGGTGATTGGGCCAAAGTCACCCAGCTGGCTTTCATACTTCAGATGGGTTTAGAACTCACCCTTTCCTGGTTTCTAGGTTAGCAATTTATCAATTTCAGTTTATGTATGTATGTATGTATGTATGTGTATAGGTCTTTGGTTATTTGGGTTTTCTCCCATGTAAAATTGGAAGTATCTTGGCGACGTTTCAACGAAGTCTCATTCGTCATCTTCAGGCTGGTGCTTGCTCCTAGAAGCACGAAGCCGAAAGCACCAGCCTGAAGATGACGAATGAGACTTCGTCAAAACGTCGCCAAGACACTTCCAATTTTACGTGGGAGAAAACCCAAATAACCAAAGACCTGTGTGTGTGTGTGTGTGTGTGTGTGTGTGTGTGTGTATAAAATAATCTATGCTAGAAATTCAAAATGACAAATCTCTGCTCGCAATTTAAAACCCAACAGATTTATTTACAAAAAAGGGGAACTGCAAAGAACCAGAATCTGAAAAATACATTGGTTTAATCCAAAATGTCACCTGAAACACCAAATGGGTCTTCTTGGCAAGGCTGAATCTTCACCAAGGAGGCACCTTTATTTGGGGGGGAGGGGTTAGGGGGGGGGGAGAAGGGACCGTGTCAGAATGACGAAGCCCCCCCCCCGTGTTGACGAGCTAGCCAAGATCCACTGCCGAATCTGCTAGCTGTGAGGGAAACGCGCTCCTGGCTTAATGATGATCTGACCATAAGCCTCCTTTTGTTCCAAGCACAGGATCTGAGCTGCGGCAAGAACTAGGGAGAGGAAAGACGCTCTATGGAGGATACAGGGAGTCCTCAACGACCGGCGGTTCAGAGTTACGACCGTCCTACCCAGGGCTACTTAGGACCCAGATTTGAAGTTACGTGATCGCATTTAAGGTGCTCAGCAACCAGCCTGCTTTTTATGGGTATTTTCAGCATCTCAGCGAAACAGGAGCACAATTTATGACATTTTTTTTTTTTTTTGCCAGAAATTGGTGTTTATTCTGGTTTCCAGTGGAAAATGCCCATTGGGTAAAATGGATTCGCTTAACAACTAACAGTGCTCGCTTAAGGACCTTAGTGATCCAAGTCATAGCTGTAAAATTGTGACCTGCTTAATGACCAGCACAACTTTTACGTCCGTACTTCCGAGCTGAATTACGGTCGTGCGTCAAGGACCACCTGTGTTTGAAAGATCTTTTCACGCATTCGCCTCCCAAACAAAAGGCTTGACCTGTGTTTGCAAGATGGCGGTCAGGAATATGGTCGCGCGCCCCACAATTCCCAGCCCTTGTGCTGCAGGGCGCAGAGACCTCCGATGGACTAGGAGATTGTTTTCTTGTAACTTGCAAAGCGGGGAGGGGGAGGATAAAGGAACGGCCTAAATGATGCATACATGAGGTTAAAACAAGCCACCCTCAATGGTGGGATCACGAGAAATATAGAAATACGCACCCAGACACATGTAGAAGACACGGCTGGCCACAGCGCGGGAAGCCGTGAGGGGCACCAGCTGATCGAAATCAACCTCTTCCAGCTGTTCCAGCTTGGCTGCCACCAACCTGCCAGGCAAAAGTCAGAGGAGACATCGGTTCTCCTGCCAAAAGGGGTTTGGGCCTTGGGACAGAAGAGGGGAGGAGGAGAAAGAGGGCAAAGAAAAAGAAGGGAGGGAGGGAGGGAAGAAGGAAAGGGAGGGAGGGAGGAAAGAAAGAAGAAAGAAAAAGAAAGAAAGAGAAAAAGAAAGAGAAAGAAAAAGAAAGAAGGAAAAAGAAAGAAAGAAAGAAAGAGAAAGAAAGAAAAGAGGGAGGGAGGGAGGGAGCAGGAAGAGGAAGAGAAGGGGACGGGAGGGAGGGAGGAAGAGGGAGGGAGGGAAGAAGGAAGGAGGGAGGGAGGAAGGAAAGAAGAAAGAAAAAGGAGAGAAAGAGAAAGAAAAAAAGAAAGAAGAGAAAGAAAGAAAGAGAAAGAAAGAAAGAAAAAAAGAAAGAAAGAAAGAAAAGAGGGAGGTAGGGAGCAGGAAGAGGAAGAGGAAAAGAAGGGGACAGGAGGGAGGGAGGAAGAGGAAGGGAGGGAAGGAAAGGGAGGGAGGGAGGAAGGAAAGAAGAAAGAAAAAGAGGAAAGAAAGAAAAAGAAAAAGAAAGAAAGAAAGAAAGAGAAAGAAAGAAAGAAAGAAAAGAGGGAGGTAGGGAGCAGGAAGAGGAAGAGGAAGAGAAGGGGGACGGGAGGGAGGAAGAGGGAGGGAGGGAGGATGGTAAAAGGGAAGCAATGAATGGAAGAAGGAGGGAGGGAGGGAAGGGAAGAAGGAAGGGAGAGGAGGGGGAGGGGAGGAGGGTAAAAGGGAAGCAATGAAGGGGAGGGAAGGAATGGAGGAGGGAGGGCTGGAAGGAAGGAAAGAGCAGGAAGAGAAAGGAGGGGGAGAGGAGAGAGGAAAAAGGAGGAAGGTAAAAGGGAAGCAATGAAGGGAAGAGGGAAGGGAGGAAGGAAGGAATGGAGGGAGAAGAGGGGGAAGGAAAGAGGGAGGGAGGGAGGTAAAAGAAGCAACAAAGGCAAGAAGGAGGGAGGGAGGGATTCCTCCACCCTCTCTCTCCCACCCCTTCCTAGACCCCCTTAACAGCTTCCTCTTTTTTTTTCCATTTTTAAAAGAAGCCGCTCTTTGGAAGCCGAAGGAAAAAAGCATTTTGGGCCAAGGGGAGGAATTCCGCCTTTCCAAACGGGGGGGGGGCTGCCAGGGGGCGGGGGGGGTCCCCTCACCTGCGGACGTAGCCCAAGGTGATCACGTCCTTCTCCAGCGGCAACTCAAAACTTATCTCCGGGAGGTCCGGCACCACCGGTAAGATCCCATTTTCCGGTTCTAGGAGAATCCTGTTGGGGAGGGCAGGAAGCGTCAGATCCATCCCCTCAGGAGAGAGCTGGCAGGGACCCTGGAGGTCCTCTAGTCCAACCCCACGCCATTTCAGACAAGGGGCTGTCCGGTCTCTTCTTAAAAGCACCCACAGCTTCCGGAGGCAAACCATTGCCCTGATGGTTGTACATCACAGATCCAGAGCTGGAAGGGACCTCGGAGGTCCTCTAGTCCAACCCCCTGCCCAGGCAGGGAACCTTGAACCCTTTCAGACAAAGGGGCTGTCCAGCCTCTTCTTGAAAAATCTCCGCTAATGAAGCCAATACAACTTCTGGTGGCAGGCGGTTCCACTGGTTAATTGTCCTCCCTGTCAGGAAGTTTCTCCTTAATTCCAGGTGGCTTCTCTCCTCTGTGAGTTCCCATCTGTCGCTTCTTGTCCTGCCTTCGGGCACTTTGGAGAATAATTTGACCCCCCCCTTCCCTCTTCTTTGGGTCAGCCCCCCCCCCAAATACCGGAACACCGCTATCATGTCCCCCCCCCAAGGCCTTCTTTTCCTCTAGAGCGGCGTTCCCAAATACGTTTTCGTCTCCACGCCTTGAAATCATCTTCGTTGCTCTTCTCTGCACTTTTTTTTTCCCCCTCCAAAGTCTCAAATCTGGTTTTTTTTATTTATTTCACCCAAAAAGACGCCAGGAAGGTTTGCTCCCCCAACCCAAAGAGACCCCCTTTTTGGGGGGGGGGATCATGCAAGCTTTACCTCTCTTCAGGGATCACCAAGCTTGGGCGGGCTTCTTCCTCCGTCGTCTCAAGGGAAATTTCTGCAAGGGAGACGGAGATGGAGACTCCGTCAAGAACAGGGGGGTCTTCCCAGCTTGGTCACTTTAAGACGGGTGGACTTCAACTTCCAGAATTCCTCAGCCAGCCCTCAGGGCTGGCTGAGGAATTCTGGGAGTTGAAGTCCACCCGTCTTAAAGTGGCCAAGTTGGGAAGACCCCACCCTGGTCAAGAAGTCTCCAGGGTTTCCCCCCACCCTTTCGGAGCACGAGAAGAAGGAAGGAGGCCCGTATCCCAGAATCCCCGGAGGACTGGGGACTCACCTGAGGAGCCCACGGGGGGCCCGCTGGGTTCCTCGGCCGCCCGCAGCTCCTGCGGAAGGAAAGGGAGGAGGCCAAAGCCCATGAATTTCATTGTGAGCCAAAGACACAAATGACGCCAGAGGTGAAATCGCAAACAAAAAAAGAGAATCCGTCGGCCGATCCGCTCTCTGACCTTAGTCGGTCTTCCCGCCAACTGGAAGCAAACCCCCCCCCCAAAAGCTGGATGCGGGATGATCCTTATGTGTAAGGGTTTAAGGTGCTGGCCCAGAGACCGGGGGATTGTGAGTTCTAGTCCCGTCTTAGCCATGCAAGCCAGCTGGGTGACTTTCGGGCAATCACCAGGAGACGGTGAGTTCTAGTCCTGCCTCAGGCATGAAAGCCAGCTGGGTGACTTTGGGCCAATCCCCAGGAGACTGGAAGTTCTAGTCCCGCCTTAGGCATACTGTAAAAGGTGGCTGGGTGACTTTGGGCCAATCACCAGGAGACTGGAAGTTCTAGTCCCGCCTTAGGCATACTGTAAAAGTGGCTGGGTGACTTTGGGCCAATCACCAGGAGATGGTGAGTTCTAATCCCGCCTTAGGCATGAAAGCTGGCTGAGTGACTTTGGGCCAATCACCAGGAGACGGTGAGTTCTAGTCCCGCCTTAGGCATGAAAGCTGGTTGGGTGACTTTGAGCCAATCACCAAAGTTCCCTCACATCTTCAAGTTGCCCAAATTGAGGTCCAGTGTCTTAAAGTGTCACATCGGTCAGTTGCTGAGAGATTTTGAGTCAGACTCGTTACCTCAAGCTCACTGGGAACTTCGGCTCTCTGCTCTTCCTCCTCCACAGCTCGTCGCTTGGCATAAGTCACCTGCTGGATGTTGGCACAGCGGGCCCATAATCCACGGAGAGTGGGATGCATCCATCCTGGGCCAAGGAAAAACCAGCACGGGTGGGGTAATAGGGCAAGAGGCACCGCTTTATAGGCAGTCCTCGGCTTACGACCGCAAAGGAGCCCCGATTTTCCGTGGTTAAGCGAGGATGTTTGCTAAGTGAGTTTTGCTCCATGTTACGACAGCGCAGTTCCTAACCTGGTTGTTAAATGAATCTGATTCCCCCATGGACTTGGCTGGTCAGGAGCCCGTCAAGGGGGAATCGCGTGACCCCTGCAACCGTCATAAATACACGCCAGTTGCTAAGCCTCCAAATTTTGATCGCGCGACCGGCGGCAACAATCGTA
>NW_024096569.1:2940000-2965000 GCF_016545835.1 Crotalus tigris
CCTCCTCCTCCCCCTACCACCTTCTCCTCCTGCTCCTCCACTTCTCTTTTTCCGCTTCCTCTTCCTCCTCCTCTTCCTCTCCACATACCACACTCCCTTCTAGCACCAATTGCTGACCAGGACCTAGGGGACAGTATCAATATACAGATGCGGCCCCTCTGTCTCTGGTCACTTGTAGGCCTATGAATGTAGGGGTCATGAAAGGACAGCAAGGACAACACCGAAGTGTCCTAAACCCACCTGAGAACATATGATATCTTTAGGGCAGTGGTTCTCAACCTTTTTAATGCCGCGACACCCCAACCGGTCGTAAGTCGAGGACTACTCAACCGGTCGTAAGTCGAGGACTACTCAACTGGTGCAGCCCCGTTTGCAGAATGGGACTTTTGGCGGGCTCAGCAGGGCAGAGACAGCCTAGGCAATTCCTATTGGCTTTTGAAAGCCAATAGAATTAGACTCTATTCGAGAGAGTCTATTCGATTGGCTTTCAAAAGCCAATAGAATAAAAGGGAGGAGCACAGCTAAGGAAAAGGGGGGGAAAAATGGCGGACTGCGTTGTTTGGTGACCCCCGTGAAATGGTCGTTCGACCCCAAATGGGATCCCGACCCACAGGTTGAGAACCACTGCTTTAGGGAGACACCCGAAGGGGAACATGTTTAGCTACTTCTGCTTTCTCCCTTCGTATCTACAGACTGACTGGGTACAATCTTTATCTTATGTGTGTCAGCTTTGCTGGCTGGGTTGCTTATGTAATCAGAAAGAATAAATACAAGGATCTCTTGTCATTCGTTGCCCCTCTCATTTCGAGGAGCCCGTCTGTAGTCAGCTGAATAAAAACCTAAAGCTCGAAGGCAACTTCTGGCTTCCTGTATTTCTTTATCGAGCAAAACCTCAGAACCTGCATATCACAATGATATTATCCAGTTGGGTCATGAAACGTCTGCAAGGAAACCAGCCAGCTCAGAGAGCACCAAGGACCCCACAGTCCTCCTCCTCCTCCAACATCTAGCACTGATGATGTTCCCTAGTTGGGTCATGAAACATTTGCAAGAAAACACCCAAGCTCAGAAAGCACCAAGGACCCCACAATCCTCCTTCTCCTCCCGCACTCCCTTCTAACACTGATGATCTTCCCTAGTTGGGTCATGAGATGTCTGCAAGAAAACATCCAAATTCAGGGAGCACCAAGGACCCCACAGTCCTCCTCCTCCTCTTTCTCCTCCTCCTCCTCCTCCTCCTCCCACCTAGCACTGATGATATTCCCTAGTTGGGTCATGAAATGTCTGCCAGAAAACAACCCAGCTCAGAGAGCACCCAGGACCCCTCATTTCATCCCTGAGCTACCAATATTCTCATTGTCAGTTCGAGGGTTGCATGGCTGGCGTATCCAGCAGGCTGGATAAAGTGAATTTTCTTTCCTTGCCGACCGAGTTAACACCAAGCGGCAAAGATTGAAAGCGGGCACCATAAACTCCCCCTTACATCTCGATTGGCATACGTTGATATTAGTGCAATAAGCACACACTGTCCAGGACAGGTCCTAAATCGATGGGGGGGGGGAAAGTCTGTGTGTTCCTGGCCATCGGTCAGCTCAGGTCCTGCTTTGTTCTGGGTCGCGGATGCGGGACGGGCCCTTTGCCTCCCGCCAGGGAGGAGAAGGGAACAGGACAACCTGGGGAATGGCAGATAAGGGGAGGTGTATTTACCGTAGGTTGGGTTACTCAACAGTTCGGCTGGAGTCTTCAGTCGCTTTGCTGGCAGGAGAACCGACTCCTAAAAAAAAAAAAAATGCAGCAAAAAAGGAAATTATTAGAATGTGTCGGGGGTGACAAACGGCAATTGAGGGGAGAGACGAGATTTTGGAATGCAGCCACAATCCTGTAGCAAACAGGAGCAAACCGGTTTGGGCTATTCGTTAAGGCACCCGGCTAAAGACTGGGAGACGGTGAGTTCTAGTCCTGCCTTAGACATGAAATCCAGCTGGGTGACTTTGGGCCAATCACCAGGAGATGGGGAGTTCTAGTCCCGCCTTAGGCATGAAAGCCCACTGGGTGACTTTGGGCCAATCACCAGGAGACGATGAGTTCTAGTCCCGCCTTAGGCCTGGAAGCTGACTGAGTGACTTTGGGCCAATCACCAGGAGACAGTGAGTTCTAGTCCCGCCTTAGGCCTGGAAGCGGTTGGGTGACTTTGAGCCAATCACCAGGAGACGGGGAGTTCTAGTCCTGCCTGAGACACAAAACCCAGCTGGGTGACTTTGGGCCAACCACCAGGAGACGGGGAGTTCTAGTCCCGCCTTAGGCCTGGAAACCAACTGCACGACTGACCCAATCCCCAGGAAATTAGGAGTTCTTGTTCCAGCTGAGGCAGGAAAGCCAGCTGGCTGATTTTTGTGCTAGTCCCTCTCTCTCCCTCCAGCCCACCTCACAGGGTTGTCATTGTGGGGAAAATAGGAAGGAAGGAGGAATGTTCGATATGTTCGTCACCTTAAAAAAACAATATAAATTACAAAAATTACAAAAATCCTGCCAGGGAAGAGATGAAAAAGTCCACTGGAGGGCAACGGGCATGCCGCCTGCATTTGAAGCCCACCTCTCCCTGCCTGAAAGATGCTTTTTTTCAGGATTTCCTTCTTTTTTCTCCGAAGACCTTTCCCTTCCCATCCCAGAAGCTTCTTCAGCTCCGACCAGATTCCCACGGGAAGGGGAATCCCGTACCTTCCAGTCAGAACTGAAGGAAGCTTCCGGGAGGAGAAGCGAAACGTCTTCAAAAGAAAAAAAAAAACGAGAAAGTCCAGGTGCCTCCTGGGGAAAAAAAAAAGCACCTTTGGGACACAACCCATGACCTGGAGGTCTCCCTAGACTAGTGGTTCTCAACCTTTTTAATCCCAACCGGTCGTAAGTCGAGGACTACTCAACCGGTCGTAAGTCGAGGACTACTCAACTGGTGCAGCACCGTTTGCAGACTGGGACTTTTGGCGGGCTCAGCAGGGTAGAGACAGCCTGGACAATTCCTGTTGGCTTTTGAAAGCCAATCGAATTAGGCTCTATTCAAGAGAGCCTCTTCTATTGGCTTTCAAACGCCAATAGAATCAAAGGGAGTAGCACAGCTAAGGAAAAAGGGGGGAAAAAATGGCGGACTACGTTGTTTGGCGACCCCCGTGAAATGGTCGTTCGACCCACAGGTTGAGAACCGCTGCCCTCGACGTCTCCCCGCCTCCAACATCTACCAGGGGCTGACACTGGATGCGGGGATTTGAGATCTGTTTCTGGAAGTCCTCCCTGGAAATCTGAGTCACCACGTCCATAAAACGCAGCTGTCTTCGGCGTTTGGAGGGGCGTTGCGGCGACGGCTCGTATTCGGGAAGTCGGAGCTGGGGGGAAAAAAAACCAAAAACAAAAAAACACCGCCTGAGAATTTCTGGGCCGACCTTGAAGGGTTTTGAACCCTTCCTGGGGGCAGCCTCGGAGGGGGAGAAGGACCCTCCCTGCCCTCCTCCTTTGATCTCACCTCGGGACTCAACGGGGCAGGTGGCCCTCTCTTGGCCCTGGCCCTGGGCGAAGGGGGCGTCGGTGGGAACCTGGGTTCCTCTCCCGCAGGCGTACTCTCTAAAGATAAGGAGAAGGATGAAGGCCAGGTGGCATCTGGAAAAACGAGCCAATTTTTCCGGCCCTCCAGGAAAAGGATGAGCCGAGAGCGGGAAGATTAAAGGCCAAGGGGGAAAAAAAAAATAGCTCAGGCTTAATTGAGCGTTGTTGTTTTTTTCCCCTTGGCACCTCGGCCGAATCTGAACAGCTGCTTGCAGGTTTTATTCTGCATGATGTTGTACAGGCAGTCCTCCACTTGCGATCGGTGGATCGGAATAGAGCTGGAAGGGACCTTGGAGGTCTTCTAGTCCAGCCCCCTGCTCAAGCAGGAGAGCCTAGAGCAGTGGTTCTCAACCTTTTTAATGCCGCAACCCCCAACCGGTCATTTCAATCAATCAATCAATCAGAATGGAGCTGGAAGGGACCTTGGAGGTCTTCTAGTCCAGCCCCCTCCTCAAGCAGGAGACCCTATGCCATTTCAATCAATCAATCAATCAATCAATCAATCATCAATCAGAACAGAGCTGGAAGGGACCTTGGAGGTCTTCTAGTCCAGCCCCCTGCTCAAGCAGGAGACCCCAGACCATTTCACTCACTCACTCATTCAATCAATCATCAGTCAGAATAGAGCTGGAAGGGACCTTGGAGGTCTTCTAGTCCAGCCCCCTGCTCAAGCAGGGGGTCAGACTAGAAGACCTCCAAGGTCCCTTCCAGCTCTGTTCTGATTCTGAGTCTGAGTCTAAAAAAAGCGTGTAAAATTGGGCATCTCTCACTTCACGACCGCCTTGCTTAGCCATGGAAATTGTGGTCGTAAGCTGAGGACCGCCTTCTTTTTTGTGTGTGTGTTTTTTTTCCCCACACAGAAACGCGCCTTCTTTGAGTCAAGCGAAAGTGAGGAAGGGGCTCTCCGGATCATCATGCCCTTTGCCCGCAGACCCCCCCCCGCTCACCCAAAGGCTGCAGAGGAACGCCGACAGAAGGCTGCCCCTCTTCTCTCAAGATCAGCCCCGTTTCTTTCGCAGTTACGGTCTCCTCCACAGTCCTGTCCCCCCCCCAAAAAATAAAGATAATAATAATAATTTTAAAAAAAATGAAACACACATTTTATTTCTTCCAAGTGACTCAATTTTCTTAGCTTCTAAAATCAAATGCCCAAAGGCAAAAGCAAGCAATGGGAGAGAAAGGTAAGGAGGAGGGAAAAGGAAACCTATGGGAAAGGGAGGGCGAAAAAAAGGCAGGCTTTATTTCTGTTTCGTTTTATCTCCAGACCAGGGGTCTTCAAACATGGCCCTTTGATGACTGGTGGACTTCAACTCCCAGAATTCCTCAGCCAGGCACGCTGGTTGAGGAATTCTGGGAGTCGAAGTCCACAAGTCATCAAAGGGCCAAGATGGAAGACTCCTGTTTGTGGACTTCAACTCCCAGAATTCCTCAGCCAGCGTGAGGGAACTATGTCCCTTTTATTACTTATGGACTTCAACTCCCAGAATTCCTCAGTCGGCCATTTTGATGAAGCTGAGGGCTTAGACCCAGATCAAGGGTCTTCAAACTTGGCCCTTTGATGGCTGGTGGACTTCAACTCCTAGAATTCCTCAGTTGGTCATTTTGATGAAACCGCGGGCTTGGATCCAGACTAGGGGTCTTCAAACTTGGCCCTTTGATAACTTGTGGACTTCAACTCCCAGAATTCCTCAGCCAGGCGTGCCTGGCTGAGGAATTCTGGGAATTGAAGTCCACCCATCTTCAAGCTGCCAAGGCTGAGAAACTCTGTATCTAGTTTAGGGGTCTTCAAACCTGGCCCTTTGATGACTTGTGGACTTCACAAGTCCTTGGTGCTCCTTGAGGTTTTTTCTTCTTCTTGCAGACAAAGCAGAGAGGAGGAGGAGGAGGAGGAGGAGGAGAATTATGTGGTCCTTGGTGCTCCCTGAGCTTGTTTTTTTTCCTTGCAGACGTTTCATGATCCAACTAGGGAACATCACCAGTGCTGAAAGGGAGAGCAACTCCTCCCTTCCTTCTAGCACTGATGATGTTAGTTAGTTGGGTCATGAAACGTCTGCAAGAAAATAACCAACCTGATAGAGCACAGTTTAGCCCCAAGCCACAAATATTCTCTGCTATTTATTCTTTACTTTCCTGGACAGGTTTTTGAGATCCAAGAAGCCCACTGCAATTGTTTGACCAGCAGCAAACTAGGAAGTGATTGTGCAACTCCGAGGGGGGGGGGTGAATCTCCTGAAAAGCCTGCTGGCTCAGTTCTTTCCTTTTTCAATTCTTTCTCTCTGCCTAATCTCCACCACTCTACAACCCCCCCCCCCTTTGATCCTACCCCCACCCACTGCCCACCCAGAACCCAACTGGGAGCATTAGGAGAAGTCCCCAAGCCCCATGTCTTTACCCTGTGGGAGGCGACAGCCCCAAGGACACCCATGGCTCTGGCACTCTGGCTTCCTCCACGGATTCTGTGGGGGGGGGGGGGAGAGAGAGAAGGCAAAACTGTAAGGAAGGAAGCAAAGAATGCAAGCAGTGGAGCTGCAAAGTGAGAGAGGGAAGCAGTTGGGAAGCTGGAAGAAATTTTGGAAATGGATATGGGGAGGGGGGAGAGGACCCCTCTGGTAGCCCCTTTGCAATGAAGACTTTTGTGACAAAGGAACACTTTTTCTATTCTATTCTGTTCTGTTATTTTTTCTGTTTTCTATTCTATTCTATTCTATTCTGTTCTATTCTATTCTATTCTACTCTACTCTATTCTATTCCATTCCATTGCATTCCATTCCATATTTTCTATTCTATTCTACTCTATTCTCAATAGATTCTATTCTATTCTGTTCTGTTCTATTCTATTCCATATTTTCTATTCTATTCTATTCTATTCTATTCTATTCTATTCTGTTCTGTTCTGTTCTATATTCCATTCTATTTCTTATTCTGTTCTGTTCTGTTCTATTCCATTCCATTCCATTCTATTCTATTCTATTATATTATATTCCTGTCCTATGCTGTCTATATCTGTCTGTCTGTCTGTTTGTCTACCTGTCTATCTATCCATATCTATTTATCTATCTATCATCTTTCTATCTATCTATCTATCTATCTATCTATCTATCTATCTATCTATCTATCTATCTATCCATCCTATTTATCTATCATTTATCTATCCTATCTATCTCTTCTCTCTCATCTACCTCATTTATGACTATTTATATCTATTTCATCTACTATTATCTATCATATTGTCAACACTGCTAACATTGGATGTTCTTGCTTTGACACATATATCTATTATGTATGGCCTGTTTGTCGCTCTCTCTATTATCTGTCATATATCTATTCTTTCTCTCTCACACACACACACATATACACAAACACACATGTATCTATCTATCTATCTATCTATCTATCTATCTATCTATCTATCTATCTATCTATCTATCTATCTATCCATCCATCCATCCATCCATCCATCCATCCATCCATCCATCCATCCATCCATCCATCTATCTATCTATCTATCTATCTATCTATCTATCTATCTATCTATCTATCTATCTATCTATCTATCTATCTATCTTGTATGCTGCCCGTCTCACCCTCTTTTTCTGTATTCAGTATGGAGATGGGACAAAGTAACCCTTCCCAACCAGGGGAATCTTCAGTTGTTCTGGCTTCTGATCCAAAACCAGGATCTTGGTAGCTAAAGAATGAAGGGACCTGCACATCTGGAGGGTGCAGGTGTTCAAAGATGATCTGCTGAGATAGAACTCCAGACTCACCAGCTGATTTGCCCTGCTATCCTATTGCTCAAGAACCACCACCTCTTTGGAAAGAGTTTAAAGACAAACCAGAGACCCTCCTTGGATTTCAAACAGGGTCTGGGATTCCAGAAAGCAACTGAGGCCACTGGGGAGAAGACCATCGGTCAATCTGATTCACCTAAAATGTTCCTGAGTTTCAGGACCAGGAAACAGCCTAAAAATCTCACCGGGCATTAGGAATCCCTCCTGCTCCACCAACAGGTCGATCTCTCCAGCTGTGATTTCAGGGAGGTCTTGCTCATCCTATGGTGGAGGAGAAACCACTATGAACCTGTTATGTGGGCTGGTCTCCCACTCTGACATTGCAAATCACATCATTACAAATCACAACTCTGTTATTCTATTCTATTCTATTCTATTCTATTCTATTCTATTCTATTCTATTCTATTCTATTCTATTCTATTCTATCCTATCCTATCCTCTCCTATTCCGTATTTTATTATTCTATTCTATATTCTGTTCCATTCCATTCCATATTTCCTATTCTATTCTATTCTATTCTATTCTATTCTATTCTATTCTATTCTATTCTATTCTATTCTATTCTATTCTATTCTGTTCTGTTCTATTCTATTTTCTAATCTAGATTTTATATTCTATATTCTATTCTACATGCTATTCTATAATTCTATTCTATTCCATATTCTGTTCTGTTCTGTAATTTAATTCTATTCTATTCTTTTCTATTCTATTCTGTTCTGTTCTATTCTGTAATTTAGTCATATTCTGTTCTATTCTATTCTATTCCTCCATTCCCATTCCATTCTATTTCATCCCATTATTCTATTCTATTCTATTCTATTCTATTCTATTCTATTCTATTCTATTCTATTCTATTCTATTCTATTCTATTCTATTCTTCTATTCTATTCTATTCTGTAATTTAATTCTATTCTGTTCTATTCTATTCCTCCATTCCCATTCCATTCTATTTCATCCCATTATTCTATTCTATTCTATTCTATTCTATTCTATTCTGTAATTTAATTCTATTCTGTTCTATTCTATTCCTCCATTCCCATTCCATTCTATTTCATCCCATTATTCTATTCTATTCTATTCTATTCTATCCTATCCTCTCCTATTCCGTATTTTATTATTCTATTCTATATTCTGTTCCATTCCATTCCATATTTCCTATTCTATTCTATTCTATTCTATTCTATTCTATTCTATTCTATTCTGTTCTATTCTATTTTATTTTCTAATCTAGATTTTATATTCTATATTCTATTCTACATGCTATTCTATAATTCTATTCTATTCTATTCCATATTCTGTTCTGTTCTGTAATTTAATTCTATTCTATTCTTTTCTATTCTATTCTGTTCTGTTCTATTCTATTCTGTAATTTAGTCATATTCTGTTCTATTCTATTCTATTCCTCCATTCCCATTCCATTCTATTTCATCCCATTATTCTATTCTATTCTATTCTATTCTATTCTATTCTATTCTATTCTATTCTTCTATTCTATTCTATTCTGTAATTTAATTCTATTCTGTTCTATTCTATTCCTCCATTCCCATTCCATTCTATTTCATCCCATTATTCTATTCTATTCTATTCTATTCTATTCTATTCTATTCTATTCTATTCTATTCTATTCTATTCTTCTATTCTATTCTATTCTATTCTGTTCTGTAATTTAATTCTATTCTGTTCTATTCTATTCCTCCATTCCCATTCCATTCTATTTCATCCCATTATTCTATTCTATTCTATTCTATTCTATTCTATTCTATTCTATTCTATTCTATTCTATTCTATTCTATTCTATTCTCATCCTTGTCTTCGCCTCTTCCCCACTTCCCAGCAGGAGGGCTTACTTCAATTTTCAGCAGTGTGATGGGCTCGGATTCCTTGAGTGTGATCGCTTCAGGAGAGACTGTGATCCTTGGTTTTCCTTTGGCATGACAAGATTTGAAAGTTAGTGGTTGATTTTGCAAACTTGCACTCTCTCTTCTGGCTCAGCGCCGTGAAAATGAACTAAAGCGGAAATTCCATTTCGACTTACAATTCATTTAGTGACCACGTGAAGTCACAATGGCCCTGGAAAAAAGGGACTTATGACCGCTTTTCACACTTATGACCATTGCAGCACCCCACCCCACCCCGTGGTCACGCGATCAGAATTCTCACGTTTGGCAGCTGCTTCATATTTATGACGGTTGCAGTGTCCTCTCTGTGTGTGTGTGTGTGTGTGAGAGAGAGAGACGTGATCCCCTTTTGCAACCTTGTGACAAGCAAGGTCGACAGGAGAAGCCAGGTTGACTATGACAAACTGATGACTAACTTAACCCCTGCAGTGATTCGTATAACAACGGTGGCAAGAAACGTCATAAAACGGAGCAAAACCCCCTTCACCAATCTTTCTCTTAGCCACAGAGGTTTTGGTCGTAAGTTGAGGACGATCTGTACTGAAAAATAAAGAGTTGGCCTTGCAAAGCCAGGAAATTCAGAGAGCTGTTTTTATTCACGGCCCAGGAATGTGCTTTGCTCATCTTTCATGAGTCAAAAGATTCTGGTTTTTTTTTTTATAATTCTTATTTCTGCTGCAGATGATTACAGGGTGACAAAAGGAATTCTGCGAGGTTATTTCCGTACAACGCCTGTTCCTCGCAGCTGCAGAGACAACGGCATTCAAGCGAGCCATGATCAAACGGAAGGAAGGGGTAGCTTTGTGCCAGTGGAATGAGTAATTGTTAAAACTGGGCTAGCTCATGGCAAGAAAGAAACTTCTCAGCCAGAAGCGGCAGAGAGGAAAATGAAAAAGGAGAGAAGAGGACAGCTTGGTTTTTGTGTCCTATGAAACAAAGAGGGTCGGGTCACAATATTCTCCCCACCACCACCTTAATTCCTGCAAAGGTCACATCTTCCTATCGCAAAGTGTTTTTTTTTTTTTTCAAAAGGCAACTGGACTTTCTAGTGTTCATAATAAGAATGATGATGATGATGATGATGGAAGGGAGCTTGAAGATCTTCTAGTCCAACCCCCTGCTCAGGCAGGAAACTCTATATACCATTTCAGACAAATGGCTGTCCAGTCTCTTCTTAAAAACTTCCAGTGTTGGAGCATTCACAACTTCTGAAGGCGAGTAGAGTATTTATTTATTTATTTAATTTATTTATATGCCGCCCAATCCCGAAGGACTCAGGGTGGCGTACAAAATTAAAACAGTCACCGAGAATAAAACAATAAAATGATACAATCATACCGCCAGTCCGATCATGTCCCGCCCCCCCCCCCCGGGGACATCAGCCCCAGGCCTGCCGGAACAGGAGAGTTTTGACGGCTTTCTTAAAGGCCGGCAGGGTGGGAGTAGTTCGAACCTCGGGGGGAAGTTGATTCCACCAGGTCGGAGCCACCACAGAAAAGGCCCTTCCCCGAGGGCCCGCCAGCTGACATTGTCTGGCCGACGGGACCTGAAGGAGGCCCAATCTGTGGGACCTCACCGGTCTCTGGGAGCTGTGCGGCAGTATGCGGTCCTGTAAGTAACCTGGCCCTATGCCATGAAGGGCTTTAAAGGTGATAACCAACACCTTGAATTGCGTCCGGAGGCCCACAGGAAGCCAGTGCAGCTCGCGGAGGATAAGTGACACGTGGGCGTACCTTGGCGCGCCCACGATCGCTCTCGCGGCTGCATTCTGAACCAACTGCAGCCTCCGAACACTCTTCAAGGGTAGCCCCATGTAGAGCGCATTACAGTAATCCAGCCTTGAGGTGACGAGGGCATGAGTGACTGTGAGTAAAGCCTCGCGGTCCAGATAAGGCTGCAACTGGTGCACCAGGCGAACCTGGGCAAAGGTCCCCCTGGCCACAGCCGATAGATGTTGTTCTCCTGCCTTCAGGCGCTGGAATTGGGTATGTCTAGTTTAACGAAGAGAAGGACAAGGGGGGACATGATAGCAGTGTTCCAGTATCTCAGGGGCTGCCCCAAAGAAGAGGGAGTCAAGCTATTTTCCAAAGCACCTGAAGGCAGGACAAGAAGCAATGGATGGAAACTAATCAACGAGACAAGCAATCTAGAACTCAGGAGAAACTTCCTGACAGATAGAACAATTAACCAGTGGAACCACCTGCCTCCAGAAGCGGTGAATGCTCCAACACTGGAAGTTTTTAAGAAGAGACTGGACAGCCATTTGTCCGAAATGGTGTAGGGTTTCCTGCCTGAGCAGGGGGTTGGACTCGATGACCTCCAAGGTCCCTTCCAACTTTATTATTATTATGGATCATCGCACAGTCAGCCAGATGTTCAGACTGGATTTGGCATTTTGTCTACCTATCGAGTCTTACCAAGGACCTGGGATAGGCAGATGTGGATGTTTGATGGTATTACAGGTATCGTCGCAGGATAAGCAGTTTCTAGTAAGGCCGCCTTTTGCAATTGACTAATAGTGAATTTGTCAATGCCGATGGTGTTCAAGTGGTGCTCCAGTTGTTTTGGGATTGCACCCAAGGAGTCTATGACTATTGGTACTACCCTTGCTTGCCTTTGCCCCAGTCTTTCTATTTCTATTTCTATTTGTTGGTCTTTATGTTCTCCAGTTCTTTCTCATCTATTCTGCTGTCTCCAGGCACTGCCACGTCCACTATCCAGACTTTTTTGTCTTTCTTATCGACAATTGTTAAGTCTGGGGTGTTGTTGTTGTTATTATTATTATTATGGTGTGGAGCCTTCTTGGAACTGCTGAAAGGACTCTGTTTAAACAGGAGATGGGGCTGTTGTAACCCCCCCTGGGTTGAGAAAAGGGTTCAGAAGAGGAGTCAAAGAGGCCATCTACATTAAGACGGAAGAGTCCTCTCTCAACAGAGGGGGAGGGATACGACACCACCTCTCCTCCTGTTTACCACACAGTCCTTTCAGCAGTTTCAAATAAAGTTCCACACCTATTTGCACCCTGATTTAGGTGACCCTGAGGGCTCAAATAAACCTCCAAGTGGCCTCAATGATTCTCATAGGGAGTACTAACGACCAGATGACTGCAAAGGAATATCAATCCTTCCATCCTCCGCCATTTGGTCAGAACTGAAGGAAGCTTCTTGGATCGAGAAGCGAAACGTCTTCAAGAGAGGAAGTCCAGTGGCCTTTGGAAAAAGCAGCTTTGGGACAATGGTGACCTAAAGGATCGTGGATTGACTGACTGATGGATTGCCTATGTATAGAGTAGAGTAATATTTTATTTTTCACCAGGATACGTATTTTGTAGCGGAAGAAGAAATAAGAGAGATTTGTGATAAAATCAATGATTTATGAGATTAAGAGCCAGAATAGATCTGGATTTGTATTTTAGAAGGAATACCCGAAGTGATCATATGTTTAATCTAAGATTAAATTGGACTATGGTAATTGTAAATTAATAAAGTTCAAAACGGGATTAGGATTTATGGAAATGAAATGCAGAAATGGATTGTTTTAAATATGTTAGATTATTTGAGGGAAATAGAGAGGGAACATTTAATGTATTTACTCGAGGTATTATATGATTTTGTTTCTGGACAACTGATCACCCAACCACCACCGTGTGTCTTGAGCATTTTGTTGTAAAAATTAAAAAAAACAATAAAATTTGTTATTAAAAAAAAAAGGATCGTGGATCTCCACAGACACCACCTCTTCCTGCAATGCTTTGAAAGTGGCAGCTGAAACAGGCCCCGTGAGGAGGTTTTCACACTTGGCTTCACAACTTCTGGGCAGTTTCAGTTTCACACCCGAAGCTGAGCAGAGGAAGCGAAGCCTCTGCAAAGCCTCTGTGGTGCGAGTCACCACATCCTCCCACAACTCGAAGCGGTTGTCGGGATTTGCATTTGTGGGTTTTACATGTCTTCCTGAAAGTCAAACCTGCTTCCCGTCTGCCTGAGGATGAGAGACTTTCTACCATCAGCCCCCCCCCCAAACTGCAGTCCTGACTTTCGGTCTTACCTGCCCTGCGAGGCGGGACGGAGGTTGGGGACCGTTCCAGAGGACTTCTGTCAGGAGTTGGGGCCTCCAAGATGTCTCGGACCTTGGAAAAAGAGGAAGACGGTCAGTCTGACATTGTGCCAGGAATTGGATTCTTCTGCCACGTGTGGGAATTTTGGCCGTTCCGGATCAGCTAGATGACCTTAGCTGAGCTAAACAGAGCCAGGTGTGGTTAGTATGGATGGGACACCACAAGGAAACCCCGCCATTGCAAGTGATCTGCCACCGTGGCTCGTATAAATCAATCAATCAATAAAAAATCCGCTGCCCAGGAAACTGGGTGATGCGAATTGAGCTCAAATGGGACCTTTCCCTTTCCCTGGAGAGGCCCAGCGCTGGATTGGAACTCGCTACACAGAAACTGGAAGAGCTTGCAGATTGGATCGCGAAAGCCGGATGTGGTGAAGGGATTAGGGCAAAGAGAATAGCAAGGGCACCTTCAAAAAGAAGGCTCTTACATGTGGGATGGAGAAAGGACTAGGCAGCAGCGGTTCCATCAGGCCGAAAAAGGGGTCGGGGGCTTCCTCCAGAGCTTCCATTAGAGCCAGTTGATCCGGAACCAGCAGGCCTGGTCTGGAGTTGGGAAGAAGAGAATGATAAAGTAAGGTAAGATAAGATAGGATAGAGAATAGAGAATAGATAATACATAATAGATAATAGGTAAGGTAAGATAGGATAGATAATATAGAGAATAGAGAATAGAGAATAGAGAATGGAGAATAGACAATAGACAATAGATAAGGTAAGATAGGATAGATAATAGATAATAGACAATAGACAATAAATAAGGTAAGATAAGATAGAGGATATATAATATATAATATATAGACAACAGACAATAGACAAAGTAAGTAAGATAGGATAGATAATAGAGAATAGACAATAGACAATAGACAATAGATAAGGTAAGATAGGATAGATAATAGATAATAGATAATAGATAATAGATAATAGACAATAGATAAGGTAAGGTAAGATAGGATAGATAATAGATAATAGATAATAGACAATAGATAAGGTAAGGTAAGATAGGATAGATAATAGATAATAGATAATAGATAAGGTAAAGTAAGGTAAGATAGGATAGATAATAGATAATAGACAATAGATAAGGTAAGATAAGATAGGATAGGATAGGATAGATAATAGATAATAGATAATAGACAATAGATAAGGTAAGGTAAGATAGATAATAGATAATAGATAAGGTAAAGTAAGGTAAGATAGGATAGATAATAGATAATAGACAATAGATAAGGTATGGTAAGATAGGGTAGATAATAGATAATAAATAGATAATAGATAAGGTAATGTAAGGTAACATAGGATAGATAATAGATAATAGACAATAGATAAGGTAAGGTAAGATAGGATAGATAACAGATAATAGATAAGGTAAAGTAAGGTAAAAGGATAGATAATAGATAGACAATAGATAAGGTAAGGTAAGATAGGATAGATAATAAATAAGGTAAAGTAAGGCAAGATAGGATAGATAATAGATAGTAGATAATAGACAATAGATAAGGAATGGTAAGATAGGATAGATAATAGATAATAGATAATAAATAGATAATAGATAAGGTAATGTAAGCTAAGATAGGATAGATAAGTGATAAGCAATGAGATAAGAGATAAGAGATAAAATAAGATACCCTTTATTGTCATTTTTTACTGTGGGCACACTGGCACACATTAAAAATGAAATTCTGCTCTCAAAAGTGTACACGTACATAACACACATAAAACAAGAAAAAGAATGATCTTGCCGAGGAACCCTAACACCCCCCCCCCCAAAATCACAGGCCTTTTAAATCAGTCAGGGAAAATCTCAATGGCTCACTGCTCAAGGTCGGTCAGATCAATCCTTATTTGTTGACGGGCACGGCTAAGGAGCTCCAAGCTGTGTTGAATTTCCTCTGAAAAGAGAGAGAGAGAAAAAATCAGAACCAGGGGAATCACCCAAACGTGGAAGCAATGCTTCTCACGTTCTTAATCCAA
This sequence comes from Crotalus tigris, assembly GCF_016545835.1. NCBI lineage: Eukaryota > Metazoa > Chordata > Lepidosauria > Squamata > Viperidae > Crotalus > Crotalus tigris. The sequence continues at coordinate 2,955,366 of NW_024096569.1, forward strand.
ATGTTTCCAAAACATATCAGTGATTAATTTCGGAAAACCCCGGGGGAGAAAATTCTGGAAGGGAAATAAAAGGCAGAAATGGTTTTCATTCCAATTGCTTGATTTAACTTCTTCCAGATGTGTTGCACCCAACCACTAAAAACCAAAAAGACTTTATATTTTAGCCTACACAGCAATGTTTTTCAATCTCGACCTCTTTAAGAAGGGTGGACTTCAACTCCCAGAATTCCCCAGCCAGCATGGCTGGCTGTGGAATTCTGGGAGTTGAAGTCCTCATACCTTAAAATTGTCAAGTTTGGGAAACACTGTATAAGAGAAGCAACTTTTGTGAGATGCATCTGAGATGCAAAAGGTCTGCCTTTTCATCAAACTTTTATTTTAAAGATGCTACCAGCTGCCCCTTGTCCCAAAGGTGCTTTTTTTCAGGAGGCAACTGGACTTTTACTTCTCATCTCAGAAGCTTCTTCAGCTCTGACTGGTCACCATTCTTGGAAGCTTCTGGGATGAGAAGCGAAACGTCCTCAAAGACAAACAAGACAGTCCAGTTGCAAAAGCCAATTTAGGACGGACCCGACCCTGGAAGACTGAGAACTTCCAGCGAGTTGGGAAACAAATCGTACCCACAAGATATTGACACTGGCGACTGTAGACCAAGATCACACCGTACTGCAACTGAGCGGAGAGGTAGAGTGAGAATCGTGGCCGGGATGACCCAGGAACTGGCGACGGGACGCGGACCAGGATGTACGCCATGATCTCCTCGCTGTAAGGAAAAGGAAATGCAGGTAATATTCGTATACATTTATATACATCAAAAACCAGGTTGTTCACCAGAGCTCCAGAGGGAATGACGAGAAGCAATGGGTGGAAACTGATCAAAGAGAGAAGCAACCTGGAACGAAGGAGAAACTTCCTGACAGTGAGGACAATTAACCAGTGGAACAGCTGGCCACCAGAAGTCGTAGGTGCTTCATCACTAGAGGTTTTTAAGAAAAGACTAAGATAGTCACTTGTCTGAGACGGTATAGGTTCTTCTGCTTGAGCAGGAGGCTGGACTAGAAGACCTCCAAGGTCCCTTCCAGTTCTATTCTATTCTATTCTATTCTATATTCCAATATCTATTCTATTCTATTCTATTCTATTCTATTCTATTCTATTCTATTCTATTCTATTCTGTATTTTATTATTCTATTTCTATTTTATTCTGTTCTGTTCTGTTCTGCCTTGGTTAGTAATGTCGTAGGTGCTTCATCACTAGAGGTTTTTAAGAAAAGACTACAATAGTCACTTGTCTGAGACGGTATAGGTTCTCCTTCTTGAGCGGGAGGCTGGACTAGAAGACCTCCAAGGTCCCTTCCAGTTCTATTCTATTCTATTCTATTCTGTTCTGTTCTGTTCTGTTCTGTTCTGTTCTGTATTTTATTATTCTATTTCTATTCTATTCTGTTCTGGTCTGATCTGTTCTGTTTTGCCTTGCTTAGCAATGAAAAAATTTGGGCTCAAATGCCGTCGCAAGTTGAGGACAACTTATATAGATCCTGCCCTCTTCAAAGAAATCGCAATAATTACTATTGTGAGTACGATACAAAAACATTGTAAGGGCTCGGCTTACAAAAGAACTTACAACAGATCTTTCAGTGACAGTTCAAAGTTACAACGTCACTTTAAAAAAATGACTTGGGACCGTTTTTCGCTCTTAACGGCCGCTGGTCACGGGATCAAAATTCAGCCGCATGGCAACTGCCTCATATTTATGACGGTCGCAGCGTCCTGGGATCCTATGATTCCCCTTTTTGCAACCTGCTGACAAGCAAAGGTCAAGAGGGAAAGCCAGATTCACTTAACAGCCACGTTACTAACTTAACAACTGTGGCAAGAAAGGTCGTAAAATGGGACAAAATTCACTTAACAGAGGTTTCACTTAGTAACAAAATTTTGGGGCTCAACTGTGATCGTAAGTCTCTAGTCCAGTGGTTCTCAACCTGTGGGTCGGGACCCCATTTGTGGTCGAACGACCATTTCATGGGGGTCGCCAAAACGCAGTCCGCCATTTTTCCCGCTTTTCCTTAGTTGTGCTCCTCCCTTTTATTCTATTGGTTTTTGAAAGCCAATAGAATAGACTCTCTTGAATAGAGTCTAATTCTATTGGCTTTCAAAAGCCAATAGGAATTGTCCAGGCTGTCTCTGCCCTGCTGAGCCTGCCAAAAGTCCCATTCTGCAAACGGTGCTGCACCAGTTGAGTAGTCCTCGACTTACGACCAATTGAGTAGTCCTTGACTTACGACCGGTTGGGGGTCGCGGCATTAAAAAGGTTGAGAACCACTGCCCTAGAATGACCTATAATAATAAAAAAAAACATCTACTCAGCAGGTCTCAATTCCTCTTTTAGGGAAGTCACCTGTCACTCACCAGGTTTGGGGAACGTTGACTTTCAGATATTCCCGCTTTAGGAGTTTAGCGGCACCAGTGGCTGCCAACCTGTGGGACATAAGACAATGTCAATCTGTGGGGTGGGCTTTAAGACCCCCTTAACTCTATTCTACTGCACCCAACCTCTGAATTCCCAACCAAAGCAATTACCAAATTGTAGAAAAGCGCCCGGTATGGCGTTGCAGAACGCTGGGATAGTAGAACATGGTGGAATAAGTGTTTAAGAATAAGAGGAAGAAAAACAATAAGGTTGTGTGATTTTTAGAAATTGTAATATATATATATATATATATATATATATATATATATATATATATATATATGGAGGGATGTTTGTGCTTTCTTCGAAAGAGTGGCCCTTTTCCAGAAAAGAAAGCTATATCCTATCTATTGTATTATTGTATTATTTTATATGTATATTATTCAAATTGATCAAGAGACAGATATATTTAAGTCTGTTTGAAGTCAGGAGTTTGTCTGATCTCAGAAATCAAGTAATCTCAATGCCTCAGTTTGATTTGAGACAGCATCAAATTTAGGGCACTTTTTCTTCCTCATAAAGTTTAAATTATTTCATTATTTCATAAAAAATTAGGCTTTTTATCGACATTTAAAGTGAAAAGATGTAGAGTGGAGTTGTGGAGATTTTTTTTTAGCAATGCTTTTAAATTAAAAGGGTCACATGAACAGGTTAATAAGCAGAATTTATTGAGAATGACCCCTTTTAGGCCTATAACTAATTATTGTATAAGAATCAATCAGAATCAGAAAGAACTGAAGCCCAATGGATCATATCATTCAAAATAAATCTTAATTGTATTAATTGTGAGAAGTAAATGAGGACAGAGTATTAGGAATTAGGCAGATTCCCCCCCCCCAAAAAAAAGACAATTAAAAAGGGGCTTAATTAGTGCCTAATAGTAAATTAAGGTGGTTTAACTGGAGTAAAAACCAATGGCTTGGAGCTTTTGACCAACTCTATCTTGTTAATTATTGCAATTATTGAGAATTAAGTTGAAAAAAACGATACACTGAAAGAGTTAAGCCATCCCCAAAATGGGGGACCTGGTTGGTGAGTGATTTTTTAAAAAAAATATGAAGTAATTAAGGGATTAATTGGAATTAAGAGAGGAAAAGGTTGGGATTCCAAATGATTCTTGTAAATTAAAGTCTCTAAATTCCCTCAGTGTATCCTAGACATCAAATGAAACAGGTGTAGGCTTTTGCCTCTAAAAGAACAACTTTGGACCAATCACTGCTGTTTTCCAAAGCTCTGGCCAATAAGAATCTCTCCCTCCTTTAACGGCTCAGCCAATCCCGGCATGAAGAAAAAGGTGAAGGTTTCTTCCAGCTTGGAGACAAGACGTTAGTTCCATAGTTCCAACCAATCACATCTCTGTACAGTATTCACTCTTCTGCCCTACCCCCCCCCCACTCTGTGGGCAATTGAGCAGCTCCATCCTCCTGATTGGATGGAGCCCAACACCTGTTGTCATCCGGGTTTCTTTTGGGAGGGTGGACCAATAAGAAGGCTGTCTGGAGTTGTAGCCAATCAAATCTTACCTCTTCGGTTCTCAGGTAGTATAAATGCCATTCAGTCTTTTTTGCTTAGGTTCTTGCCCCAAGGCTCATTCACCCACCCTCTTGCTAAGCTTGACCAATGAGATGAAAGAGTTTGAGAGGAAAACCATCCAATCACAGTGCACAGTGATTTTGCCCTCCCTATTTCCCCTGGAGACAGTGTTCTTCACCCCAGAGATTAATTAATTAATTAATTTATATCCCACCATTATTATTTTTATGAACAATTCAAGGTAGCCCACATGCCTAATATTGCTTCCTCTTCCTATCTTCCCCACAGCAACACGCCTGTGAGGTGGATTGGGCTAGACAGAGAATGGCCCAAAGTCACCTAGCTAGTTACCTTGGCTAAGGTGGAACTAGAATTCACCATCTCCTGGCAATAGGCCCAAAGTGATCCAGATAGTTTTCATAGCTAAGAGGGGACTAGAACTCTCAGTCTCCTGGTGATTGGCCCAAAGTCACCCAGCCAGCTTTCATGGGCAAATGCGGGACTAGAACTCTCGGTCTCCTGGTGATTGGACCAAAGCCACCCAGCTGGCTTTCATGGGCAAATATGGGACTAGAACTCACAATCACCTGGTTTCTAGCCCAATTAATATGACTGCTAATATCACATGTCTGTTGTTATTATTACTATTACTTAAATAAACTTGCCATCAAACTCTCAATGACTCTGGGCAGCTCACAAAAAAAATTGCAATAAAATGAATAAAAACATGAAAAATAAAGACACAATACCCCATCTGTTTATACACTGACAAGGTATCGCGAGAATAGAATAATTCACAATAGGTATCCAGGACTGTCTTTCTTGGTCAGCCGAGCCCACCTTGCAAGGCTGTCGTGAGGGTTAAAACGGTTGCTCTGTAAGTGAGACGGATGGGCTCTAAATACGAAACTTACCATAAATTAAGGAAATAAAATAAAATAAAAACAGAATGGGTTAAAAACCCATTTCCCTCCCTCCCCCTACTTTGGTCCTTATCAAAGCAAATAGTACAGAAAAATTCCAACTCAGCCATTTACATCCTGGCCTTTCTAAACAGGCTGTATTACATATTCCATCGTCCTGTATCAGAATGATTGGGAGTTGATGGGAGTTGTGGTCCAACACAACCGGAAAGACCCAGATTGGGGAAAACAGCGCTGTAAAAAAAATCACAAAAGAAACAGCCTTTCTGTCTTCCTTTGCAATTTCCTTTTGTTAATTTAGCAGAGAGAAATGGCTAAATGTTTTATTAGAGGCCTTTGTTTTTCTCAGTCTATTATTCCTACAATTAATGTGCTTTATTTTGCAGCATTCAAGCTGAAAGGCTAACTTTTGCTAACTTTTCCCATGCTTGCACAAAGCAACACCTTAGGAATGCTTCAGCCAGCTTTAATAAGTTTTATCTTGCAGCGGATTTGCAAGGATCAAAGGGAAACTGATTAGGGAGGATAGGTTGCCTAGCAACCCTGGGAGTACAGCCTGACCTCACCATGCCAATCACATATGCCTGGAAATGGAGCTTTGATCTACGAATTGCAGGCTGATGTCATCTTGGTAGCTTAGTTCAGTAATTTTGCATGCTTTGCTTTAGATTTGTTAGCTATCTTATTTTCAGTGATTGATCCCAAAAGGCTGGGGTTCCTTGCCTGGCGGTGCTAGCCCAATTAATCATACACCAAAGTTTGAGATAAATTTAATTCTGCTGAATGGCTCGCTAAGGGTTCCCACAGCAAGTGACCAGAAACAAAACTTTCCAGCATTTTTATACCTGTGGTTGCAAGCAAGTGCATTTTGATCTCAGAGGTGCATGATATAAGCAATTGTTCCCTATAAGCATTCCTTAGACCTGAGATTATCCATCCATCCATCCATCCATCCATCCATCCATCCATCCATCCATCCATCCATCCATCCATCCATCTATCTATCTATCTATCTATCTATCTATCTATCTATCTATCTATCTATCTATCTATCTATATCTCCAAGATCCCTTCCAACTCTATCATTCTGTAAATCCTCAGCCGAAAATGTAAATAACTACCCTGATCTAATAGTTTGGTGGCCACTGAATTTTTTAAAATAAACTGCATTGTTCATGAGTTCACAAGAAATCTTGCCACATTTTTGTTCATGACTGGAAGACTGGTGCGTCCCCTCCACTTCCTGGAAACAGTTTTAAAAGTCTCAAGTTTTAAAATGAGTCAACGGCTTTTTGAGTTTCCTCTTTTTTTTTTTGTGACAAATGGCAAACAGAAAAGGAAACCAAAAAACCTGAGAAAATATTATTTTATGTATTTTAACAGGACTAATTACTAACATGGTGATGTTATGTAATAGTAATAGTAATAAAGTTGGAAGGGACCTTGGAGGTCATCTAGTCCAACCCCCTGCTCGGGCAGGAAACCCTACATCATTTCGGACAAATAACTGTCCAGTCTCTTCTTAAAAACTTCCAGTGTTGGAGCATTCACCGCTTCTGGAGGCAGGTGGTTCCACTGGTTAATTGTTCTAACTGTCAGGAAGTTTCTACTTAGTTCTAGGTTGCTTCTCTCCTTGGTTAGTTTCCACCTGTTGCTTCTTTTCCTGCCTTCGGGTGCTTTGGAGAATAGCTTGACTGCTTCTTCTTTGGGGCAGCCCCTGAGCTATTGGAAGACTGCTATCATGTCCCCCCTCGTCCTTCTCTTCATTAGACTAGACATCCCCAATTCCAGAACCGTTCCTTATATGTTTTAGCCTCCAGTCTGCTGATCCTCTTTGTTGCTCTACTCTGTACTCTTTCTAGAGTCTCAACTTCTTTTTTACATCGTGGTGACCAAAACTGGATGCAGTATTCCAAGTGTGGCCTTACCAAGGCCTTGTAAAGTGGTATTAATACTTCACGTGATCTTGATTCTGTCCCTCTGTTAGTGCAGCCCAGCACTGTGTCGGCCTTTTTGGCAGCTGCAGCACATGGCTGGCTCCTATTTAAGGGATTGTCCACTAGGACTCCGAGGTCCCTCTCACAGTTACTACTATTGAGCAAGGTACCCCCAGGGGTAGGTATGCTGACTCAGGAATTCTGGGAGTTGGAAGTCCATGAGTCATAAAAGAGCCGAGGTTGCCTACCCCGGCCCTATACTATACCTATACATTTGGTTTTTCTTGCCTAAATGTAGAACCTTATTTTTTTCACCCTTGAATTTCATTTTGTTAGATAGTGCCTAGTGTTTGAGTCTGTCCAGATCCTTTTGTATCTTAAGCCTGTAACTTCTGGAGTGTTGTCTGGAGTGTTCTTAACACTGTTGTGTTCCTAGAAACATTTTTTTTTTTAAAAAAAAAAGCAGTGAAACAGTAAAATATTTTTTTTTGGGGGGGGGGGGGAAACAAAACGCTGAATGGAAAGAACTGGAGAGAGGAAAAAAATGTTATTATTATCAGGATCTTGAGTTACCCCAAACTGCTTGGTGGGAGTATAATGTTATCAATGACATAATCCTCTCAAAATCAAAAATTTTACTTTGTAAAAATGTGTAAACCCATGATATTCCCCAATTTCGTAGGGGTTGGGCCATTCCACCTTCAAGACAATCTGGACACAGCTAGTTCATTTAGTAACTGTTCAAAGTTATAAAGGCACTGAAAAAAGTCAGTTACGACCGCTTTTCATACTTACGACTTTGGTAGCATCCCGTGGTCAGGTGATCAAAATTCAACTGCTTGGCAACTGCCTCACGTTTATGACGGTCGCAGCACCCCGGGTCACGTGATCCCCTTTTACAACCTTCTGACAATCAAAGTCATTGGGGGGGGGAGCTGGAGTCACTTAACAACCGTTACCTCAACCTATCATCTGCGGTGACTCCCTTAACAACTGAGGCGAGAATGGTCGTCAAACGGGGCAAAAGTCCCTGAACAAATGTCTCACTTAAGGACGGAGATTTGGGGCTCCAATTGGCGGTTGTAAATCGAGGATCACCTGTGTGATGTTTCCAAACAGACCAAGAAAAGGTGTTCCCAGAAATATTATTTATTATGGAATTCTTTCTTTAAACAGAGACTTAAGATGTTTCGGAAGGGAGCTGTTTAAACCCGGAGGCAAAATTTTAGTCCACGTATCCATTTAATTTAGTTTGAATTTTGAATCAGTTTATACTTCCGTGGGTTGTGTGAATGACGAATCCTAATTCCATAAGCCGAACAGTCCAATCCATGGAAATACCTTTCAGCAACCATTTTTGGACTTTAAACTTCTATATGCAATGTGACAAAACCGACAGTTAAATATCCTTTATCCTTCTCAAGACAGATTATAAAAATAAACTTTTCAAAACTGCTGCCGGTCTCAGTTCAAAACACTCGATTCTTATAAAACTATCAAGACCAGAACAATTTTTTTCAGGGGCCTGTTGTTGTTTTTTAAATCCTCTAAATCTAATTTCTTTTTGTGATGCAGGCGGTCCTTGACTTGCAAGCCATTCATTTAGCAACCAAACTTCCAACATCGCTGAAAAAAAGTGACTTGAAAGCAGGCCTCGCACTTACGTCCGTCGCCAAGGTCACGTGATCAGAATCCTGGCACCTGGCAACCAACGTTTACAATGGTTGCAGGGTCTTGGGATCACTATTTGTGAGCTTCGCAACTGGCTTTGGACACGCAAAGTCAATCGGGGGGGGGAAGCTGGGTTTGTTTAAGGACTGTCTGATTCACTTAACGTCTGCAGCGATTCACTTGGCAAGCGCAGCAAAGAGGTCGTAAAACAGAGCGCAATTCGCCTAACCATCTTCTTGCTTACTAGTGGAAGTTCTGCCACCCCCACCCCCCCCAGGGTGGTCGTAAGGTCCGGGATTACCTTGCTCAATACTAGTAACTGTGAGAGGGACCTCGGAGTCCTAGTAGACAATCACTTAAGCATGAGCCAGCCGTGTGCTGCAGCTGCCAAAAAGGCCAACACAGTGCTAGGCTGCATTAACAGAGGGATAGAACCAAGATCACGTGAAGTGTTAATACCACTTTACAAGGCCTTGGTAAGGCCACACTTGGAATACGGCATCCAGTTTTGGTCACCACGATGTAAAAAAGATGTTGAGACTCTAGAAAGAGTGCAGAGAAGAGCAACCAAAATGATCAGAGGCTGAAACATATGAGGAACGGTTGCTGGAATTGGAGATCTCTCGTTTAATGAAGAGAAGGATGAGGGGGGACATGATAGCAGTCTTCCAGTTTCTCAGGGGCTGCCCCAAAGAAGAGGGAGTCAAGCTATATTCTCCAAAGCGCCTGAAGGCAGGAGAAGAAGCAACGGATGGAAACTCATCAAGGAGAGAAGCAACCTGGAATTAAGGAGAAATTTCCTGATAGTTAGAATTAATCAGTGGAACCACCTGCTTCCAGAAGCGGTGAATGCTCCAACACTGCTCCAAGAGATTGGACAACCAATTTGTCTGAAATGGTATAGGGTTTCCTGCCTGAGCAGGGGGTTGGACTAGAAGACATCCAAGGTCCCTTCCAACTATTCTATTCTATTCTATTCCTATTCTGTATTTTATTATTCTATTCTGTTCTATATTATTCCATTCCATTCCATATTTTCTATTCTATTCTATTCTATTGTATATTGTTCTATTCCATTCCATATTTTCTGTTCTATTCTAT
>NW_024096569.1:2970000-3275000 GCF_016545835.1 Crotalus tigris
ATTTAAGGTATTTAGATTTGTTTAGGACTTATATGTGTTTTAAGTTTTTCTTTTCTTTTTTTGAAAAATGTTAATTAAGCCTGTACTCAACTCTGGGAAGGTTGGGGGAGGGTTGGGAGGTTTGTGGAGGGGGGGAAGGGTATGGGAGGGTGGGGGGGTTCGGGGAGGGGATTTGTTTTGTAAAATTTAAAACTTTCAATAAAAAAAAAATAAAAAAAAAATAAAAGGTTCGCCATCATCACTGTTCTGTTCTGTTCTACTCTACTCTATTACTCCTACTCCATTCCCATTCCATTCTATTCTATTCCATCCCATTATTCTATCCTGTTCTGTTCCGTTCCTATTCTATTGTATTCCAGCTTCCTTCGTTGGTTTTCCTTGTCGGAAGCCGGCAAGGAAAGCCACAAACGGCAATCACATGACTCCAGGATGCTGCAGCCGTCATAAAATACCTGTCAAGTGCCCAAGGGCCTGAATTTTGATCCCACGACTTGGGATGCTGCGACGGTTGTAAGTGCGAGGACTGTTCAAAGCCACTATTTTCAGTGTCGCCGTTAATTTCGAGCGGCGGCTAAGTGGCTGGTTGTAAGTCAAGGACTACCTGTAACCTCTCCCTGCAAGTTGACACACAAAACAGACAGGCTGTGTGTTCACAAACAGGCCTTGTTCTCACCTGCTTGAAAATCCCGGGGTTTGAACAGCTGCTGGTAAGTGTTATTTTCCAGTTTGGTTTGGTGCTCAGGGGCTAAAAATCCTGACCACGAGACGCAGACGTTGCCCCGGCACAGAATGAAGATCCCTTCGTGGTTACTGGCCACCATGATGCCTTTTACCAAATCGTTGAGGAGAGACTGGACTGCCTTCTGCTTTGCGGAATTGGCCATTTTAACCGGGTCCGGCAGAATGACACGTTTCATGCAATTGACCACGCCGTTCATCGGAGCCGGGACCGACGTAATCAGAAAATCACCTTCCGGTAGCAAATACTCGCAGATCACAACTCCCGCATAGGCGATGGATAAGGAAAGAAAATAATCCTCTAAAAAAAAAAAAAAAATCAAGGATCGACGATATTAATTGAATCGACACTGGTTTTGCCTGACCTGATCCTAGAGGTCCTCGATTTATGACCGTAATTTGGGCTGGGATTTTCGACATCAGTCACTGGGGTAGGAAGTCGAGTTGTTCGCACAACCGGACCAAATAATAATAATAATAATAGTAATAGAGAAGATAGCAACAGACAGTTAAGTGCCACCTATGCAAAGAAGCTGAAGAAACAGTGGGCCACCTGGTAAGCTGGTTTAAAAAAAAGTCACAAATGACCACAGTCGGGACTGCAATTTCCATCGTTAAGCTGTCGCGGTTGTACGCTGAGTTACATCATATGACCAGACTCAATTTTACAACTATTTTTACAGCAGTCATAAGTTGGGTCACTGCAGCCTTTAAGTCAGTGGTTCTCAGCCTTTTTAATGCCGCAACCCCAACCGGTCGTAAGTCGAAGACCACTCAACCGGTTGTAAGTCGAGGACTACTCAACTGGTCGTAAGTCGAGGACTACTCGACTGGTGCAGCACCGTTTGCAGAATGGGACTTTTGGTGGGCTCAGCAGGGCAGAGACAGCCTGGACAATTCCTATTGGCTTTTGAAAGCCAATAGAATTAGACTCTATTCAAGAGAGTCTATTCTATTGGCTTCCAAAAGCCAATAGAATAAAAGGGAATAGCACAGCTAAGGAAAAGGGGGAAAAAATGGCGGACTGCATTGTTTGGCGACCCCCGTGAAATGGTCGTTCGACCCCAAATGGGGTCCCGACCCACAGGTTGAGAACCACTGCTTTAAAGCATGCTGGTTGGGAAATTCTGGGAGTTGAAGTCCATCTGCCTTAAAGTGACCAAGGTTAGGAAACTGTGTTTCAGAGGATCTCACCTGTTGGTCCAGTAGTAGCCCTCACCACAGGGTTGGGATCTGTACTCAAGCTGAAGCTGATCTCGGTCACTTCCGGCGCTGCAGGGATCAAAGAAACGCAGAACAGTAAACCCAAATGATCTACCCTTCCTCATGACCCAGCGATCCTCACCTAATTTGCCGCAAACGCCATCTTTCTCCTGTGCTACGAGATGTTCCAGTGTCTCATGAGCGTCAGTTATCTACTAGGGGTGATCTATTCGGCTAGAATCCATTTCAGGCAGGAATCTGGTCTGAGTCTCAAAGGTGCTTTTTCAAGAGGCAGGTGGACTTCCTTGTTTTCCTTTGAAGACGTTTTGCTTCTCATCCCAGGAGCTTCCTCGGCTCTGACTGGATGGTGGGGAATGGAAGGATTGATACTCCTTTGCAGTCATCTGGTCATTTGCCTTCTTTTAGAGGACTGTTGAGGCCACTTGGAGGTTTACCTGTGTTGTCAGGATCACCTGAGTAGCGCAAATGGGTGTGGAGCAGGGGTCTTCCAACTTGGCCCTTTGAGGACTTGTGGACTTCAACACCCAGAATTCCTCAGCCAGGCACGCTGGCTGAGGAATTCTGGGAGTCGAAGTCCACAAGTCATCAAAGGCCCAAGATGGAAGGCTCCTGTTTGTGGACTTCAACTCCCAGAATTCCTCAGCCAGCGTGAGGGAACTATGTCTCTTTTATTACTTGTGGACTTCAACTCCCAGAATTCCTCTGCCAGGCACGCTGGCTGAGGAATTCTGGGAGTCGAAGTCCACAAGTCATCAAAGGGCCAGGTTTGAAGACCCCTGCTTGTGGACTTCAATTCCCAGAATTCCTCAAACAATGTGAGGGAACTATGTCCCTTTTATTACTTGTGGACTTCAACTCCCAGAATTCCTCTGCCAGGCATGAGGGAACTATGTCCCTTTTATTACTTGTGGACTTCAACTCCCAGAATTCCTCTGCCAGGCATGAGGGAACTATGTCCCTTTTATTACTTGTGGACTTCAACTCCCAGAATTCCTCTGCCAGGCACGCTGGCTGAGGGATTCTGGGAGTCAAAGTCCACAAGTCATAAAAGGGCCAAGTTGGAAGAGCCCTGCTTGTGGAGCCTTCTTGGAACTGCTGAAAGGACTGTGTGGTAGACTGGAGATAGATGGTGTTGTATCCCTCCCCCTCGGTTGAGAGAGGGCTGTTCAATTTTGATATTGTACGCTGGGGAAACAAAACCACCACTTCACAAACACAGGGCACACCACAGGGGAACAAACCCATCAGGACCAGATTCAACCGTCCATCTGCCTTTAGAAGACGAAGGCCGCTCTTTCGAAGACAGCAATGTCCACATTCTGAAGAGAGAGGACCGCTGGCTTGAAAGAGGGGTCAAAGAGGCCATCTAGGTCAAAATTGTACAGCCCTCTCACAAGGGGGGGGGGAACACGATAACATCTATCTCCAATCTATCACACAGTCCTTTCAGCAGTTCTAAGAAGGCTCCATGCCCATTTGCACAACTCAGGAGATCTTGAGGACGCAGATAAACCTCCAAGTGGCCTCCACAATCCTCTAAAACAGGGCTTTTCAACCTTTTCACCCATTGTACCGCTTTTAGGATATAGCAACATCCGAGTACCCCCCGTCGCCTAGCAAGGTGTCAAAAACTTGATGACCAAATATATATATACATATATAAATAAAGGAAAAAAGCGATAAAGTACAGGTAGTCCTCGACTTACAACAGTTCTCTTACTGACTGTTCGAAGTTACAATGGCCCTGAAAAAAGTGCCCCCCAAGCCACAGCCGAGCAAGACACCTGCCTGCCTGCCCGGCCGCGCTCTTCCTCCTGTCCGAGGTTTTCATTGTTGTGAGCATTTCTTTGAGGATTGGCAATGGGGGTGGGTGGGTGGGGTGTTTGGTTTTTATTCCCCGTCTGCTGGGTGGTTGCAGCAGGTTTTGGTCACTTCACATGACCCTGGGACACTGTGACCGTCATAAATATGAATCGGTTGCCAGGCATCTGAATGTCAATCACAAGACCCTGGAGAGGCTGCAACATTACAGCTGATCGGCGCTTCTTCAGGGTTCAGCAGAAGCACCAGGATCAGTGCTGCTTTCCAGCTGACTGGTGCTTCTTCTGGGCTCAGCAGAAGCACCAGGATCAGTGCCGCTTTCAGCTGATCGGTGCTTCTTCTGGGCTCAGCAGAAGCGACAGGATCAGTGCCACTTTCCAGCTGACTGGTGCTTCTTCAGGGCTCAGCAGAAGCACCAGGATCAGCGCCGAGCTCCAGCTGGATCCTGGCGCTGATCCTGGCGCTTCCACTGAGCCCTGACAGCCCTGCAACTCCAGCTGTCTCTCGCTCAGGCTTGTGCGGTGCTGCCCCCGATTCAGCTCATTCCCCTCCCCTGCTACCCCTTTTCTAGGATGGTCGCGTCCCACCTGCCAGGTGCCCATGTACCACCGGTGGTACCCGTACCACTGGTTGAAAAGCCCTGCTCTAAAAGGAGGCAAATGACCAGATGACTGCCAAGGCGTATAAATCTTTCCATTCCCCACCGTCCAGTCGAGCCAAAGAAGCTTCTGGGATGAAAAGAGAAACGTCTTCAAAGAAAAACAATGAAATCCAGGTGCCTCCTGAAAAAAAGAAGCTTTGGGACAACCACGTCCTGGACGACGGAGAACATCCCTAGACAATCTACTCTGAGTAGCTTCGAGGTGGCTATTCAACCTCCATTTCTAAACAGGCGACGCAGCTCGCTCCCCAACCATAGGCCCCACATAGAGGTAGTCCTCGACTTACGATCCAAAATTTCCATTGCTAAGTGAAAAGGTTGACCTCTTTTTGACCCCCTTGCTCGCCACCATCCTTAAGCGAATCACTGCAGTTGTTAGTCACACGGTTGTTAAGTGAATCTGGCTTCCCCCCGTTGACTTGGCTGGTCAGACGGTCGCTAAAGGGGACACCTGGGACACTGCAACCGTCCTAAGTGTGAGCCAGGTGCCAAGTGTCTGAATGTGGATCGCGTGGCGCTGCAACGGTCGTTAAGTGTGAAAACGACCACGAGTCGCTTTTTCCAGGGCCGTCCTAACTTCGAACGGTCGCTAAACGAACTGTTGTAAGTCAAGGACTTTACCTCACTACACACTGTTGTAAGGCGAGGACTTTACCTCACTAAACAGTTGTAAGTCGAGGACTTTACAAAGCTGTTGTAAGTCGAGGACTTTACCTCACTAAACAGTTGTAAGTCGAGGACTTTGCCTCACTACACAAAACTGTTGTAAGTTGAGGACTTTACCTGTATTCAGAATCCCTTTGAATTTTGTTCTCACGCACAGGTAATTTCTCAATCAACGACCTGTGCAGGTAGTCCTTGATTTACGACAGTTTCTTTAGTGACGGTCCAAAGTTACGACGGCATGGAAAAAAGGGACTCACAGCCGTTTTTCACACTTACAACCGACCGTTGTAGCATCCCCAAAGTCACAGGATCGAAATTCGGCCAACTGGTTCATATTTACGACGGGTCGCAACGTCCCAGGGGGTCACGTGATCCCCCTCTTTGGCGACCTTCTGACCATGGGTAAGCCGAATTCGCTGAACAGCCGTGTTGCTAACTTAACGACTGCAAGGATTCGCTTGAACGACGGTGGCGAGAGACGTTGTAAAATGGGGCAAAACTCACTTGACAACGGTTTCACTGGGGCTCAACCGTGGTCGTAAGCCGAGGACCACCTGTACGAAGTCTCCTCTTGGGGCCGTCTGGCCTCGCAGAAGCCCTCCATGGACCCCCCCCAAAGCTACAACTTACAGGGGCCCTGGGTATTCCCCCACCTGGTTCAGCGGCCTGAGGACTGACTTCCCCGCTCTGGTAGTTGGGCGGGTTGAAAGCGCTGGAGGCAAGGCTCACGGTGGTTTCTGGGGTGGGGGTCTCCGCCTGGGGAAGCAAGAGAGAGAGATTGGGGGGGGGGTCTTCACACGTTTCCTAGATCCAGACCTTCCCGCTTTCGTTCACAGTGAGGCCGAGGGAGGAATAGCTTCAAAACCCTCAGAATTGGGGGAGGGGGAGAAGGAGGAGGAGGTGATGATGAAGAAAGAAAAGGAGGAGGAAAAGAGAAGAGGAGGAATGGAGGAGGAGGAGGAGAAGGAAAAGGTAGAGGAGAGGAGGAGAGGAAGAGAGGAGAGGAGAAGGAGGAGGAGAAGGAGGAGAGGAGGAGGAGAAGGGGGCAAGGAGGAGGAGGAGAGGAGGAGGAGGAGAAGAAGGAGAGGAGGAGAAGGAGGAGGAGAAGGAGGAGAAGAGGAGGAGAAGGAAAAGGAGGAGGAGAGAAGGAGAAGAAAAAGGAGGACAGGAGAAGGAGAGGAAGAGGAGGAGAGGAGGAGAAGGAGAAGAAAAAGGAGGACAGGAGAAGGAGAGGAAGAGGAGGAGAAGGAGAAGAAAAAGGAGGACAGGCGAAGGAGAGGAAGAGGAGGAGAGGAGGAGAAGGAGAAGAAAAAGGAGGACAGGAGAAGGAGAGAAAGAGGAGGAGTAGTACCAGAAGAAAAGGAGGAGGAGGAGAAAGAAAAGGAGGAGATGAAGGAGGAGAAGAAAGGAGGAGGAGGGAAAGGAGAAGGAGCAGGAGGAGGAGAGCAGGAGAGGAGTACCAGAAGAAAAGGAGGAGAAAGAAAAGGAGATGAAGGAGGAGGAGATGAATGAAAAGAGAAGGAGGAGCAGAAGAAAGAAAAGGAGAAGGAGGAGGAGGAGGAAAGAAGAAGGAGGGGGAGAGGAAGAGGAGGAGGAGGAGGAGAGGAGGAGTACTAGAAGAAAAGGAGGAGAAAGAAAAGGAGATGAAGGAGGAGGAGATGAATGAAAAGAGAAGGAGGAGCAGAACAAGAAGAAAGAAAAGGAGGAAGAGGAGGAGGGATAGAGGAGAAGCTAAAACAAACCAAGGCAAGTCATGTCCACAAAGATCACATCAGCAGTTCTCAACCTCGGCCCCTTTAAGATGCGTAGACTTCAACTCCCAGAATTCCCCATCCAGTTGAAAGCCACGCTGCTCAGAGCTGTCTCCCTAATCTGGATGTCCTTTCTCCAAGAGCGTGGCATGGGGACAGAGTAAGCCCCCCCTCCTCCATCTTGGCCCCATCCAGGCCAGGCCTCCCTCCCTCCCCTCCGGGGTCTCAACCAGCTCCGTCTTCACCCCTTACCCTCTGCAGCTGCAAAAGGGAATCTGCTGGTGGCTGGATCACCTCCCTGGGACTCGCCGACGCCTCGGGGCTGCTGGCATCGCCCATTCTCTCCCGCTTGGTCTTCCGTAGTTTGGCCTTCTTGCCTTGAAAGAAAGAGAGAAAAGCCCAATTTAAGCCATATCCTGTTTCCCCTCAACAGCCCTGCAAGGTAGGCCAGGTCAGAAAAAGACAGCAAGGATTACAGGGCTCCCGTTTCTCAACTCAGCTGCTGGAAGAGGTGAGGACTTCAACTCCCAGAATTCCCTAGCCAGCTTGGAAGTGGAAGTCCACCCATCTCGAAGCACGCTGGAGTAGGGAATTCTGGGAAATGATGTCCACCCATTTTAAAGGATGTTGCCTGGAGAATTCTGGGAGTTGAACTACACACCTCTTAAAGCAGGGGACTTCAAACTTGGCCCTTTCATAACTTGTGGACTTCAACTCCCAGAATTCCTCAGCCACGCACACTGGCTGAGGAATTCTGGGAGATGAAGTCCACAAGTCATAAAAAGGGCCAAGTTTGAAGAACCCCGTCTTAAAGCATGCTGGCTAGGGAATTCTGGGAGTTGAAGTCCACCCATCTTGAAGCATGCTGCCTGGAGAATTCTGGGAGTTGAACTACACACCTCTTAAAGCAGGGGTCTTCAACCTTGGCCCTTTTATGATTTGTGGACTTCAACTCCCAGAATTCCTTAGCCACGCACGCTGGCTGAGGAATTCCGGGAGATGAAGTCCACAAGTCATAAAACGGCCAAGTTTGAAGACCCCTATCTTAAAACATGCTGGCTGGGGAATCCTGGGAGTTGAAGTCCACACCTCTTAAAAGCAAAATGGCTGGGGCAGGGGTAGGCAACCTTGGCTCTTTTATGACTCGTGGACTTCAACTCCCAGAATTCCTGAGCCAGCCACGCTGAGGGGAAAGGGAGAGGTTTCCAAGCTGAGCCGTACTGGCTCAGGAATTCTGGGAGTTGAAGTCCACCAGTCATAAAAGAGCCAAGGTTGCCTAGCCCTGGGCTGGGGAATTCTAGGAACTGAGGGCCTCGGAGGATGGCTTTTGCAATACTTGAAACGTGGTTTTTGTAGTACTGTAATTAACGTGGGTTTTCTTGCATTTTAGAGTTGCTTTTTCAATTGTTTTGCCGATAATCTCCCATAAATCTTAACCTTCCAGAAAAAGGCCTCTCTTTCAGCAACTGGGCTTGGCAGGAGAGCATTCAGTACATTGTAGATAACAATTTTGTGTTTATCTTTTCGCAAGTCTCTGCCCACAAAGGAAACAGTCAAGCCCAACCTTGGGAAGCTCCCAGAATGTATCTTTAGTACCCAAACCCATTTTGAGGTTTTTTTTTTTCCTTTAGCAAATGTTTCTTTTGCTTTTATTCCGAATACAAGGCCCTTTTCTAGGGTTACGCTGCAATTCTTGTGAGGTAACTTAACAGATGACAACTTCTAAACCAATCGACCTTTGCTTCGAAATTCTTTGTCGTGCTAACTATAAAAGTAAATGTAATCCATTTTGGGGGGTTCCCCCTTTTCATAGGGAGACCGTACTTTGTCAGAATATATTCTAATAAATCGCTTTTAAATGATTTTCCGACTTGGTTGCTTATTGGAAAAGGTAAACCAAAGTAGAACCTAGAACCAGATTTGGCCATCAAAGCTAAAATCTTCCTATCTTAAAGCATGCTGGCTGGGGAATTCTGGGAGTTGAAGTCCACGCATCTTAAAGCATGGCTGGCTGGGAATTCTGGGAGTGGAAGTCCACCCATCTTAAAGCACGCTGGCTTGGGAATTCTGGGAGTCAAAGCCCACCCATCTTAAAGCATGCTGGCTTGGGAATTCTGGGAGTCGAAGTCCACGCATCTTAAAGCATGGCTGGCTGGGGAATTCTGGGAGTTGAAGTCCACCCAACTTAAAACAGGCTGGCTGGGGAATTCTGGGAGTCAAAGCCCATCCATATTAAAGCACGCTGGCTTGGGAATTCTGGGAGTTGAAGTCCACACATCTTAAAGCAGGCTGGCTGGGGACTTCTGGGAGTTGAAGTCCATGCATCTTACAGCATGCTGGGTGAAGATTTCTGGGAATCGAAGCCCATCCATTTGAGGCAATGGTGGTTAGGGAATTCTGGGAGTTGAGTTCCGCCCATCTTAAAGCTGCCTGCTTTTAATATCTGTTTCCCCAAAATGGCCGCTACTCGTCGAATGCAGCTTGTGACACGTTGCACCAAGCTTGTGCAGGCCTTGAACCAGCTAAGGTACAGAAATCCAGAGTATCTGGGCTGGTGTTCGGAGACCTGGGTTCAAATCTTCCTTCCTGCTGCTTTCTTTCCTGGCCTTGCCTACCTGGAAGGTGGTTTGGAAAGCAAAAAGTAACAAACTTTGATGGGAGCCAGCTAAACAATGTAGGAGAAAAGTGAGATACCGGATGGGATTAATAATGTGCAAATTCTGGAATTCCTATAAAGGGGATCGATTGGTGAAAAATATCCACTCTCCCCCCCCCCCCAAGACATGTTCCTGGGCCAGACTGCTCACCATCCAAGACACATATCCCCCAGGCCCATAATGGCTGGGGCTGATGGTAATTGGAGTCCCCCGTAGCTCCACAAGGCACAGGAAGACTCTGCAAAGAAAACCCAGAGCATTTCCTCACCCAGCACCTGCTCCAGGATCGGCACCAAGCGATACACTTTGTAAGGCTCCGTGATGTCCAGCCGGGAACGGGACTGCACTTCCTCGAACTCGGGACTTTTGCTCAAAGCGCAGCGGACCCGGGTCTTCCAAGTTGCCGGGTTGCTTTCTCCGGGGTTATACTTTCCTTTATAGATAGCCCAAGCCTAGAAAAGGAACATTTATTTATCTATCATCCATCCATCTATCCATCCAATCTCTCTCTCTCACACACACACACAAACCCACACAGTCTCCATCCATCCATCCATCCATCCTAGAACTAAGGAGTAACGTCCTGACAGTTAGAACAATTAACCAGTGGAACAACCTGCCTCCAGAAGCTGTGAATGCTCCAACACTGGAAGTTTTTAAGAGACTAGACAGCCATTTGTCTCAAATGGTATAGGGTTTCCTGCCTGAGCAGGGGGTTGGACTAGATGACCTCCAAGGTCCCTTCCAACTTTATTATTATTACTATAACGACTACCGCTTCTGACTAGGATGTAGCCACCAATTCCCGGCCTCCCCTTTCCACCCCATCTACCAACTCAGCACCTTGAAGAAGCCGGCGTCTTCATCCTGGCGGAATTCGTGCTTCCCGGCGTGTTTCCACGGGATACGGAACATGGTCTTGGCCGGAGGGTCATCCCAAACCAAACCTGGGAATTTCCCGCTCTCCACCTGCTCCACGGTCCAGTCGCGGAGTTTCCGGGTGGATCGTATCCCTCGCTTGGAAGTCGCCATCTACCAGGAGAGAGAAAAAAAAATGATAATGCAGTTGGTCCTCAACTTACAACGGTTCACTTAACGTCTGTTCAAAGTTACAATGGTGTGGGGGAAAAAAAAGTGACCGGAGAGAGGGGTTGATAGTTCAGCAAGTTCTTTTTTTTTAGAGTATTTATTTATTTGTTTACTTATGTATTCATTCTTTTTTATAATAATGATAGATAGATAGATAGATAGATAGATAGATAGGTAGATAGATAGATAGATAGATAGATAGATATAGATGTCTATCTATATCTATCTATCTAGACCAAGGGTAGGCAATCTTGGCTCTTTTATGACTGGTGGACTTCAACTCCCAGAATTCCCGAGCCAGCACGGCTCAGCTTGGAAACCTCTCCCTTTCCCCTCAGCGTGGCTGGCTCAGGAATTCTGGGAGTTGAAGTCCACGAATCATAAAAGAGCCAAAATGGCCTACCCCTGCTCTAGACAGACAGATAGAAATATCTATCTATCTAATCTATCTATCTATCTATCTATCTATCTATCTATCTATCTATCTATCTATCAATCTATCAATCTATCTATCTATCATCTATCTATCTACACACAATAAAATAATAATAAAAAATAAAATAAAAATAAAATAAAATAAAAGCCTGAGAGAAAAATAGATGAAAAGCTCATTCTTAAAAAGAATAACAATCCAGATTTGGAAAGAACTTCAAGCAGACAAGGGCTAGCAAAAAAGACCTCAAGGAAGTTTCAGTGAGAAAACACATCGCACACCACCCACACAAAGGTTTCTTTGTTGAACTTCAAATAACCTCAGAAAATCAGAGATATGAGAGAGCAGCTCTTGGGCAGCTGTACAAAGAGAGGAAGAAAGATATTAAATAAATAAATAAACAAGAGAGAGGGGGTGGAATTCGGATTATTATTATTATTATTTATTAAAACCTAAAGCAGAGGGAAAATAAAGTAATGATCAAAAAAGACCATGTGGAGGAAGGAAAAAATAAAATACCGTAAGGAATGGTTCAAACCAGAAAGATGGGTAACTTTAGAAATCAACTACTGTTAAGTCAAGCAATACAATCTCTTCCATAGAAATCAAGATGAATGAATCAATGAATCAATTAATCAATTAACTAATCAAATCTCTTCTAAATAACCAGGTTAACAAATAAATAAAAATAAAATATCTTCTAAAGAGATAGATAGATCGATAGATAGATCGATAGATAGATCGATAGATAGGAGATAGATAATAACAATAATAAAGTTGGAAGGGATCTTGGAGGTCATCTAGTCCAACCCCCTGCTCAGGCAGGAAACCCTATGGACTAGGTGTTCACTGATTCGTTGATTATCTTTTCCAGAATCTTCCCAGGTATTGAGGTCAGGATGATAGGTCTGTAATTTCCTGGATCCATTCCCCCCCCCCCGCTTTTTTCTGAAGATGGGAACTACATCAGCTCTTTTCCAGTCATGTGGTAGATCCAGGATCTTTGAAAGATATAATTCAGTGGTTCTGAGATCACAACTGGCAGTTCCTTGAGAACCTTGGGGTGTAATCCGTCTGGTCCTGGTGATTTGAACTCGTCTAGGCTGGACATTTTCTTGCCTATCTTAACTTGTGTTTCTAATCTGTTTTTTATGGTACTGTTTTTGATAGGTTGGACCAGTGGTGGCGAACCTATGGCACGGGTGCCAGAGGCAGGACTCAGAGCCCTTTCTGTGGGCACGCGCACCATGCCCTGGAGATGGCAACCGTCTCTCTTCAACCAGCTGCCCACTAACTCACCGAGCTCCCATGTGGCCGGATGCATCCCAGCATGGCTGGTTTCCCTCCCCCCTCATCCCATCCCTCCTGGCCTCGCATGGCCTCACATGCTACTACATGCTGCTGTTGACGGACAGTGTCGGCCCCCAGGCGCTCGCTGGCCTCTGTCTGCGGGGGCCAATGGTGTCAGGCAGCAGCCACTCTGGCCCCTGCACTGCCTTTCCCTGCAACAATGGCACCCCTGCCCTGCTCGCCTCCCCTCACCCCGCAGGACGAGTCTCCTGCCCACTGTCCCACCCACCAGAGACCCCCTGGATCTCCCCCAACCCTGTCCGGCCCTCACAGGAGTCAGCCACGCCCACCTAGTGGGCCATGCCCACCTGGCATCTGGCGATAAATAAGTGGGTTTTGGGGTGCAGTTTGGGCACTTGGATCTCTAAAAGGTTCGCCATCACTGGGTTGGACTGTTTCCTCCCTTTGTGTAAAGAAGATGCAAAAAACGAGTTAAATGGTTCTGCTTTCTCCCTGTTGCTTGTCACCTTCTTGCCACTTTCCCCCACTAATGGACCAATCATTGCCTTCATTTTTTTCTTGTTTTTTTACACGTTGAAAGAAGCGTTTTTTGTTATTTTTGACTTTGGTCGCAAGCCTTAGTTCATTTTGAGCCTTAGCTTTCCTCACTTCATCTTTGCAGGCTCGGGCTATTTGCTGATATTCTGCCTTAGTTATGTGCCCCTCTTTCCACTTTTTATACTTGTCCTTTTTATCTTTCAATTGATCAGAGAGTTCTTTATGCAGCCATGCTGGTTTCTTTTGAGAGCTGTTATTTTTCTTTCTTTGTTGGTATTGTGCTAGACTGGGCTTTTATTATCTCACTTTTCAAAATTTCCCAAGCTTCTTGAGTTGTTTTCCCCTTGAGGATACTCATCCATGGAATCCTTTCCAAGCCCTCTCTAGGTTTATTAAAATTAGCTCTCTTAAAGTCCAAGACTCTATGACTGTGTTCTATTGCTTGTGCTTCCAGAATGTTGAATTCCAATATTGCATGATCTCTTCCCCCCCAAGGTTCCTGTGGCTTCAACACCTTCTATCATTTCATCTCTGTTAGTGAGGATTAGATCCAATATGGCTAATCCCCTAGTTCCCTTCTCTACTTTTTGGGAGACAAAGTTGTCTGCTAGGTTTGTCAGGAATCTGTTTGATCTTCCAGTTGGTGGAAGATGATACAGATTAGATAGATAGATGTAGATGATATAGATAGATGATAAAAGATAGATAGATAGATAGATAGATAGATAGATAGATAGATAGATAGGAAGATGTTTTATTTATCTATATCTATCTAAGAATGAAAGAAACAGTTGTTGTTGTTAATTGTTAATAGCGAAGTCGTGTCCGACCCATCGGGACCCCATGGACAACGTTCCTCCAGGCCTTCCTGTCCTCTACCATCTTCTGGAGTCCATTTAAGCTCATGCCTACTGCTTCAGTGACTCCATCCAGCCATCTCATTCTCTGTCGTCCCCTTTTTCTATTGCCCTCCATCTTTCCCAGCATTAGGCCCTTCTCCAGTGAGTCCTTCCTTCTCATTAGGTGGCCAAAGTATTTGAGTTTCAACTTCAGGATCTGGCCTTCTAAAGAGCAGTCGGGGTTGATCTCTTCTAGGACTGACCAGTTTGAACGCCTTGCAGTCCAAGGGACTCGCAAAATAAAATCTCTTCTACAGAAATCCAAGAAACAGACAGACAGACAAATAAATGAAACTTCTTCTGCAGAAAGCAAATAAACAACAACAGCCAAAACATTATTGATTTAAAAGAAGTTACAGGTGGACAATTTACTGCTTGCCTTTCCCCTAACTGGGGATGGCTACCAATCAACCATCTTCCACCATCCCCAAAAATGAAACATATAAAATGACTTCAAAACTCAACGGATTTTCGCTCTTCTGCAAAACCCTGTTTTAACTTGGGATGCCTCTCCCTCCCACCCGTCCCTTGACCCAAACTAAGGAAGCAAATAACAACAACAACAATTGTTGATAAGAAAGACAAAAAAGTCTGGATAGTGGATGTGGCAGTGCCTGGAGACAGCAGAATAGACGAGAAAGAACTGGAGAATATAACATAATACAAAGACCTACAAATAGAAATAGAAAGACTATGGCAAAGGCAAGCAAGGGTGGCACCAATAGTGATAGGCACCTTGGATGCAATCCCAAAACAACTGGAGCACCACTTGGACACCATCATCAGCATTGACAAATTCACCATCAGTCAATTGCAAAAGGCGGCCTTACTAGGAACTGCTTCCATCCTGCGACGAGATCAGTGATACCATCATACATCCACATTTGCCTATCCCAGGTCCTTGGTAAGGACTCGATAGGTAGACAAAAATGCCAAATCCAGTCTGAACATCTGGCTGACTGACTAATCATCATCAACAACAACAATAATAATAATCCACATCTGCCTATCCCAGGTCTTTGGTAAAGAGTACTCGATGGCCGACTGTGATGATGATGATGATGATGATGATGATGATAATAATAATAATAATAATAATCCACATCTGCCTATCTCAGGTCCTTGAAAAGGATTCGATAGGTAGACAAAAATGCCAAACCCAGTCTGAACATCTGGCTGACTGTGCGATGAATATTATTATTATTATTATTAATAATAATAATAATAATAATGAGATACATGGAAATTTTGAACTTATCAGACCTAAATATTCTGACTTTGCAAACCCCAAACCCCTCCTTACTTGGAACTGCCTATATATACTCAGACGCTCCCTTAAAAGCCTTTAGGTCCTGGATTAGGACTTGAACTCTTAAGTTTTTACCAGTCCCAGACTTTGAGTCAAACGAAAGATTAAATCAATAACAACAATAATGATAATAATAGGAGCTCCGGACGGGTGGGATCACAGTCCCCATCACCCCCAGCCAACCGAGGAGGATGGTTTTGCCCGTTCACTGCCACACCTTTGAGGGAAGATCAAAGGAAGAAAGAAAGGAAGAAAGAAAGAGAAAGAAAGAGAAAGAAAGAAAGAAAGAAAGAGAAAGAAAGAAGGAAAGAAGGAAAGAAAGAAAGAAAGAAAGAAAGAAGGAAGGAAAGAAAGAAAGAAAGAAAGAAAGAAAGAAAGAAAGAAAGAAAGAAAGAAAGAAAGAAAGAAAGGCTAGCCACATTTATTTTTTTTTAAAAAAAAAAGTCGCAGGAGACATTCAACCCCTTAATGCCTTTTCAGCAGCAGCGCCTGGTTTACTAGTATGCTGGGTTTTGGGTTTTTTTAAACAACGACAATAATAACAACAACTAGAGTCCGATGCAACCTATCCCGTAGATAGATAGATAGATAGATAGATAGATAGATAGATAGATAGATAGATAGATAGATAGATAGATAGATAGATAGATGAGAGAGAGAAGGAGGGGAGAGGGAGCGAGCGAGCGCGTGGCGCAATAGTTGCATTTAAAAATAAAAATAAAAAATCAAAGCATACCCCGTTTGCAAAAAAGAACTTAAAAGTTAGCCAGGCATCTTTGCCTAAAAAAACAAATGCAAACGGCTCGCGCCCGTTTGCATAGAAGCCAGCAAACCAATGAAGAAACAAACAAAGAAAGAAATAAATCGGGCACGTTTGC
The DNA here is from genome assembly GCF_016545835.1 of Crotalus tigris. NCBI lineage: Eukaryota > Metazoa > Chordata > Lepidosauria > Squamata > Viperidae > Crotalus > Crotalus tigris. Next base: position 2,985,975 of record NW_024096569.1, read on the forward strand.
ATAAAAAGTAAATAAACTTTTTTTTTCCAAGGGAGTTTAAGACGGTTGGGGGGGGGGAAGAAGAGGAGGAGGAGGAGGAGGAAAGTCCTACCTGTACCCCCTCCCTGGGCTTCTCCTTTTCCTTTTCTATCTCCTTCCCTTCTTCTTCCTCCCTTCCGATGCTCAGCCCGGTCAAAGCGGCGGCGGCGGCGGCGGCGACTCCCGGGCTGCCAGCTGACGCCCGGCCCCGCCTGTTCTCCCTCCGGTCCGCCCCCTGGGCCCCGCCCCAATCCGTTTCTTCGTCCCTTTCGCCTCCTTCCCAGAAATCACGTGCTGCGCCTGCCCACGCTGCGCCGACCACCAGAGGGCGACAGAGAGCAGGCGCTTTTCCTTTTTTCTTTCTTTTAAAAAGCGGAATATTGTATTCTGTATATCTAGCCATCCTCTCTTTTATCTCTTTCATCCGTCTGTCATTTCTGTCATCTATTTTGTCATCTCTGTCTCTATCAACAACGGCAACGGATGGAAACTCATCAAGGGGAGAAGCAACCTAGAACTAAGGAGAAACTTCCAGGCAGTTAGAACAATTAACCAGTGGAACCACCTGCCTCCAGAAGCGGTGAATGCTCCAAACACTGGAAGTTTTTCAGAAGAGACTGGACTGGTCCGAAATGGTATAGGGTTTTCTGTCTGAGCAGGGGGTTGGACTAGGTGACCTCCAAGGTCCCTTCCAACTTTATTATTGATCATCGCACAGTCAGCCAGATGTTCAGACTGGATTTGGCATTTTGTCTACCTATCGAGTCCTTACCCAGGACCTGGGATAGGCAGATGTGGATGTTTGATGGTATTACAGGTATCGTCGCAGGATGGAAGCAGTTCCTAGTAAGGCCGCCTTTTGCAATTGACTAATAGCGAATTTGTCAATGCCAATGGTGTTCAAGTGGTGCTCCAGTTGTTTTGGGATTGCACCCAAGGAGCCTATGACTATTGGTACTACCCTTGCTTGCTTTTGCCACAGTCTTTCTATTTCTATTTGTAGGTCTTTGCATTTTGTTATCTTCTCCAGTTCTTTCTCTTCTATTCTGCTATCTCCAGGCACTGCCACGTCCACTATCCAGACTTTTTTGTCTTTCTTATCGACAATTGTTAAGTCTGGGGTGTTATGTTGCAGGTGCTTGTCTGTTTGAATTCTGAAGTCCCAGAGCAGTTTAATTTTATCATTTTCTATGACTTTCTCTATTTTATGATCCCACCAGTTTTTGCTTACAGGCAAATGATATTTTTTGCAGATCTTCCAATGCACCATTGTTGCTACTTTGTCATGCCGCTGCTTGTAATCAGTCTGTGCAATCTTCTTGCAACAGCTTACCAAGTGGTCCACTGTTTCTTCAGCTTCTTTGCATAGGCAGCACTTACTGTCTGTTGCTGTCTTCTCAATTTTGACTTTGTATGCATTTGTCCTTAAGGCTTGGTCTTGTGCAGCCAGAATTAGTCCCTCGGTCTCTTTCTTCAATTTTCCTGCTCTTAGCCATTGCCAGGTTTTATTATTATCTGCTTTCCCAGCTATTTTTTTAATGTATTGGCCATGTAGTGCTTTGTCTTCCCATGCCTCTATTCTGTTCTTCATTTGGTCTTTCTTGTAGGCCAGTTTGGTCTCTCCAGTAGTTAGTAAGCCTTCCTGATATACTAATTTCAGTGCATCTTCATCATTGTTCTTCAGATATTCTTCCAAAGCCATTTTTTCTTCTTCAACCATCTGATGTACTTGTAGCATTCCACGCCCACCTATTTGCCTTGGTAGATAAAGTCTATCAATGTCACTGCGTGGATGAAGGGCATGATTCATTGTCATTATTTTTCTGGTCTGCCTATCCATTGCTTTTAGTTCTGCTTGAGTCCAGTCCACTATTCCAGCTGTGTACCTAATGACTGGGATTGCCCAGGTGTTGATTGCCTTTATGGTATTTCCTCCATTGAGTTTGGATTATTATTATTATTATTATTATCTCTCATCTTTTTATCATCTATCATTCATCAGTCTATCTATCCTATAATCTATTATCTATCAATATATCCATCGTTTATCTATTTATCCATCTATCATCTATCTATTATCTATCTTATCTGTCCATCTATTCTATGCCTGTGTCTCTATTATCTCTTATCTATCCATATATTCTGTCTCTATCCATCCATCCATCATCTTATCTGTCCATCTAGTCCAGTGGTGGCGAACCTATGGCACGCGTGTGTGGGCACGCGCGCCGTCGCCTCAGTCCTGGGCCTTCAGCTGGATTTTATAAAACCTTTTCGCTTTAGGCCTCCGCCGCCATGTGCAAAAAAAAAAAAAAAAAAAAAGGGAGGGGGGTTCAGTCAATTTTAACTTCTTGCGGGGAAAAAAAATCTTGCAAAGTTGGAATTGATAGATTTAACTTTTTTAGTCCCCACCCAGCATCCGACGATGCGTAAGTGGGTTTTGGGTTGCAGTTTGAGCACTGTCTCTAAAAGGTTCGCCATCACTGGTCTATTCTGTCTGCCTGCCTGCCTATCTCTATCTACCCATCTATCCACTATCTATCTTATCTATCCATTTATCTTGTCTGTCTCTATTTATCCATCATCTATCCATCTATTATCTTTTATTGTCTCTAGCCATCTATCCATTATCTATCTTATCTATCCATCTATTCTATATCTGCCCATCTATCCATTATCTTATCTGTCCATCTAGCTTGTCTCTACCCATCATCTATTCATATATTATCTAGCTTATCTGTCCATTTTGTCTGTCTGTCTGTATCCATCCATCCACCAATATCTATCTATCTATCTATCTATCTATCTATCTATCTATCTATCTATCTATCTATCTATCTATCTATCTATCTATCTAATCTTTATCTTATCTTTCTCATTTATCTGCCTGCCTATCTATCATCTATTTCTATCTCTACCTCTACCTATCATCTATTTATTTTTCTTTCTATCATCTATTTCTGTCTGTCTGTGTACCTATCATCTATTTCTCTATCTATCTATCTATCTATCTATCTATCTATCTATCTATCTATCTATCTATCTATCTATCTATCATCTATTTTTATCTGTACCTCTACCTATTTCTCTATCTATCTATCTATCTATCTATCTATCTATCTATCTATCTATCTACCTACCTACCTACCTACCTACCTACCTACCTACCATCTTCCTTGTCTATAATCTATCACACATCTATTATGCTTCTTTCTCATCTCTCTTTCTATTTATCTTCTTGAAGTCCACACATTTTAAACTGGCCCAGGTTGAGAAAAACACTGCCTCAAAGACTTAAATACTGAAAAATGGAGAATGCTCTTGGAAGAAAACTGAATTACCATTTTTGGGCAAGCAGAATTTCTACAGCGATGCCAATATCCCATTCAATAACGGTGTAAGGAAGAACCTTGGGGGAAAATTGCCGTTCTTTGGACAACTGACGTCCTAGAGGTATAAAACATTCAAATCATACAGAAATCCTCCCACTATTTAGGAAGAAATAGGAAAATGATCCGAAGCCGCCTGTAAGACATTGCACGTTTCATTTTATTATATAAATAAGATGGTGCCATTTAGAATTTCTCTGCGATGTAATTGCATCGGGACACGGTTCCTAAGAACCCGTATCGACGAATTCTGAATTCGCAAAAGGTTTTCCACAAATTTGGGAGAAAAGGAAAAAACACCACCCAGAAATTTTTTGGGGTGACGCCTATTTTTGGTCCATGAAAAAAAAAAAATCTAAATGCTAGGACCTGGGGATCATATTAACCACAAAGCAAAAAGAGAGTCTTGTTTTATCAAAATAACTTTTATTCAGACCAATGCATTTCCCAGGAGATATGCAGGCTGAAAGAACAAATGGAATTAAAAATATTGGATCAATCTAAAACCGGAACAAGAAATTTTCAATTGAAGCCAAGCTTCCGTTCCACCCACCAGTACATTTTTTTCCCACCCCATAAAACCTGAACACAGTACTCAAAAACTTGTTAAAGAGAGTTAGGGCGAAACAAATTCTTTGTTTTCTCCATCATCACCTTCTCTGTCAGAGATGTCCAATTGTGGTGACTTTAAGACTTGTGGACTTCGACTCCCAGAATTCCCCAGCCAGACTTGTGGACTTCAATTCCCAGAATTCCTCTGCCAGAAGCCTGCCTAGAGAAATCTGGGAGTTGAAGTCCGCAAGCCTGGCTGGGGAATTCTGGGAGTTGAAGTCCGCAAGTCTTCAAGTCGCCACAACTGGACATCCCTCTTCTAAAGGGTCACAAGGAGAAGACCTCTGGATGTATCTCACACAAGAGAGAAGAAATAGGCTGTAGAACAACACAACCCTTAAATTCAACCTAGTGGTTAGAGCAGGGAGGGCTGCTCTTTAGGAGCCCCCCCCCCCGTAAATCATCGACCGGAAAGGACAATTCTCAAAACACAACATCTCTTCTCTTCTCCATCCCTTTGGAAGAATATCACCGCTTCTCTTCCTCCTCGTATGGGTGATGATCTCGGTCTACTTCCGTCTCCGTGGGATCTCCAAGCCAAGAGGAACTTGGTCTCTTAGAACCTACAGGAGAATAACAGAATAACAGAGCTGGAAGGGATCTCAAAGGTCATCTAGTCCAGCCCCCTGCTCAAGCAGGAGACCCTATCCCATTTCAGACAAATGGCTGTCCAGTCTCTTCTTAAAAAGGAGGAAGAGGAATAATAAAGCTGGAAGGGACCCTGGAGGTCATCTAGCCCAACCCCCTGCTCAAGCAGGAGACCCTATCCCATTTCAGACAAATGGCTGTCCAGTCTCTTCTTAAAAAGGAGGAGGAGGAGGGGGAGGAATAATAAAGCTGGAAGGGACCTTGGAGGTCTTCTAGTCCAACCCCCTGCTCAATCAAAAGGCCTCCGAGAGATTGGAGAAGGAATCCAGGTGAGAGAAGAGCTCCAAACCAACAGGAGAGGAGAAGCTTCACCTGGATCAGACGCCTGCGATACGCTTCCTCGTCCTCCGTCGGTCCCTTGGGGAGCAGCTGGGGGGCGGTGAGGTGTCTCCGGCACACGATCTCCACCTCCTGCAAGGTGTAGAAGACGGCGGGATCCAGAGTGTGGCTGTTGATCAGACTGACTAGGTATTCCTTGTAGTGCGCCCTGGGGGGAGAGTGTGTGTGTCAAGAAATATGTTTTGGTTAGAAAAGATATTTTAAACTGGTATCACCGATACGATTAGAAAACTGATATTCAACCGTATATCTTTTAATAACAATAAGAATTGCATTTGCTTAATTTGCGGGAAAAAAGGGTACTGGATGGTATAATATTGGATTTAGTTTTTTTTTTTTAAAACGTTTTATTGATTTTCTAATTTTACATTTAAGTATTTGAAAAGCCACGTGGCGGCTGGGTTAATCAAAAATTCAGTAACACACAAACATCTTTAGTGCCAGTCTCAAACGACCGCCTTAAATGTTTCCTCTCTTTTCCCCTTGGTATTTACTGTCTCATGTTTAAACTAATGCCATTCTTATTATATGAATGAAATAAAAATAACATTCTTACCTTTATCAACCATTTTTAGCTTATACATATGCCGATTATTTTAACATTCGGTCTTTATATAGACAATCAATGTCCTAATTAGTTTTCCCCATTTTTTTTAGTTTCCCATTAGTATTTAAATTTAACGTTTAATATTTGTAATTTCCAAGTTTTAAGCGACCAAAGTTCCCTTGATCACAATTCATCACAAAGTCTAGTACTCAGGATACACATCTTATCTATTTGAAGAAGCTTATATGCACCACGGAATTACTAATGGATCCATTCAACACGTTGTTTATTAAGAACTTTTTGGTAAAAATAGAAAATTCATAATATATATATTCCATCAGTGAGGGGCAACTTTTAAGATTTGTGGACTTCAACTCCCAGAATTCCTTATGCTGGCTGGTGAATTCTGGGAGTTGAAGTCCACGAGTTTTAAAGCTGCTAAGTTTGGAGACCCCTGGCCTGGTTGAAATCTTGCTGGTCCCTCCGGGATCATAGAGATGGGAGTCCAGAAAGGTCATCAAGTCTAACTCCCTTGAGAGTGCAGGATGGGCCTACACACTGTTGGGGGGGGGGACGCAATCTATTCTGTTTGAAAACCTCTAAAGGGAAGAAACACCACCATGTGGCAAACTGTTCAACTCCCAGAGTTCCTCATGCTGGCTGGTGAATTCTGGGAGTTGAAGTCCACGAGTCTTAAAGCTGCCAAGTTGGAAGACCCCTGGCCTAGTTGAGACCTTGCTGGTCCCTCCAGGATCATAGAGATGGGAATCCAGAGAGGTCATAAACTAACTCCCTTGAGAGTGCAGGATGGGCCTACACATTGTTTGGGGGGGTGCGATCTAGTTTGTTTGAAAAACTCCAAAGAAGAGGAAGAAACCCCTCAAGGCGGTAACCCAGGGGTCTTCAAACTTGGCTCTTTTATGACTTGTGGGCTTCAACTCCCAGAATTCCTGAGCCAGCGTTCCAGGCTGAGGAATTCTGGGAGCTGGTCCACAAGCAGGCATCTTCAAACTTGTCCTTTTATGACTTGTGGACTTCAACTCCCAGAATTCCTCAGCCAGCATGAGGGAACTAGGACCCTTTTATGACTTGTGGACTTCAACTCCCAGAATTCCTCAGCCAGCATGAGGGAACTACAACCCTTTTATAACTTGTGGACTTCAACTCCCAGAATTCCTCAGCCAGCGTGCCTGACTTGTGGACTTCAACACCCAGAATTCCTCAGCCAGCATTCCAGGCTGAGGAATTCTGGGAGTTGAAGTCCACAAACAGGGATCTTCAAACTCGGCCCTTTGATGACTTGTGAACTTCAACTCCCAGAATTCCTCAGCCAGGCATGCTGGCTGAGGAATTCTGGGAGTTGAAGTCCATAAAAGGGCCAAGTTTGAAGACCCCTGCGGTAACCCCTTCAGCACTTCCTGTCAAGAACTCCTTCCTGATGTTCGCCCTGCTGGCTGGGGAATTGTGGGAGTTGAAGTCCCCACAAGTTGAAGTCTTGCCCAAGATTTGAAACTCCAGCTTCCGCCTGTGTCTCTCAAAATATTCTTGGCTTCCCTCCTCTACAAATGGACCAATGTTGCTTTTTTCCCCCAACCTACAGGCAGTCCTCGGCTTACGACCATTTGTTTGGCGGCTGCTCCAAGTTACAACGGCGCTGGGGGGAAAAAAAGTGACTTTACGACCAATCCTCGCACTTATGACCTAATTGCAACTCCAGGCGGCAGTGGGTGGGGGCAACTCAGCAGCCAAATGTTATTTACCACAATTGCGAGCGTCCCTGGGTGGGAGGGAAAGGTTGTAAAATCGGGGCCTGTCATGTGGTGATTCACTTAGCGACGGGAGCACTGGTCGACGTAGGTCGAGGACTTTCGGTATCATGTTTCAGCTCTGCTGGATCACAGCTAGAAATTCTGGGAAAGGGCCACGATTTCCCGACTCCTCATAGAAGGGTTTTACTCACTCGCAAAGGCCAGCATATTCAGCCGGGGTCTCTTTGCCGCACGGTTCGTCCTTTAAACCATCCAGCATTTCTTTCTGCTCCATAACCCGGCATCCCCCTGCAGGCAGAGGAAGAACCCCGACATTTAAAGCGTGCCCCTTCCTTCCTTGGACTGGCGGTCCTCGAGTTACGACAATTCAGCCCCAAATTTCCGTTGCTAAGCGAGACGTTGGTTAAGCAAGTTTTTTTCCCCAACTTTTCTTGCCACAGTTCTTAAGTAAACCACTGCGGTTGTTAAATTAGTAACATCGTTGTTAAGTGAGTCAGAAAGCTGACCCCGGGATGGTGCCACCTTCATAAAATGTGAGCCGGTTGTCAATCATCTGAATTTCAGTCCTGTTGTAACTTGGAACGGTCACTAAATGAGCTGTTCTAGGTTGTGGACTAGCCGCGTGGTTATTTTATTTGGTTATTTTAAGGAGGTGAGCGGCCCAGGTTCACGAACGTAAAGTTGGGTGGCTATATATAAATGGAAATAAAATTAAAAAATTGAAGTGAAGAGGTTAAAAAGTAAAGCAGTGATAGTCCCCGATTTACAACAGTTCATTTAGTGACCGTTCAAAGTTACAATAGCACTGAAAAAGCGACGCGTGACTGCTTTTCACACTTATGACGGCTGCAACACCCCCCAGGGTCATGCGCTCAAAATTCGGACACTTGGCATTTGGTTCCTATTTATGACGGTTTGCAGCGTCCCGGAGTCACACATTCCCCTTTTGCGACCTTCTGACAAACAGAGTCAAGGGGGGGGGGGGAAAACCGGATTCACTTAACAACCGTGCTGTTAATTAACAAATACAAGTGATTTGCTGAACGACTCTGGCAAAAATCATCGTAAACCGGGGCAAAACCTGCTTAACAAATATTTCACTTAGCAACAAAACTTTGGGGTCAATTGTGGTCATACACTGAGGACGGCCTGTGAAGGCGGAAGTGAAGTGAAGTAAAAGTAAAGTAAAGTAAAGTTAAAGTGAAGTAAAAATGAAGTTAAAGTGAAGTAAGGTAAAAATAAAATTAAAGTGAAGTGAAGTAAAAATAAAGTTAAAGTGAAGTTAAAATGAAGAATTAAAGTAAAGTAAAATAGCAACAAAGTTTGGGCTCCATTGTGGTCATACTTTGAAGACTGCCAGTGAAGGCTGAAGTGAAGTGAGGTAAAAGTAAAGTAAAGTTAAAGTAAAATAAAAGTGAAATTAAAGTGAAGTAAAGTAAAAATAAAGTTAAAGTGAAGTTAAAGTGGTGAGGTGAAGCGAAGTGAAGTGAAATAAAGTAAAGTAAAGTAAAATAACAACAAAGTTGGGGCTCCATTGTGGTCATACTTTGAAGACTGCCTGTGAAGGGAGAAGTGAAGTGAGGTAAAAGTAAAGTAAAGTAAAAATAAAGTTAAAGTGAAGTGAAGTTAAAATGAAGTGAAGTAAAAATAAAGTGAAATTAAAGTGAAGTGAAGTAAAAATAAAGTTAAAGTGAAGTTAAAATGAAGTAAAAATGAAGTTAAAGTGAAGTAAGGTAAAAATAAAGTTAAAGTGAAGTGAAGTAAAAATAAAGTAAAATTAAAGTGAAATTAAAGTGAAGTAAAATAAAAATAAAGTTAAAGTGAAGTAAAAATGAAGTTAAAGTGAAGTAAGGTAAAAATAAAGTTAAAGTGAAGTGAAGTAAAAATGAAGTGAAGTAAAAATAAAGTAAAATTAAAGTGAAGTAAAGTAAAAATAAAGTTAAAGTGAAGTTAAAATGAAGTGAAGTAAAAATAAAGTAAAATTAAAGTGAAATTAAAATGAAGTGAAGTAAAAATAAAGTTAAAGTGAAGTTAAAGTGGTGAGGTCAAGTCAAGTCAAGTCAAATAAAGGTAAATTAAATTAATGTAATAAAATAAAGTAAAACAAAATAAAATAAAGGTCAAGTCAAATCAAGTCAAAAAGCGCAAAATATTTGAAAGTGCAATCTTTCATTCCGGACTTAAAATGAAGCCATCCCAGGACAGTTGGACTTCCCAGGATTTTGGGGGGGGGGGTCACGCACCTCCAGGGGTAGCCCGGGTGCCCGCTGGGGGGTCCGTGTTGAAGGCAACGTTGTTATCCTGGGATGGAGAGAAGGGAAACGAGAGAGAATCAGTCTCCCAAGAAGCCTTTTCCTTAAACACCCTGGGCTTCCACGTCCCCCCACCCCACATCCCCCCCTCCCCGGTCCTGAAGCCCCCCCACCCCACATCCCCCCCCGACCGCCCCCCCTGACCTGGAGGAGCTGCTGCAGGCGCGGCACGGCCCAATCCCGCAGGTAGAAGAGGCAGTCGCGTGGATGGTGGCCGTGGAGGGAACGGCGGATCGGGCAGTGAGGGATCGGGCATTTCTGGAAGGGAACAAAGTGTAGGATGGGAAAATGGCTGAGCTGCCCACCCAAGTGAAAATATAGGCGAGTCCTCGCCTTACGACCGCGACTTCCAAACTTCCAGGGTAGGAAAATGGCTGAGCTGCCCACCCAAGTGAAAATACAGGCAAGTCCTCGCCTTACAACCGCAACTTCCAAACTTCCAGGGTAAGAAAATGGCTGAGCTTCCCACCCAAGTGAAAATACAGGCAAGTCCTCGCCTTACGACCGTGACTTCCAGGGTAGGAAAATGGCTGAGCTGCCCACCCAAGTGAAAATACAGGCGAGCCCTCGCCTTACGACCACCAGCTGAGCTCCAAATTTCCAGGGTAGGAAAATGGCTGAGCTGCCCACCCACTCCTCCAAAGGGAAATACAAGCGAGTCCTCAACTTTACGACCGCAACTGAGCCAAACATTTGCGTTGCTAAGGTGAGAAACTGGTTAAGTGAGTTTTACCCCGTTTTACGACTCTCCTGGCCACGTTTGTTAAATTAGTAAAACTATTGTGAGGTGAATCTGGCTTGACTCGGCTTGTCAGGTCGCAAAATGGGATCAAGGCGACCCTCCCCCTGGAAGCTGCAACGGTCATAAATATGAGTCAGTTGTCACGTGTCTGAATGTAACTCACGCCATCGTGGGGAAGCTCCGACGGTCATAAGTGTGAAAAATGGTCGTAAGTCACTTTTCCCAGCGCCGTTGTAACTTTCAACAGTCACTAAGTGAACTATTGTTAAGTCAAGGTCTATTTGTAAGGACAGTCCTCGGTTTACGACGATATTTGAGCCCAATATTTCTGTTTGGGAAAACTTCCCGCCACAAATGTCTTAGGTGGGACGTTGGTTACAAAAGGTCCCTTTTACGACCTTTCCTGCCACAGTTGTTAAGTGAATCACTGCAGGTGTTACGTTCGTGAAACGGTTGTTAAGTGAAACCGGCATGGACTTTGTTAGTCAGAAGGTAGCAAAAAGGGGATCATGTGACCCCTCCCAGGATGCCGCAACCGTCATAAATATGAGGCGGTTCCCTAGCGTCCAAATTTGGATCGCCTGACCACGGGGGATGCTGCAACAGCAGCGTCACAACTTGAAACGGTCACTAAACAAATTTTATTCCCTTTAATATGGATTGCAGACAAAAGTCAGATAACCTGACTTTGTTAGCAGACGTGTGATAAATAGCAATTTATATTACTTTTTCCCAACTGCTCCCTTCCTCTCCGAAACATGGAACTGAATCATGCTCCCCTTTAAATGGGAAAAGAACAGGCAATCCTCGACTTAGAACTGTTTTGTTTCATTTAGTGACCGTTCAAACTTACAACAGCATTCACAAAAACAACTTACGATCATTTTTCACGCTTAACAACTGTTGCCGCATCCTCGTGGTTACATGGTATCAAATTCGGACGCTGGGCAAACTGGCTCATACGTACGATGGTCGCAGTGTCCCCGGGGGGGGGTCACATGATCCCGTTTTGCGACCTTCTGACAAACAAAGTCTGTGTATGTGTGTGTGTGTGTGTGTGTGTGAAAGCCGGATTTGCTTAATAACCGTCTTACCAACTTAACAACTGCAGGGATCCGCTTTGCCGTGAAGTGGAAGGAGAATGGCCATAAAACGGGGCAAAAAACTCACTGAAGCGATGTCTCATTTAGCGACGTGAAATTTCGGGCTCCCTTGTGAAGACACAGGAGGGGAACATTATCAAAGGAAAAACGGAGAGAAAGAACAGCAGAGACGGCCTTGAACAGACAGGCGAAGGCCAAAAAAAATGAATTTGGCCCAGGAAGTCAAGTTGAGAAAAAAAAATCCAAAATCCTGAATTTTCGCCCTGCCTTGACAATTTTGAATGTAAGAAAGAGGAAAGCCGAATAAATATAATCTTTCCGGATCCTCTGATTACACCCGCTATCAAAAGAGCGGAGTTCCAGCATTTTAAAGTCCGTTCCTCACACTATGGCAGTGGTTCTCAACCTTTTTAATGCCGCGACCCCCAACAAGTCGTAAGTCGAGGACTACTCAACCGGTCGTAAGTCGAGGACTACTCAACTGGTGCAGCACCGTTTGCAGAATGGGACTTTTGGCGGGCTCAGCAGGGCAGAGACAGCCTGGACAATTCCTATTGGCTTTGGAAAGCCAATAGAATAAAAGGGAGTAGCACAGCTAAGGAAAAGGGGAAAAAAATGGCGGACTGCGTTGTTTGGCGACCCCCGTGAAATGGTCGTTCGACCCCAAATGGGGTCCCGACCCACAGGTTGAAAACCACTGCACTATGGAAAGCCCTCCACTTAACAGCAGTTCAGTTAGTGACGGTTTAAAGTCACAACGGTCCTGAAAAAAGGACGGTTTTTCACGCTTAATGGCCGTTGCACCATCAATCACAGTCACCTGATCAAAATTCGGCAATTTATGATGGTTGCAGCGTCGCCCGAGGGGGGGGGGTCCCGTGATCCCCTTTTGTGACTTTCTGATAAGCAAAAACAACGGGGAAAGCCATATTCAATTAACAACCGTGCTGTTCATGAACAAACGCAGTGATCCGCTGAACGACGGTGGCGAAAATCGTCGTAAAATGGGGCAAAGCTCACTTCACTGTCCTGGAAAATTTTGGCTTCAGCATTAGGTCGCGGACTCCCTGTATCTTATATTTTCCTATGGTTTTTGTTCACCGTCTCGGCCTCCATTCTCCAAATTCACCTCTACCGAGGCCGATAAGGGGGAAATTGAATGGCAACAGCGGACCGAGTTCCAGGCTTGCATCACACACACAAACACACACACACACACACACACACACACACACAGAAATGCACAATCCCTGAGCATCCTTACGTTGGAGGCATAGAAGGTCCCGTAGCAGCCACTGCAGAAATGATGTCTACATTGGGAACACTGGAAGTGCATGCAGCCCCCTCGGGCCAGTGCATACGAGAACTTGCATTTGGGACACGCTGAAAGAAAGAAAAAAAAGAGAAATGTATTTATTGGCTTGTCAATAATAATAATAATAACAACAACAATAATTACAACAACAAAGTTGGAAGGGATCTTGGAGGTCATCTAGTCCAACCCCCTGCTCAGGCAGGAAACCTATACCATTTCGGACAAATGGCTGTCCAGTCTCTTCTTAAAAACTTCCAGTATTGGAGCATTCACCACTTCTGGAGGCAGGTAGTTCCACTGGTTAATTGTTCTCACTGTCAGGAAGTTTCTTCTTAGTTCTAGGTTGCTTCTCTCCTTGATTAGTTTCCATCTGTTCCTTCTTGTCCTGCCTTCAGGCGTCTTGGAGAGTAGCCTGACTGCCTCTTCTTTGGGGCAGCCCCTGAGATACTGGAAGACTGCCATCCTGTCCCCCCTTGTCCTTCTCTTCGTTAAACTAGACATACCCAATTCCAGCAACCGTTCCTTATATGTTTTAGCCTCCAGTCCCCTGATCATCTTTGTTGCTCTTCTCTGTACTCTTTCTAGAGTCTCAACATCTTTTTTACATCGTGGTGACCAAAACTGGATGCCGTATTCCAAGTGTGGCCTTACCAAGGCCTTGTAAAGTGGTATTAATACTTCACGTGATCTTGATTCTATCCCCCTGTTAATGCAGCCTAGCACTGTGTTGGCCTTTTTGGCAGCTGCAGCACACGGCTGGGTCCTATTTAAGGGATTGTCCACTAGGACTCCGAGGTCCCTCTCACAGTTACTACTATTGAGCAAGGTACCCCCTATACTATACCTATCCTATACCTGTACTAGAACTCACCATCTCCTGATGATTGGCCAAAGTCACCCAGCTGGCTTTCATGGCTAAGGCGGGACTAGAACTCACCGTCTCCTGGGGATTGGCCCAAAGTCACCCAGTCGGCTTTCATGGCTAAGGTGGGACTATCACTATCTTTTTCTTTCTAACCTGGTGAACTGGAAAAAATTAAAATCAAACTTCCTGCTTAGAGTAGGAAACTCGGTTGGTGTCCCAAAAGGAACCTGGGGGCGAAATCCTCACCAATGCCGTTCTCCTGGAGGTACATCGCCAAGCCCTGCGCCTGGTATTCGGGGTCGTTGGTTCGCTTCCATTCCAGGAACGCTTCACAGCTCAGACCCTGATGCTGGGGTTCCCACTGGCACCGCGGAAGAGAAAAGACACCCCAAATTCAGCAGTTAGCCTTGTTCTGTTCTGGTGTATTCTATTCTTATTTCTAATTCTATTCTTATTTCTTATTGTATTCTATTCTATTCTATTCTATTCTATTCTATTCTAATTTCTATTCTATTCCTTATTTCTATTCTATTCTATTCCGTTCTATTCTTATTTCTAATTCTATTCTATTCTTATTTCTATTCTATTCTTATTTCTTATTCTGTTACATTCTATTCTTATTTCTTATTCTGTTACATTCTATTCTTATTTCTTATTCTATTCTATTCTTATTTCTATTCTATTATTTCTTATTCTATTCTTATTCTATTCTATTCTTATTCCTATTCTATTCTATTCTTATTTCTAATTCTATTCTTATTTCTATTCTATTATTTCTTATTCTATTCTTATTTCTATTCTATTATTTCTTATTCTATTCTTATTTCTATTCTATTCTTATTTATTATTCTATTCTATTATTTCTATTCTATTCTATTCTTATTTCTATTCTATTCTTATTCTATTCTAATTTCTATTCTATTCTTATTTCTTATTCTATTACATTCTATTCTTATTTCTAATCCTATTCTATTCTTATTTCTTATTCTATTCTGTTCTTATTTCTATTCTATTCCTATTCCATTCTATTATTTCTAATTCTTTTTTATTCTTATTTCTATTCTATTCCTATTCTATTATTTCTTATTCTATTCTAATTTCTATTCTATTCTTATTTCTTATTCTATTCCATTCTTATTTCTATTCTATTCTATTCTTATTTCTATTTCTATTTCTATTCCTATTCCATTCTATTCGTATTTCTAATTCTATTTTATTCTTATTTCTTTTATTCTTATTTCTAGTCTATTATTTCTTATTCTATTCTTATTTCTATTCTATTCTAATTTCTATTCTATTCTATTCTTTATTTCTATTCTATTCTATTCGATTCTATTCTTATTTCTATTCTATTCTTATTTCTTATTCTATTCTATTCTATTCTATTCTATTCTATTCTATTCTTATTTCTATTCCTATTCCATTCAATTCTATTCTTATTTCTAATTCTTATTTCTAATTCTATTTTATTCTTATTTCTATTCTATTCTTATTTCAATTCTATTGTTATTTCTATTCTATTACTTCTATTCTGAATTTATTCTATTCTATTCTCTTCTATTATTCTCTTCTCTTCTATATTCCATTCTATTTCTTATTCCATTCCATTCCCAACCCTTCCCTTCCATTCCATTCTACTCCACTATTTCTATTCTGTTCTGTTCTGTTCTATTCTATTCCATTCCATTCCATTTGTTCTGTTCTGTTCTACTCTGTTCTGTTGTACACTGTTCTGTTCTACTCTACTCTACTCAAAATATCTTAAGAGAGAAGGTTCACCAACCTGGCGTTTGCACTGGACGCAAAAACTCTTGCGGCACTGGGGGCATTTGGCTTCCAGCTGCTCCGATTCGTAGATGAAACCGAAAGAGCACTAAGGAGAAGGAGAACAATTCCATTTTAGCCCAGGCTGCGATCGGATCTTCCTGACTCCAGGAAGTGGATGCAGAGACCGTCCTTAAAGGAAGAAAGAAATTGAACTGGACCGAGTCCGTGCACGTTCTCTCCATCAGCTGGGCATTTGGACGCTCCTAGTCCCCTCGGAAGTATTTATTTATCTATATGCCTTGATTATTTTTATAAATAACTGGCAAACTTATCTAATACTCCTCCCTCCTCTTATTTTCCCCGTAATGACAACCCTGTCAGTTGGGTTGGACTGAGAGTGATTGGCCCAAAATCATCCTTTCGTGCGTAAGTTGGGACTTGAACTCACCGTCTCCTGGTGATCGGCCTAAAGCCACCCAGCCGGCTTTCATGCCTAAGGTGGGACTAGAACTCACCGTCTCCTGGGGATTGGCCTAGAGTCACCCAGCCAGCGTTTATGCCTATGGTGGGACTAGAATTCCCAGGCTCCTGTTGATAGGCCCAAAGACACCCAGTTGGCTTTCATGCCTAAGGTGAGACTAGAACTCACCGTCTCCTAGTGATTGGCCCAAAGACATCCAGCTGACTATCATGCCTAAGGTGGGACTAGAACTCCCAGTCTCCTAGTGATTGGCTCAAAGATATCCAGCCGGCTTTCATGCCTAAGGTGGGACTAGATCTCACCGTCTCCTGGTGATTGGCCTAGAGTCACCCAGCCAGCATTTATGCCTAAAGTGAGACTAGAACTCCAGGGCTCCTGATGATTGGCCCAACGTCACCCAGTCAACTTTCACGCCTCAGGTGGGACTAGAATTCCCAGACTCCTGTTGATTGGCCCAAAGACACCCAGTTGGCTTTCGTGCCTAAGGTGAGACTAGAACTCACCGTCTCCTAGTGATTGGCCCAAAGACATCCAGCTGACTATCATCCCTAAGGTGGGACTAGAATTCCCAGGCTCCTAGTGATTGGCCCAAAGACACCCAGTTGGCTTTCGTGCCTAAGGTGGGACTAGAACTCACAGTCTCCTGTTGATTGGCCCAAAGACACCCAGTCGGCTTTCACGCCTAAGGCAGAACTAGAATTCACACTGTCCTGGCTTCTAGCCTGGTTCCTTAAGCAGTGGACCAATAATAACAATCCACAATTCTGGATCAAAGTTTCTTTAGATACCGAGCAAATTCAAACAGCCAGAGCAGGAAACCAATTTATTTCTACAGTCTCCCTAAGCGAGCAGGTTTGACTCAAATACCCCTTCCCCAGCCAGGAAACCTACTGAGATCCATGAGACCACGACTCCCCTCACCCCAACTGGGCTCATTAGTGGAATGATGGGCGTTGTAGTCCCCCGACCCACTTGGAAAGCTCCCAGTTGGGAAAAGTCAGCCATCTATCCCTGGGCGTCCCCGTTTCTTAGAAAAACGGCCTACTCGTTTTATTGACTTTTTTGAGGGGTTCCCTTCTCATTCACACGCACCCCGACTTTTGGCTCTTCTCCCCTTTCATTTGGAAACAAAAGACACCAGGGGAGGGGGCTACTCACATGCGTGCACCACTGAAACTTGGGGTCCTGCATAAGTACGTGTTCGGTCAGCTTCTTATGGAACAGGTCGTATGTCTCTTGATCCAAACAGCTGCGCAACTGTAGAGAAGCCCAATTAAAAGAATTGAGGATGGCAAATCTAGACAGCATACTAAAAGGCAGAGACGTCACCCTGCCAACAAAAGTGCGTATAGTCAAGGGTGTGGTTTTCCCAGCGGCAATGTATGGCTGTGAAAGTTGGACCATAAGAAAGGCCGAGCGCCGAAGAATGGAGGCCTTTGGACCAGTAGTTCTCAACCTGTGGGTCGGGACCCCATTTGGGGTCGAACGACCATTTCATGGGGGGTCGTCAAACAACGCAGTCCGCCATTTCCCCCCCCCCCTTTTCCTTAGCTGTCCTACTCCCTCTTGTTCTATTGGCTTTTGAAATGCTTACTTCTTTCCATGTGGATGTAGTTTACTGTTGTTATATTAAGACTGTTACCCATGCTACACCATGCTTCAAGACAAAATTTCGTTTTTTTGTAATTAAAAATAAATATTTAACAATATATAATTACATATTATTTTTGTGATTAATCACTATGCTTTAATTATGTTCAATGCAAATACATCCAGATATTTACATTGCGATTCATAACAGTAGCAACATTACAGTTATAAAATAGAAACAAAAATAATTTTATGGTTGGGGGTCACCACAACAAGAGGAACTGTATTATGGGGTTGCGGCATTAGAAAGGTTGAGAACCATTGCTTTGGACTATGGAGAAGACTCCTGCGAGTCCCCTGGACTGCAAGGCGATCCAACTGGTCAGTCCTAGAGGAGATCAACCCCGACTGCTCTTTAGAAGGCCAGATCCTGAAGTTGAAACTCAAATACTTTGGCCACCTAATGAGAAGGAAGGACTCACTGGAGAAGAGCCTAATGCTGGGAAAGATGGAGGGCAAGAGAAGAAGGGGACGACAGAGAATGAGATGGCTGGATGGAGTCACTGAAGCAGCAGGCGTGAGCTTCAATGGACTCCAGAAGATGGTAGAGGACAGGAAGACCTGGAGGAACGCTGTCCATGGGGCCGCAATGGGTCGGACACAGCTTCGCAACTAACAACAACAACCACCTAGGCAGACACCCTCCCCAAAAAAGTTTGCAAAGAACCCACCACACATCCTGGAAAAATCTGACTCGTTCTGAAAGCAGAAAATATCTTTCTTTCGGATTTGATGCACAAAGAAAGAAAACGTTGCAGCTTTGCTATGAGATCCTCAACTTACAACAGTTCTCCTTAATTCATTTAGCGACTGCAGTTACCACGGCGTTGAAAAAAATTATGATGACCCTTTTTCACACCTGTGACCGTTGCAGCATCCCCAGGGTTATCAAAATTCGGACACTTTGGCAATTGGCGTGTATTTATGATGAGCTGCAACGTCCTGTGGTTCACTTTTGCGACCGTCCGACAAGCAAACTCAGTGGGGAAGCCAGATCCACTTAACAACCGTGTCACTAACCGAAGCGCTGCAGTGATCCACTTCATAGCGGTGGCAAGGAAGGTCATAAAAAGGGTGGGGACTCACTTTGCAACAGTTTCGCTTAGCAACAGAAACCTGGGGTGGAATTGTGGCCGTCAAGTCGAGGACTACCCGCGTGGGGAGGACGGCGGTCATTTTGGATGCGCCGGGATGGGAGGAACACATAAGTTCACCTCAGGGATGGCAAAATGGATTGTTTTAATTGTTCTTTTTTTAAAGGGTTTTTTTAAAATGATATTTTGGAATTTTTTAAAAATGTTGTCAACTACCCAGAGGTCAACTAGGTTTAATAAGCTGACGTGGCTTGATAAATTCATTCAGATAAATAACTAATTAAAGACAGGAACTTTTCTAGTTTCATTTCCACTTGGAAACCGGTTTGGGGACTTTTTGCTTGAGATGGGGAAACAAACAAAAAAAAAAATATGGAACTTTGGTTTGGGGTTTTCTTGATTGAGATCGGTTCACCGTGACAGAAATGGCCAGTCTATATTATTATGTAAAAGTAAAAAAAGTTGAGGTGGTTGAGTTGAGGCTTCTTCTACTGCGCCAACTGTCAGAAAGGGTGTAGGGCAGTGGTTCTCAACCTTTCTAATGCCGTGACCCCATAATACAGTTCCCCATGTTGTGGTGACCCCCAACCACTTATACATCACCGGGTGCCAGGGGCGTGGCCAAAGAAAAGGGGGGAAAAAATGGCGGACAGCGATGTTTGGCGACCCCCGTGAAATGGTCGTTCGACCCCAAATGGGGTCCCGACCCACAGGTTGAGAACCACTGGTGTAGGGTCTCCTGCTTGGGCCGGGGGGGGGGAGGGTTGGACTAGATGACCTACAAGGTCCCTTCCAACTCTGTTATTCTAATTCGAATTCTAAAAAGGGCAGGAAGTCCAGGTTTTTCGTTTTCTTTTCTCGTTCGTCCTACACTTTTCCCTCTTCCCCTTTTTTCCTCCCCTATTTTCCCGTTGTTTTCATTTTTTTATATTTTATATTTTAAAATATTATAATAATGATAGTAATAATAGTAATAATAATAATAATAATAAATAAAGTTGGAAGGGCCCTTGGAGTTCATCTAGTCCAACCCGCTGCTCAGGCAGGAAACCCTGTACCATTTCAGACTAATCATCATCATCATCATCATCATCATAAATTGGAAGGGACCTTGGAGGTCATCTAGTCCAACCCCCTGCTCAGGCAGGAAACCTTATACTATTTCAGACAAATGGCTGTCCAGTCTCTTCTTAAAACGTATATATTTATTTGTGTGTGTATAATATAATAATAATAATAATAATAATATGTGTATGTACATAATACTAATGAAGTTGGAAGGGATCTTGGAGGTCATCTAGTCCAACCCCCTGCTCAGGCAGGAAACCCTATCCCATTTGAGACAAATGGCTGTCCAGTCTCTTCCTAACCTAAGACTTATGTATTTGTGTGTGTGTGTGTGTGTGTGTGTGTGTGTGTGTGTGTTTGTGTGTGTATATATGTTTATGTATATAATAGTAGTAGTAGTAGTAGTAGTAATAATAATAATAATAATAATAATAATAATAATAATAAAGTTGGAAGGGACTTTAGAGGTCATGTAGTCCAACCCCCTGCTCAGGCAGGAAACCTTATACTATTTCAGATAAATGGCTGTCCAGTCTCTTCTTAAAACTTATATATTTGTGTGTGTGTGTGTGTGTGTGTGTGTGTGTGTGTGTGTATATGTATATGTATATAATAATAATAATAGTAGTAGTAGTAATAGTAATAACAATAATAATAAAGTTGGAAGGGACCTTGGAGGTCATATAGTCCAACCCCCTGCTCAGGCAGGAAACCTTATACTATTTCAGATAAATGGCTGTAGTGTGTGTTTGTATGTATCTGAGTGAACTAATAAAAATTTGAACACTCAAAAAGAAGACTGGCACCAAAATGAAACACCCTCTCCTCCCCCCGATAGAAGCCGGGACCCCCCCGTCAAATGGGGTAACGGAGCAGGAGAAACATCACCTGAATATCAAGCGTGGAAAAATAATTAAGAAGTTCCGTCTCGTCGCTGATCTCCGGTTCAGAGCAAGCCGGACACACCAAATCGGTAATGTGTTTCTCCTTCACGGCGATGGTGAAATGAAGCTCAAAACACTCTGGACAAATTGTGCACTCGCACGACGTTAGTGACTGCATCTGAAAAACAGAGAAGGAGAGATTGGCGGGAGGGTGGGGAAGCAAAAACTGTGATCTGTTTTCTGTCCGAAAGCATCCAAGGATTCCCGAGAAATTCCCCCTGTTTACTCTTAAATACAAACAGTCCTCGGCTTACAAGCATTCGCTTAGTGACCGTGCAAAGTTAGAACAGCACTGGGGGGGGAAAAAAGTGACTCACAAATGGTTTTTCGCACTTATGACCGTTGTTGCGCACCCATGGTCACGTGATCAACATTCAGATGCAAATGGATGGTGGGGAAATGGAAGGATTTGTATTCCTTTGCAGGCAGCTGGTCATTTGCATCGTTTTAGAGCAGTGGTTCTCAACCTTTTTAATGCCGCGACTCCCAACCG
This sequence comes from Crotalus tigris, assembly GCF_016545835.1. Taxonomy (NCBI): domain Eukaryota; kingdom Metazoa; phylum Chordata; class Lepidosauria; order Squamata; family Viperidae; genus Crotalus; species Crotalus tigris. Next base: position 3,007,131 of record NW_024096569.1, read on the forward strand.
GTCGTAAGTCGAGGACTACTCAACCGGTCGTAAGTCGAGGACTACTCAACTGGTGCAGCACCGTTTGCAGACTGGGGCTTTTGGCGGGCTCAGCAGGGCAGAGACAGCCTGGACAATTCCTATTGGCTTTGGAAAGCGAGTCTATTCAAGAGAGTCTCTTCTATTGGCTTTCAAAAGCCAATAGAATAAAAGGGAGGAGCACAGCTAAGGAAAAGGGGGGGGGAAAAATGGCGGACTGCGTTGTTTGGCAACCCCCGTGAAATGGTCGTTCGACCCCAAATGGGGTCCCGACCCACAGGTTGAGAACCACTGTTTTAGAGTGTAGCTGAGGCCTCTTGGAGGTTTATCTATGTCCTCAAGGTCATCTGTGGAAGGAATATCAAATCTTCCATTCCCCACCATTCAGCCACAGCTGAAGAAGCTTCTGGGATGAGAAGTGAAATGTCTTCAAAGAAAAACAAGGAAATCCAGTTGCCCTTTCAAAAAACCTTTTTGTGACAACTGAGGACACAGACAAACTTCCAAGTGGCCTCAATGGCTCTCTAAAAGAAGCCAAATGACCAGCTGTCAGCAAGAAGTATAGATCCTTCTATTCCCCACCATCCAGTCAGAGCTGAAGAACCTTCTGGAAACCTCTTCAAAGAAAAACAAGAAAGTCCAGTTGCCTCTTGGAAAAAAAAAAAAATAACACCTTTGGGACAAACGTGACCCTGGACGACTGAGAAACCCCCACCGACAATTCAGGCAAAAAGGAGGAACAATTGTCAGCGCTCAAACCAACAACGAAAAAGTGGACTTAGTTATGGATCGGAGACAATCCAATCGGCAAAAACCGCCCGTCGGTACCTTGTTCCTCGGCAAGGCCAGGCTGCAGACGGCGCACTCCCAGCTCAGCCAGTGTCTGATGAAGTCGCGGTTCGGGGAGGCCTTGACGGCTTCCACGATGTCGGCCAACTCCCAGCCTTCGTTTGGCTGTTCGAGCATCAGCGAGACCATCAACTCGGCCCGGCCCCAGCTGGGCAGAGACAGCGAGGCCAGGAGACGCCGCAGCAGCGCCTGGCGAGGAACGAGACGAGAAAGGACAAGTGGTACCTCCCGCGGCCCAGCCAGCGACGATAAGAGACTCCTGATCTTTCCTCTTCCTCTCTCGCTCACCTGTCGGTCAGCACACTTGAAGTCCACGGGAGGGTCTTCGCTCTCCCACAGCCGCTGGTGGAACGGCGCTAAGCGGGCCTGCTGCAGCTGGACCAGCGTGCGCCATAAGTCCCCGTTGTTCTCGTACAGGGCTTGCAAGACGGAGCCCCGCTCTTCGAAGCCCAGAGATTTCAACTCCTGCACCTGTTGAGCGAAGTTCAAGATCCAAAAAAAAAAAAAAAAAAAACCAGGTCCTTATTAGCATATCTGGTGGACATGCCCTAAAGCTAAATGTTGTTGGTCAAAAATACACCTATAGTTGGAGAAAATGGCTCAAAAACACGTAGATTTTAAGCCAGAATTGTTTCTGTTAGGACTAATAGGAGGAAGCTATGAGAACGATTGGATATACTTAATTTTAGATGTACTAACCGCAGCAAGAATTGTATTTGCCCAATATTGGGAAAAATGAAAACTTACCGACGGAAGAAGAACTAATTAAGAAAATTTTAGATGGTGCAGAAATGGGACAGATTGACATTAAAGACAAAAGAGAAAGAAGACTCCGTGTACTTTAGAACATGGGACAATTTTTATCAATGGCTAGAAAAATGAGTTAGAGAGAAAGGGTATTTATATTTATATTGCTTCTCTCTTTGATCAGTTTCCAACCATTGTTTCTCGTCCTGCCCTCTGGTGCTTTGGAGAATAGCTTGACTCCCTCTTCTTTGGGGCAGCCCCTCAGATGCTGGAAGATTGCTGTCATGTCACCCCTTGTCCTTCTCTTTTTAGATTAGACATACCCAGTGCAGAACAACAGAATTGGAAGGGACCTTGGAGGTCATCTAGTCCAACCCCCTGCTCAAGAAGGAGACCCGCTACCATTTCCAACAAATAGCTGTCCAATCTCTTCCTAAAAACCTCCAGTGATGGAGTACTCACAACTTCTGGTGGCAAGCAGTTCCACTGGTTAATTGTCCTCACTGTCAGGAAGTTTCTCCTTAATTCTAGGTTGCTTCTCTCTTTGGTCAGTTCCCGACCATGGTTTCTTGTCCTGCCCTCTGGTGCTTGGGTGAATAACGTGACCCCCTCTTCTTTGTGGAAGCCCCTCAAACACTGGAACTCTGCTATCATGTCTTTCTTCTTTTCTTTAGACTAGCCCAGTGGTTCTCAACCTGTGGGTCGGGACCCCATTTGGGGTCAAACGACCATTTCACGGGGGTCGCCAGACAACGCAGTCCGCCATTTTCTTTCCCCCTTTTCCTTAGCTGTGCTACTCCCTTTTATTCTATTGGCTTTTGAGAGCCAATAGAAGAGACTCTCTTGAATAGAGTCTAATTCTATTGGCTTTCCAAAGCCAATAGGAATTGTCCAGGCTGTCTCTGCCCTGCTGAGCCCGCCAAAAGTCCCATTCTGCAAATGGTGCTGCACCAGTTGAGTAGTCCTTGACTTACGACCGGTTGAGTAGTCCTCAACTTACGACCGGTTGGGGGGTCGCGGCATTAAAAAGGTTGAGAACCACTGGACTAGCCAAACGCAAGTCCCGCAGCCGTTCTTCGTATGTTTTAGTCTCCAGGCCTTGGATCCTGTTAGTTGCTCTTCTCTGAACTTTTTTTCTAAGTCTCAACATCTTTTTTGTGACACAGGGACCAAAATTGGCTAATATCTGGTTCCCTTTTCCCACGCCTCTCGTCCAGGCTCACCTTACTCCGACGGGCACTGAGGCATCGGCTGACGGCGTCGTCTACGTCCCCCCGGCTGGCCACCCAGGCGGCTTGGACTTCTTGAAGCGTGATGGCCCCCAGCCCACCGCCGGGCTCCTCCGCGCCCCGCTGAGTGGCCATCTCCGCCACACCTTCCAGGACGCAGGGCAGTTCCGATTTCAGCCAGGCCAGGGGCAGTTCAGCTCCCGAGTAGCACAAGGCGGCCGCCACCATTTCGGGGGCCACGCCCACGCCCTCCGCCTCCTGCGGGGCCAAGGGACAAAGCCAGGTCAACGGGGGCTGAGACAGGACGCCGAAGCTGGTTGGCAACTATCTCGGCCGGGAAGAAGAATAAGTTGGAGGCAGTCCTCGGCTTAACGACCGTTTAATAACCCCTTGAGGAGACGGCCACAGCTAATGAAATGGATTTGGAGATCCTTTTTTTTTTTTGCTGGGGGGATGGGTGGATCCACCTGGCATCGGTTGGGGGATTCTGGGCCAGTTGTTCTTTCTCACGTCACAGGGTTGTTGTGGGGAAAATAGGAGGAGAAAAGAGTATTGTGTATGTTCACTAACTGGAGTTGTTCGTTTTTTTAAAAAAGGATAAATATAGACACCCCCACATACAGGCAGACATACCGAGGTGTCTATCTACCAGTATAATATGTATATGTATAATTGTATCTATACATATACAAACACATACATACTATTTATGTGTGTGTGTGTGTGTGTGTGTGTGTTGGTGTGTGTATCAAATCTCTTATCTATCTATCTATCTATCTATCTATCTATCTATCTATTTATTATCTACAGTATATCTATCTATCAAACTCTATCTATCAAACTATCTATCTATCTAACTCTATTTATCTAACTATCTATCTATCAAACTATCTAATTCTATCTATCTATCTATTTATCTATCTATCTATCAAACTATCTATCTAATTCTATCTATCTATCAAACTCTATCTATCTATCAAACTCTATCTATCTATCAAACTCCATCTATCTCTATCTATCTATCTATCTATCTATCTATCTATCTATCTATCTATCTATCTATCTATCTATCTATCTATCAAACTATATCTATCTAACTCTATCTAACTGTATCTATCTATCAAACTCTATCTATCTATCTATCAAACTCTATCTATCTATCAAACTCTATCTATCTATCTATCTATCTATCTTTATCTATCTATCTATCTATCTATCTATCTATCTATCTATCAAACTCTATCAAACTATCAAACTCTATCTATCTATCTATCTATCTATCTATCTATCTATCTATCTATCCATCCATCCATCCATCCATCCATCCATCCACATCTATCTATATCTATCTATCTGTCTGTCTGTCTGTCCATCCATCTCTATCTAATCACCTGCCTCAACTACTACATAAGTAATCAAAGGCAGCAAACATTCCTAATAGCACTCCCATGTGTGTTTGTGTATACACTGACATGTACACAGACACAGTTGCATAAAAACAAGAGAAAAAAAAAAGAGTTTGGTCAGGCTTGCTCTCCAAAGGCCCCTGGACCCCCAAAAATGGCACCCCCGCTAGATGAACTACAGTTCCCATAATTCCCCAGCAGGCGTTCGATTGGAAGGAGACGCCTTTTAAGGGTTGAAAAGTGATTGTGGGGGGACTCGCTTGGCGGGTGGGTGGGGAGGGCTCACCCTGATCATGGCCACCATCTTCTGCCCGTCGTCCCGCAGCTTCGCCTGCCTCTGTTGCTCCGCCTCCTCGGGCGAGGCGGGCGGGGCTTTCCACAGGCCCTGGGGCTCCCCGGGGGCTTCCACCACCTGTCGCTTCAACCGGCCCACCTCGTCCTTCTCGGCACGGGACGGGGGCTGGGGATCACCGTGCAGGCTGGTGCAATTGCACATCTCGCAGATCCGTCGGTGGGCGCTGTTGCGGAAAGTGCAGTGTTCGCACTGCCAGCTGGGGGCCTGTGGGAAGAGAGGGGTCCGGGTTCTAGATCAGCGGCAGGGTGCAAGATCGGGCTCTGCTTAAGATCGGAGCTCGAGATTGAGCACGGGAAGATCAGACACAGATCCGGGCTTTCTGAGGTCTGATTAAAGCCGGCTGGGTAACTTTGGGCCGATCACCAGGTGCCGGTGAGTTCTAGTCCGACCTTAGGCATCAAAGCCGGGAGGGTGAGTTTGGGCCAATCACCAGGAGACAGTGAGTTCTAGTTAGGCCTTAGGAATGAAGGTTGGCTGGGTGACTTTGGGCCAATCACCAGGAGATGGTGAGTTCTAGTCCCGCCTTAAATAAGAAAGCTGGCTGGGTGACTTTGGCCCAACCACCAGGCGACGGTGAGTTCTAGTCCCGCCTTAAATAAGAAAGCTGGCTGGGTGACTTTGGACCAACCACCAGGCGACGGTGAATTGTAGTCCTGCCTTAAATACGAAAGCTGGCTGGATGACTTCGGGCCAACCACCAGGTGGTGAATTCTAGTCGTGCCTTAGATATGAAAGCTGGCTGGGTGACTTTGGGCCAACCACCAGGCGACGGCGAATTCTAGTCCCGCCTTCAATACGAAAGCAAGGGGGAGGATGACTTTGGTCCGGTCCCTCCCTCCCTCCCAGTCCAGCCCACCTCGCAAGATTGGAGAAAATCGGCAGCGGAATGGATATTGAACACGTCCACCCCCTTGAGTCGTTTGTCAGGACACAAATCAAGAAATAAAGTCAGCCATTTGCCGTACTGGCTACCCAGCTCCCGATATCCCTGGCTGGCGTTTTCCAAGGGTTAAAAAAAAACAAAAGTTTTAAAAGCAAAACTTTGAAAACTTAGGGAAGCCCCCCCACCCCCGGCACTCACATCTTCCTGCTGGGGTCCGCTCTCCTCCCCCCAGGCTATCAGGGGCTTGGCGTCACCGGTGCTCGGTTTGCCGGCCAGGCGCGGCCTCTCGCAAACGGCGCAGAGGACGGTGGCCGACTCGTTCTCAAAGGTGCAGGTCTGGCAAGACCAGCGCCCTCTGGCCAGCTGGCCTTGGTGGGTCAGCTCGTCCTCCAGGCCGAGGGTCTGGGGGGTCTTGCACCCCCGAGGCCGGTCGCAATTGATGCAAAGGACGGAGGAGGCATCGTTGTTCTTCTGACAAGCCGCGCAGCGCCAGGGCGGGCGCGGACTGGGCAGGCTGTGGGAGGCGGAGAGTGGGGGGCGGCTGTGGGGCCGTAGAGAAGCCGTCTCCGAGGGGATGCTGGAGAGGCTGCAAAAAGAGGGGAGAATTTCCATTTAAATGGAGATTTAAACGAATCACAATGGAGTGATTCATCGATAAACTAATCAACCTAACTGAATAAAGCATTTGGTGCATCCTTGGCTTACAGCAGGGGTCTTCAAACTTGGCCCCCTTTATGACTGGTGGACTCCAACTCCCAGAATTCCTCAGCCAGGAAGATGGATGAGAACAGGGGTGGGGAACTATGGCCCCTCTTATGACTGCTGGACTTCAACTCCCAGAATTCCTCAGCCAGCGTGCCTGGCTGAGGAATTCTGGGAGTTGAAGTCCTTAGATCAGGCGTCTTCAAACTTGGCCCTTTTATGACTGGTGGACTTCAACTCCCAGAATTCCTCAGCCAGCAAGGTGGATTAGAACAGGAGTGGGGAATTCTGGGAGTTGAAGTCCACTAGTCATAAAAGGGCCAAGTTTGAAGAATTCTATTCTATTCCACTCCATTCTATTCTGTATTTTATTATTCTATTCTATTCTATTCTATTCTATTTTATTCTATTCTATTCTATTCCATTCCATTCTGTATTTTATTATTATTCTATTCTATTCTATTCCTTATTTTATTATTCTATTCTATTCCATTCCATTCCATTTTGTATTTTATTATTATTCTATTCTAATTCTATTCTGTATTTTATTATTCTATTCTATTCCATTCCATTCCATATTTTCTATTCTATTCTATATTCCATTCTATTTCTTATTTTACTCTATTTTATATTCCATTTCTTATTCTATTCTGTTCTATTCTACATTCTATTATTATTCTATTCTATATTCTAATCTATTCTATTCTCATTCCATATTTCCTATTTTCCATTCCATTCCTTATTCCATTCCATTATTATTTGTACCCCGAGCCTACCTGGGGTTAGGTGGTGGTGGGGGACTCTGCCATGCTCTGCCAGGGTTTTTCATAGGCACCCGATGGTGATGCGTCCGGGAAGGATGCTTGTGAAACAGCCAATCGCAGTTAGGACACAAACTCTGATTGCAAGCCTCACAGTGCTGCGACGGAGCTTCTAAACCACAAAGCAGGCAGGTGTCTGGAGGCAGGTTCCCTGCAGGCCAGAAAAAGGGGAGGGGGGACGGGGAAAAAACCCACAACAGTCTCAAGTGTTGTTCTGCTTATGTCTGAAAAAAAACAACATTCAGTTCCATCTCTACATAGGATGCAGCTTTTATTCCACGAGTCTTCAAACTTGGTCCTTTTATGACTTGTGGACTTCAACTCCCAGAATTCCTGGCTGAGGAATTCTGGGAGTTGACGCCCGCAAGTCATCAAAGGGCCCAGTTTGAAGACCTCTGCTTGTGGACTTCAACTCCCAGAATTCCTCAGCCAGGCATGCTGGCTGAGGAATTCTGGGAGTTGAAGTCCGCAAGTCATCAAAGGGTCATAGTTCCCTCATGCTGGCTGAGGAATTCTGGGAGTTGAAGTCTACAAGTCATAAAAGGGCCCAGTTTGAAGACCCCTATTTTATTCCAAAGCTGGGCAGGAATTAATACAGGATTTACAAGTAGTCCACAACTGAGCCAAAAAATTTCGGTTGCTAAGTGAGACACTTATGAGGAGAATTTTGCCCCATTTTACAAACCTTTCCTGCCAGTTTTGTTCAGCGAATCGCCGCATTCGTTAAGTTAGTCACACGGTCGTTAAGCAAATCCGGCTTACCACCCCGTTGACTCTGCTCGTCAGAAAGTTGCAAAAGGGAATCACGTGACCCCGGGACGCTGCGACCGTCATAAATATGAATCAGTTGCCAAGCGTCAGAATTTCAATCACGTGACCACGGGGAGGCCACAACCGGTCATAAGTGTGGAAAACATTTTTTTAAAGTGGCGTCGTAACTTGGAACGGTCATTAAGTGACTAGGAAGCCTTCTAGAGCTGTGTTCCTTAACTCGCAACTGCTGGAAGATATATGGACTTCAATTCCCAGAATTCCCCAGCCAGGCTCATATTTATGACAAATTGCAGTGTCCGGGGGGGGCTGGTCACGTGATCCCCTTTTGCGACCTCTTCTGACAAGCAAAAATCAGCCAGGAAGCCAGGTTCACTTAACGACCGTGTGACTGAAGCGATTCACTTAACAACCGCAGCAGGAAAGGTCGCAAAATGGGGCAAACCCCCCTTAACCGCTGCCTCGCTTAGCAACAGAAATTTTGGGTTCCCCCGTGGTCGTAAATCGAGGCTGGCTGGGGGATTCTGGGAGTTGAAGTCCACAGCGGCCGAGGTTGGAGAAACGCAGCTCCGGATGTCCTGCCATCGGTTCAGAAGACCCTTGAAACGTCTGCCCCTGCCTCTCGTCTAAACGGCATCTCGGTTTGATGATGATCCTGGCTTGCAGGACAAAATAAGCCCCGCGAACGTGGCTGTAGCCCTAACCGCCAATCTCTTTTCTCCCGTTACCTGCGTGAGAAATGGCCAAAAGCGGATTCAGAGGTCCAGCATCGGCGGGCTTGTGGACCTGGAGAAAGACAGAAGAATGAGGACCACCGAAGGAGGAGGACCTAAAGGGGCTTTTCTTTGGCGGGCAGCTGGACTTCCTTCTTTGTCTTTGAAGACGTTTCGCTTCTCGTCCCAGAAGCTTCCTCAGGGTCTGACTGGAGGGAGGGGGGAAAAGGGAAAGATTTATACTCCTTGCAGACAGCTGGTCATTTGCCTTCTTTTACAGCAGGGGTGCCAAACTCAATTTCATTGAGGGCCGCATCAGCATTGTGGTTGCCCTGGGGTGTGGGTGTGGCCTACTGGGTGGGTGTGGCTGGAATGGGCGTGGTCTATGGGGTGGGCGTGGCCAGCTCGACAATCACTTGCTTCAGGGGTAGCTGGGCAGGACTGGGGCAAATCTGAGGGTCTGTGGCGGAGGATGGGAGAGCGCTGGGTTCGTTCCTCCCACCCTCCCTCTGTTCGTTCCTCCCTCCCTCCCTCCCACCTTCCATTCCTTCCTTCCTGTTCCTTCCTTTCTTCCCTCCCTCCATTCCTTCCTCCCTTCCTTCTTGTTCCTTCTTTCCTTTCTTCTCTCCCTCCCACCCTCCATTCCTTCCTCCCTCCGTTCCTTCCTTCCTTCCCTCCCTCCATTCCTTCCTCCCTGTTCCTTCCTCCTTCCTTCCTCTGTTCCTTCCTTTCTTCCCTCCCTCCCACCCTCCATTCCTTCCTCCCTGTTCCTTCCTCCCTCCCTCCCTCCTTCCCACCCTCTATTTATTTTTATTTTTTTTATTAAAATTTATAGATCGCCCCACTCCCGCAGGACTCCGGGCGGCTAACAATAAAAACACTTCCTCCCTCTGTTCTTTCCTTCCTGTTTTCTTTCTTCTCTCCTTCCCACTCTCCATTCCTTCCTCCCTCTGTTCCTTCCTTCCTTCCTTCCTTCCTTCCTTCCTCCCTGTTCCTTTTCTTCCCTCCCTCCTTCCCACCCCCCATTCCTTCTTCCCTGTTCCTCCCTCCCTCCCTCCTTCCTACCCTCCCTTCCTTCCTTTCTTCCCTCCCTCCCTCCCACCCTCCATTCCTTCCTTCCTGTCCCTTCTTTCCTCCCTCCCTTTTCCCCTCCTTCCCACCCTCCCTTTGTGGCTTCCAGGCTGGAGGTGCTGGTGAGGGGAGGGGGGTTGGCGCTGATCAACAACCTGGTTGCGTCCATCAACGCCAGAAGGCGCTCAGCCTAAGATCCACTGGAACCCGCCAGGAGCTCCAGAGAATAAACTTCCGGCCTCGCTCTCCCTCCTTTTGGCTCGTCCCTCCGGAAAAGAGAAAATAAAATCTCCTTTCCCCCAGTCAATCTGCTCTTCCCCTTTACAAATCCTTCCCCAAGCGCCCCCTAGCCAGCAAACGTGGAGCTCCCGGCCTCTCTGCCGAAAAAGCCTCCCCCCCCCAATTCCACTCTCCGCTACACGTCCTTCCTTCTCATCCCTTTCCTTCCTCAGCGCTCAGGAAGGGCTGATGGGGAGGGGGGAGACTGCCAGTGCTGCCATGTTGCCACCGGTCTCGCTATCCCGCATGTGGGGGGGGGTCTGTGCCGGTGAAACTATCCCACATGCAGGGGGGGGTCTGTGCGGTGAAACTATCCCGCACACGGGGGGGGGAGTCTGTGCCGGTGAAACTATCCCACACGCGGGGGGGGGGGAGTCTGTGCCGGTAAACTATCCCGCATGCGGGGGGGGGGGAGTCTGTGCCGGTGAAACTATCCCACACGCAGGGGGGGGGAGTCTGTGCCGGTGAAACTATCCCGCATGCGGGGGGGGGGGGGAGTCTATGCCGGTGAAACTATCCCGCATGCGGGGGGGGGGGGAGTCTGTGCCGATGAAAGGAAAGCCTGGTAGCTTCCAGGCTGGAGGTGCTGGTGTGTGTGTGTGGGGGGGGGGGTGGCGCTGATCTACAACCTCATTGCATCCATCTTTGAAACCATAAGGCGCTCAGCCTAAGATCCACTGGAATCAGTCAGGAGCTGCCCCGCTGTGTTCTGGCTTCGATGGGACGCAACCAAGTTGTAGATCAGCGCCCGGTCGGCCTGGGCCGGGCCGAGGTGTGGCGGGCCGGTCCTTCGCTCTGATGAGAGCTGCACACCCCCTCCCCACCCCAACGAAGGAATAATCTGGAAAAGCAGATTCAAACTCGCCAATCAGAAATGACAAATTTGGAAACCACAAAAAGGTATTAAATAAACCCTGTTTAAAGATCATTCTGTCTAGCTAGCTGGGGACTCGAGCGGAATTGTCACTCAACTTTGATCCTCGCGATTAAACCTCTCTTTCCGGTAGCTGGCTTCATGATCTATTTCTTCCACACTGCGCCGTCAAGGAGAATCCCGGCTGGAAGAACCGAACGGGGGGAGTCCCTCCCATCAGCTCTTTTCCAGAGTAGGTCCCCGGGCCGGATGGAAGCACATTTTGGGCCGCATGTGGCCCGCGGGCCTTGTGGTTGACACAGGCCTGTTTTAGAGAGTCGTTGAGGCCACTTGGAGGTTTATCTGTGTCCTAAGTTGTCCCAACAGTGGCTTTTTGAAGGGGCAACTGGACTTTGTTTGTCTTTGAAGACGTTTCGCTTCTCATCCCAGACGCTTCTTCGGGTTCTGGCTGGATGGAGGGGAATGGAAGGATTTATCCTCCTCACAGATTTGTTCTCCTCGCAGCTGGTCATTTGCATTCTTTTAGAGAGGCGTTGAGGCCACCTGGAGGTTTACCTCAGGGTCAACAGGGAAAAGACCCAGGACAGAAAACATCCTGCAGCCAAGATGGCTCCACCCCCATTTGCACCACTCAGGTGACCCCGAGGATACGGGTGGCCTCAATGGCTCTATAAAAGGCAAATGACCAGCTCTCTGCGAGGAGTATAAATCCTTCCATTTCCCCACCATCCAGTCAGAGCCGAAGAAGCTTCTGGGATGAGAAGCGAAACGTTTTCAAAGAACAACAAGGAAGTCCAGTTGCCTCAGGACTCAGATAAACCTCCAAGTGGCCTCAATGACTCCCTAAAAGAAGGCAAATGACCAGCTGTCTGTGAGGGGTATAAATCCTTCCATTTCCCCACCATTTAGTCAGAGCCGAAGAAGTTTCTGGGATGAGAAGCGAAATGTTTTCAAAGAACAACAAGGAAGTCCAGTTGCCTCAGGACTGAGATAAACCTCCAAGTGGCCTCAACGACTCCCTAAAAGAAGGCAAATGACCAGCTGTCTGTGAGGAGTATAAATCCTTCCATTTCCCCACCATTTAGTCAGAGCCGAAGAAGCTTCTGGGATGAGAAGCGAAATGTTTTCAAAGAACAACAAGGAAGTCCAGTTGCCTCAGGACTCAGATAAACCTCCAAGTGGCCTCAACGACTCCCTAAAAGAAGGCAAATGACCAGCTGTCTGCGAGGAGTATAAATCCTTCCATTTCCCCACCATCCAGTCAGAGCCGAAGAAGCTTCTGGGATGGGAAGTGAAATGTTTTCAAAGAAAAACAAGGAATCTCCCGAGACAGAAGGGAGGAGGAGAAACTTCACACAAGGTTTCATCCCTCCAAGGTCAAAGAAGCCCCTCGAAGAAAATTTGGAAGCCATCTTGAAGGGGGAAAGATCGACCCACAGACCAGATAATCCTGCTCACTCCGGAGTCCTCGATTTATGGACCACAGTTGAGCCCTTTTTGTCACTAAGTGAAACGCTCGTTCTGTGAATTTTGCCCCATTTTGCAAACCCTTCTCGCTAAATGAATCGCCACAGTCGTAAGTCAACAACGCCATTGTTAAATGAATCTGGCTCCTTCGTTTTGCTAGAAAGATCGCAAAATGGGGTCACGTGACTCCGAGACACTACAACCATAAATACGAACAGGATTGCCAAGTGTACGAATGTGGATCACGTGACCCAGGGGAATGCTGCAACGCCGTAAGTCCGAGGACCGGCTATAAGTCACTTTTTTCCCAGTGTCATCGTTAACTTGAACAGTCACTAACTGAACTGTTGCTAAGTTGAGGACCACCTGTAAGGGGAACTCTCTCCATCATCCGCAGCCAGCACGTTTGGTGGGGGATGATGGATCCCAGATGGAGAAGCTGAAGGAACACAGCTGATTTCTCCAAGGCTAGACCACTCAAAACAAAATGGGATTTAGACACTCACAACCACAATTGCAACTCACAACCCCTGCTGGTTGTTAAATAAATTGAGCCTGATTTTATGATCTTTTCTCCCCACGGTCGTTAAGTGAGTTGCCAGTCATTAAGCGAATCACATGATTGTTAAGCAAATCCACCACTGACTTTGCTTGTTGGAAGCTGGCTAGGAAGGTGGGAAATGACGATCACGTGACCCTGGGAGGCGGCCACTGTCCTAAATCCACGCCTAGCTTTGATCACAGGAACGCTGTGACGGTCGTAAGTGCGAAGCCTGGTCAACAGTCACATTTTTCAGTCCTGTGGTAACTTCGGATGGTTCCTAAATGAATGGTTGTTAAGTCGAGGACTAACTATGCCAATGTTTCTCAACCTTCAAGTCCCACAATTCCCCAGTCACTAAATAGCCATCTTTAAGATGTGTGGACTTCAACTCCCAGAATTCCACAGCCAGCCAAGCTGAAGTCCCCACGTCTTAAAGTTGGCCCTTTGGTGCCTGAGGCGTTCTGGGAGTTGAAGTCCCCACATCTTAAAGTTGGTCCTTTGGTGGCTGGGGCATTCTGGGAGTTGATGTCCCCACATCTTAAAGATCGCCATTTGCTGGCTGGGGCATTCTGGGAGTTGAAGTCCCCACATCTTAAAGTTGGCCATTTGGTGGCTGAGGAATTCTGTGAGTTGAAGTCCACATATTTTCAGGGTTGAGAAACGCTACTATAACAAAACCACACCCAGCAAGGGCCCCCATCCCACCTACTCCAAAGCCTGCACGATACACATCACCCCATTCTTTACCCCCCCCCCCAGCCTGCACCATAGCGCTACTCACCTGTAAGGCCTGGCTCCCTTGCATTAATTCTTGCAACATCCGAGGATTTGGATGCGTTTCCTATACCAGGAAAAAGAATCACAAGCCTCCTTCAACTCTTAGCAGGGACCCCCAAGAGGTTACATAGCCCCCCCGACCCAGCTTGGTCTCAGCCCCCCCCCCCAGCCCTCTATACCGAGAGGAGAAGATTCAGCTCCGCACGGAGTAGCATGACGTCCACTGTGACGGACGCCACGTGAGGAATGTCTGGTTCAGCTTGATGATCCGGGAAGTAAAGCCCATCAGCCTTTTGTTCCAAATAGCCGTACAGCCGGAGGACGTCTCGTCCACCCTGCCGGAACAGAAGGCGTTATTTTGGCGGGCAAAGGGGTGACATGTACAAAAAAGAAAGAAAGAGAAAGAGAGAGAGCGAGAGAGGAGAGAAAGAAAAAAGAGAGAGAGAAAGTAGGGGAGAAACAAAAAAGAAAGAGAAAGGGGGGGAGAGAGAAAGTATGAGAGAAAGAGAGAGAGAAAGAAAAAAGGAGAGAAAGGGGGAGAGAGAGAGAGAGAGGAGAGAAAGAAAAAAGAAAGAAAAAAGAGAGAAAGGGAGAGAGAGAAAGAGAGAGAGAGGAGAGAAAGAAAAAAGAAAGAGAGAGAGAAAGTAAGAGAGAAACAAAAAAGAAAGAAAGGGGGGAGAGAGAAAGTATGAGAGAAAGAGAGAGAAAGAAAAAGGAGAGAAAGGGAGAGAGAGAAAGAGAGAGAGGAGAGAAAGAAAAAAGAGAGAAAGGTAGAGAGAGAGAAAGGGAGAGAGAAAGAGAGAAAAGGAGAAAGAAAGTAAGAGAGAGAGAAAGAGAGAAAGGGAGAGAGAGAGAAAGAGAGAGAAGGGAGAGCGAGAAAGGGAGAGAGATAGAAAGGGAGAGTAAAGAGAAAGAAAGGAGAAAAAGAAAGAGAAAGGGAGAGAGAAAGAGAAGAAAGGGAGAGAGATAGAAAGGGAGAGTAAAGAGAAAGGAGAAAAAGAAAGATAGAAAGAGAGAGAGAGAGAGAGAAAGAGAGAGAGAGAAGAAAGAGAGAAAGAGAGAGGGAGGTAGACTCTTGCAAAATTCGATACCAACTCTTATTTAAAACGTTTGGAAATTGCTGGAAAAGAAAAGATAATTTCAGCAGATCCAGAAGGCAAGCAAAAAAGAGCGACACACCTACATATACAAACACATATACAAACAGACACACGGAGAGACAGGTGGCCTTTTGCAAAGGGTTACACGATGCCGATCCTTATTTAAATTGTTTGGAAATTGCTGGAAAAGAAAGGATAATCTCAGCAGATTCATTCATTCGTTTCCGAAGAAGCGAGGGAAAAAAAGCTGTCTTTAAAAAAATAAACCTTTGATGACTTGTGGACTTCAACTCCCAGAATTCCTCAGCCAGCGTGCCTGGGCTGAGGAATTCTGGGAGTTGAAGTCCACAAGTCATCAAAGGGCCAAGTTTGAAGACCCCTGTTCTAAAGCCAATTATTTCTCAACCTGGGCGATGTTAAGAGGGATGGACTTCAACTCCCAGAATTCCCCAGCCAGCATGGCTGGCTGGGGAATTCTGGGAGTTGAAGTCCACCCCTCTTAAAGTGGCCCAGGTTGAGACACACAATTTATCTGCAATAAACTGAGAAGTCCAGTAAAGCTTAACACACCGCTTCTGCTTATAAAATCTGGGACATTTCTTTGCTCAACATAGACAGCCCCATGGGCTTGGTGGATTCCTCAGGATTCCCAGAACGAGATTCTTTCCCTCAAGAAAGGATCCCAATTACGAAGGGCCTGCCCTGAGGCAGGAAATAGTATCCTCAACATTGTCAGTCCCTTCCCTGCAAATGCATCAGAGAGGAAAAAAGAACATCGGAATTGAAAAGTTTCCAGTTTCATTTTGGCAGCCACTGAGAAAAATATCCGTCCATCTTATTATTATTTTTTAAAGCCTCGGGAATCTTCTCCGGAAATAAAACTCAATTTAAATCCAGCGGGATCCCCATCAAGATAAGGGGATCCAGCTTGGAGATGGGGGGGGGGGCTTACCTGGATAGTGTCCACCGTATCCCGGAAGACGGGATTATTAAATTTGACCATGCGCCAGAAATAAGGTTTGCGAGGATGCAGAAGGTTGCGCCCGTATTTCTCCAGGATCTGGAAGGCGGTGGAGACCAAGCGGAGATCCACCTGGAACTGAAAGGGGATTGGCGGTTTTACGCCTTTTTTTTTAAATTTAAATACAGAAGCTGGTGCCAGGTTCGAATGCAGCCGGCTTACGAGGCGTCCCAGAAGTACGGCCCTCGACTTGCTCCTACTTGTTTAGCGACCGCTGGAACTTATAAGGGCACGGATGAAAGTGAGCTACGACCGGTCCTCGCATTTACGACGGTCGTAGCCGTCGCCCATTCCGTTGCTCGGCAACTGACGTGTTATTGAAAATGGTTACAGTGTCCCGGAGTTGCGTGATCACCGTTTGCGACCTCCCTACCTAGCTGTTTTTTTTCCGACTAGCCAAGCCAGATTCGCTTAAGAACCGTGCGATCCACTTAGCGACGGCAGTGATCCACTTCAAAAAAACGGCAAAAAAAAAAAAAAAGACGCAAAGTTGAGCGTGAGTCACAACAACCGCCTGGCCAAGCCAGGGAAATTCCGGTCGCATCTGTGCTCGTGATTCCAGGACTATCTGCAATGAGCCCTCTCAAACGGTTTTCTCTTGAGGACTAGAAGCCTTGCTTTTTTGGAAATGGAAGCTGGAGGACCGTGTCGCTAAATCGGGGTGACGCCCATCGCCACGGAAAGAGAAATGATTCGAGCAGGATCCCATCCTTCCATCCTTGAACCCCAGATCCTACCTGGCCCCTTACGCCCAGCTCCCTTAAACTCCATTCCGCTTCCAAGCTGGGTTTGATTGCATTATTTATTTATTTATTTCTATTTATTTGTTAATTTATAGGCCGCCAATCTCACTGTCAAGAGACGGGGGGGGGTGCTGGGGGAGGGCTGAAAACAATATAAAAAACATAATATAAAACAATAAATACATTTAAAAAAAGATTCGTTCACTTCTGCTTAATTGTCAGCCTTTACATCAGGGGTCTTCAAACTTGGCCCTTTGATGGCTGGTGGACTTCAACTCCCAGAATTCCTCAGCCAGGCATGCTGGCTGAGGAATTCTGGGAGTTGGAGTCCACCAGTCACCAAAGGGCCAAGTTTGAAGACCCCTGCTTGTGGACTTCAATTCCCAGAATTCCTCAGCCAGGCACACTGGCTGAGGAATTCTGGGAGTTGAAGTCCACCAGTCACCAAAGGGCCAAGTTTGAAGACCCCTGCTTGTGGACTTCAATTCCCAGAATTCCTCAGCCAGGCACGCTGTCTGAGGAATTCTGGGAGTTGGAGTCCACCAGTCATCAAAGGGCCAAGTCTGAAGACCCCTGCTTGTGGACTTCAACTCCCAATGGGAAAAAAGAGCATCGTAGCAGACATTCAACAGGTAAAGCATCCAAACCAGGATCTACCCTCCCTCTTACTCCACTCCTCACCTGCCCCTTGGCACTGAGAGTGGTTTCCTCTCCCCCAATGGGGGAAAAAAGAGCATTACAGGCAGACATTCAACAGGTAAATAATCCAACGCAGGATCTATCTTCTTTCTCATCCCATTCCTCACCTGCTCCTTGGCATTCAGGGTGGCTTCCTCTCCCCCCCCCCATGGGAAAAAAGAGCATTGCAGGCAGACATTCAACAGGTAAAACATCCAAAGCAGGATCTACCCTCCCTCTCACCCCACTCCTCACCTGCTCCTTGACATTGGCTCGCAAAATGCCCCTGGCATCAATCTCCAGATACTTCTGGGCGGGGGGCAAGGGCGCTTCCACCAGGCGCTGCAAAAATTCGGCATTCTGTTCGGAAGGATTCCGGATCAAGGTGGTGACCAGCTCCTGTCGGAGGGCCGCAAACTTGCGCGTGGCCTCCCCCATTTCTGAGCCCCCTTGCGAAAAATAAAAATAAAGTGAATCACCAAGATAAAATGGGAGATGCCAGTTTGGCGAAGAAAAAGCAAAATTTCTTTGGAAGAAGCAAAATCGTTACGACAGCCCTTGCAGGTAGGCCAAAGGCGAAGCTTCAGGCCAGGGGTTTTCAAATTGGGCCCTTTGATGACTTGTGGACTTCGACTCCCAGAATTCCTCAGCTAAGCACGCTGGCTGAGGAATTCTGGGAATTGAAGTCCACAAGTCATCAAAGGGCCCAGGTTGAAGACCCCCTGCTTGTGGACTTGAACTCCCAGAATTCCTCAGCTAGGCATGCCGGCTGAGGAATTCTGGGAGTTGGAGTCCACCAGTCATCAAAGGACCAATTTGGGACTCCGTAGGACTACAATACTGGTGATCTACATCCGAACCAAATTCTGCAAACTGACTGGGGAGAACTTGAAGTTGGAAAAACTCAAAAATGTTTTTAGAGCCCCCCCCCCCCAAAGTTATAAATTATAAAGCCAGCTAGGATGATTTTGGGGCCAGTCTCTCTCTCTTTCTCTTTCTATCTTTTTTCTTTCTCTCTTTCTTCTTCTTCTTCTCTCTCTCTCTCTTTCTCTCTTTTTTCTTCCTTTCTGTCTCTCTCTCCCTTTCTCTTTTTCCTTTTTCTCTTTCTCCCTTTCTTTTTTCTTTCTTTCTGTCTTTTTCCTTTTTCTCTTTCTCCCTTTCTTTTTTTCTCTCCCTTTCTTTTTTCTTTCTGTCTCTCTCCTTTCTTTCTTTATTCTTTCTCTCTCCCTTTCTCTCTTTTCTTTCTCCCTTTCTCTTTTTTCTCTTCTTTCTTTCTCTCTTCCCCTTTCTTTCTCTCTCTCCCTTTCTCTTTTTTCATTCTCTCATTCTTTTTTCGTTCTCATTCTCCCTTTCTCTTTTTTCTCTCCCCTTTTTTTCTCTTTCTTTGTCTCTCTCCCTTTCTCTTTTCTTTCTCCTTCTCTTTTTTCTCTTCTTTCTTTCTCTCTCTTCCTTTCTTTTTGTCTCTCTCCCTTTCTCTCTTTTCATTCTTTCTTTTTTTTGTTCTTTCATTCTCCCTTTCTCTTTTCTCTCTCTCCCTTTCTTTTTTCTTTCTTTCTCTGTGTCTCTGTCTCCCTTTTTTTCTTTCTCCCTCTCTCCTCTTTTCTTTCTTTTTTTCTTTCTGCCTCTCTCCTCTTTTCTTTCTCTCCCCTTCTCTCTCTCCCTCTCCCTTTCTTTTTTCTTTATCTTTTTTCTTTCTCTCCCTTTCTCTCTCTTTTTCCTTTCTCTCTCTCTCTCTCTCTCTCTCTTTCTCCCCCCCACCCAGCCCACCTCACAGGATTGTTGTTGTGGAGAAAACAGGAGGAGGAAAAGAAGAATTAGGGATGTCTCCCCCCCCCTTTAAATTACTTTACAAAGTCGGGATAAACATCTAATAAAGAATAATAAATAACTCTCAGGCGGAAACGTGGGAACTCCTAAAGGGGAGGGGGGAGAACAACACGCATCTTTCGCTCTGTCATCTTTGGACCTCGCTGAAGTCACGATCGGGGAAAGGGGGGAAATTACAAAGACCCCACACCCCACCCCCACCCAAGACCTTGAGTCGGGGATGATGGGAGAGGTAGTCCAACCCGCCTAGGAAGCCCCAGCAAGTCGGAGAACCGTTACTGCCAAGAGCGAGAACCAGCCTGGGGGAAAGATCCGACTCCGGAACAAGCAGCCGTTGCTCCCAGGAGCAGTTCGATCCGGTTCCTCTGGGTCCGCCCCCCCCCCGCACTAGCCTTCCATCCGGATTCGAACCCAAGGCAGGAAAAATTGCATCGGGGGAGGGGTGTTGAATTGGGAGGGGGGGGGTCTACCTTGCAAACGGGGGGTCTTTTCTTCCCCGCCTTGCAGGAAGGCGCCGCCGGAGGGAAGAGCCGCCCGCTGGAAAACGAAACCGGAGCGAAAGCGAAGCGAAAGCGAAGCGACCTCCGGGGACGCGGAGGAAGAACTACAGGAGTCGGGAGGGGAAAAAAACCGGGCGCGCCTCTGAGCGTACGCAGAGCGCCGCCGCGGGGACCCCCCCCCACCCCACCTGCCGTGGCATAGACGCGCGCTTGCAAAACACCGTGGCGGGGATCGGAGCGCCGATGCGTGTCAAAAGGGGAACGTGGGAAAGGCGTGCACGGGGGAGGGAAAAAGAGGAGGAGGAGGAGGAGGACACGAGGTGTGGGAATGCAACCTCTCCCCTCCACCCCTCCAGGGGAGGGGAAAGGGAGGGAAGGGGAGGGGAGGGGCAAGGCCGGAACGGAACGTGGGAATGTGAAAGCGAAATCGATTTCGCGGCGAGCCGAAAGCGAGTCTTCCCTGCGGCCCAGCTCTGCACCCCGGACACCATGGCCAAATCCTGCACCGCCAACATCCGTGTCGCCAAAGAGACGCGCGAGAAGGTGAGGGGTGGGGGGGGGGAGAACGTGTGAATGGGGGAACGGGAATGGAGTCGCAAAGGAAGGCAGTTTGCAAAAAGAAAAAGAAAATGGGGGGGATCAGGCCCCAGCTACGGACCTCTTATTAGATCTTCTTTCTTTTACCTTGCCGGCCTCTGAGCACGTGCAGAGCGCGCCCCTTTCCAGTTGCAAGTACCGTGGGAAGGTCGGGATGCGGGATCGAATCGCGGTTGCGAGAAGCACTCTGCGCTGGCCCAGCGGGCTGTCAGCTGGAGGCCTGGAAAGATCCACAGGAAAAGAAAAAGATAACATTTTGTTTGTTTGTTTGTTTGTGCATTGTAACAAAACATTGCGACTTTTTGGGTTTTTCATTTTATTTTATTTTAAAAGAGGGGATCGGTTTCGTTAATTCACGTGTGAACGGGGTATGGGGTTTCTTGGACCCAACTTTTAAAAGAGTTGGGGGAAAGGAGGAGGAACAGAAACTAACTGGGGAACTTTAAACCAGTTTCTCCCCTCTCAATCTTGGCTAGTTTAAGATTGTGGACTTCAACTCCCAGCATCCCTCAGCCAGCATGACGGAACTGACCGTTTGATGACTTCTGAACTTCAACTCCCAGCATTCCTCAGCCAGCCTGAGGGAACTATGACCCTTTGATGACTTGTGGACTTCGACTCCCAGCATTCCTCAGCCAGCCTGAGGGAACTATGACCCTTTGATGACTTGTGGACTTCAACTCCCAGCATTCCTCAGCCAGCCTGAGGGAACTACGACCCTTTGATGACTTGTGGACTTCAACTCCCAGAATTCCTCAGCCAGGCACGCTAGCTAAGGAATGCTGGGAGTTGGTCCACAAGTCATAAAAGGGCCAAGTTTGAAGACCCCTGTTGTAACCCCTTCAGCATTTCCTGTCAAGAACTCCTTCCTGATGTTCACCCTGCTGGCTGGGGAATTCTGGGAGTTGAAGTCCACAGATCTTAAACAGACCGAAGTTGAGAAACGGTGCCTTAAATACTGAATATTACTTGCCTGGAAATGAAGAAGAATTTGAATAAAAGGCAGAAGCCAAAGTTTAGGCAAATTTCTTAGCTGGAAAAAGCACTGCCAAATTCTTGTTTTCTAGCCACGATTGATTAGCTACGCCCTGACTTTTGTTCTTTGAGAATAAACCCGGGGGCATTTCTGAAGCAATCCAGAATTGCAGTGTCAGTGTGACAGGTCACTCTGCTCGTAAAATTTTTTTTCTTTTCCCTCCCTAGTCACGCAAACCAATTTCAAGAATACTATAGTATATTTCTTCTGCAAACTATTAACCCTGTTTGCAAGAACCGCCTTTGGAAACGAAAGGAAAACTTATCCCACCCTTTTGAGATCAAGCAATATTTCCAGACTGTTTAAAAGCATTTCAGTTGTTATTCTCTCGATCTAAATTATATTTTCCGGAAAGCGCTTTATTGCTAGCATTAAACTTCCAAAGGAAATTTTGCTGTTCAATGCAAGCAATGCTGTGCTTGCATTTTGGGGGGGGGGGGGGGTTATAAAACAAAGGCCAGAAGTCAATTTTTCTAATTCTATTTGGGATTTTTTTAAAAAAAAAAACCAAAAACCTCCAGTAGAGGGGATTTTAAAAATTCCCAGTACGAGGAGAAGACTATCCACTTCTGTTAATTACGTAGAACAAACAGGGAAATCCCAAAAGCCAAACTGCACCCTTTGCAATCACGTCCTCGACTTATGACGACAGTTGAGCATTTATGTTGCTAAGCAAAACATTTGTTAAGTGCCCCATTCCTTGCCACTGTTGTTAAATGAATCACTGCAATTGTTAAGTTAGTTAACACGGTTGATAAGTGAATCTGGCTTCGCCTATTGACTTAGCTTGTCACAAGGTCACAAAAGCGGATCCTGCGACCGTCATAAGTATGAAACAGTGGCCAAAAGCTTCTGAATTTTGATCGTGTAAACCCCGGGGACACTGCGACGGCCATCGGTTGGTTTGCATTAAGGATACGAGAGGCAATGTGGTATCCCGCAAATATTCTTTAGGGAATTCCTGCGCTGGACAGGGGGTTGGCCTAGATGCGCTGGACAGGGGGTTGGCCTAGATGACCTCAAAGATCCCTTCCAAGTATGAGTTTCGCCTAGTCCCCAAATGTTCTTGGTGGGGCTGTGGATCAGCAGGATTCCAATACAGCTCTAAACCTAAAGTTTAAATTGAAAACAAGTTTGATTGCTTTGTTCTATAGCTCGGGTTTCTCGTGTGTTTCCAGTTTCAATTTCATTGGGTTTGTTTGTTTTTTTTCCCCCCTGCAAAACTCTCTTTGCATTTGGGGAATTAGTGAGAATTTTCAGCATGGGAAGTAAAGACCTTGTGTGATCTTTCTGGGTTGCTCCAACGTTGGTTACAATTTGTCTCATAATTTCCTTTTATTGTTTTAGATGGCTCTCTTCAGAGAATCGCTGTTGAAAGAGGTAAGTCTCCATTGCATGTCAAATGTTACTTGTTCACCAATTACTGGATATTTTCCCCTTTCCAAGATCCCTCTTCCCTCCCTTCTTTCCTCAACTCAATCCCTCTTCCCTCCCTTCTTCTTTCCTTCCTTCCTTCCTTCCTTCCTTCCTTCCTTCCTTCCTTCCTTTCTTCCTTCCTCAATCCCTCTTCCCTCCCTTCTTTCCTCAATCCCTTCCTTCCTTCCTTCCTTCCTTCCTTCCTTCCTTTCTTTCTTCCTTCCTCAATCCCTCTTCCCTCCCTTCTTCTTTCCTCAATCCCTTCCTTCCTTCCTTCCTTCCTTCCTTTCTTCCCTCTTCCCTTCTTTCCTTCTCTCTCTCTCTTTCTCTGTCTTTATTTCTTTCTCTCTCTCTCTCTCTCTCTCTCTCTCTCTTTCCCTGCAGGGTGAAGAGTTTCTTTGCACATTTTTACCTGCAAAGATATTTCAGTTGGATAAGTTTCTTAAGGTAAGTGAACGTCTAAAAACAAAGTTTCACGGGCAGAAGATCTCTGCGTGTTTTTTTTTTTTTAAAGTGTAGCTCCTTCTCTGCCCGTCTAGGAAAATTCACTGAACGTTCAAGATCTGACCACTCTGAAAGCTCCTTTGGATATCCCTATTCCAGACCCCCCTCCCAAAGAAGACGAGGTGAGTTTTGGGGGTACCTCTTTCCTTGCCGCCCCCCCCCATATTTGGTGCAACTTGTAAGGGGGTGGAAAATGATATTTATGCATCAGTGTATTTTTATTCCTTGCAGATGGATACAGAAAAAGAGGAAAAGGAAGGTAAGGAAGAGAGGGAGGGAGGGAGGGAGGAAGAAGGGAAGAAGGGAGGGGGGAGAGAAGGAGGGAGAGAGGAAAGGAAGGAAGGAGGGAGGGAGGGAAGGAAGGAGAGAGAAGCAGAGAGTGAAGGAGAGATAGGAAAGGAAGGAGGGAAAGGGAGGGAAGGAAAGAGGGAGGGGGGAAGGAAAGAAAGGGAGAGAGGGAAGGAGGGAGGGAAGAAAAAGAGAAAGGAGGGAGGAAGGAAGGAGAGAGGAAAGAAAGGAGGAAAGGAAGAAAGGGAGGGAAGGAAGGAGAGAGGGAGGCAGAGAGTGAAGGAGAGAGGGAGAGACAGAGGGAAGGAAAGAAAGAGGGAAGGAAGGAAGGAGGGAGGGAGGGAAGGAAGGAGAGAAAGGGAGGGAAGAAGGAAGGAGAGAGGAAAGAAAGGAGGGAGGGAGGTAAGGAAGAAAGGGAGGGAAGGAAGGAGAGAGGGAGGCAGAGAGTGAAGGAGAAATAGGGAAGGAAGAAAGGAGGGAGAGAGGGAGGGAAGGAAGGAGGAAGGGAAGGAAGAAAGGGAGGGAAGGAAAGACAGGGAGGCAGAGAGTGAAGAAGAGATAGGGAGGGAAGGAAGGAGGGGAAGGAGGGAAGGAAAGAAAGGGAGGGAGGGAAGAAAAAGAAAGAAAGAAGGAGGGAAGAAAGAGGGAGGGAGAGGAAGGAGGGGAGGGAGGAAAGGAGGGAAGGGAGGGAGGCAGAGAGTGAAGGAGAGATAGGGAGGGAAGAAAGGCGGGAGAGAGAGGGAGGGAAGGAAGGAAAGAGGGAGGGAAGGAGGGAGGGAGGGAAGAAAGAAAAGGAAAGAAAAAGAAAGAGAGAGAGAGAGAGAGAAAGAAAGAAAAGGGGAATGAATTTTAAAGCATTTCCCAGCATTTGATGGACTTAATTTCTCTTCTCCTTCAATTCCCCAGCACCAAAATGTGGTTTTCTCAAAGGCAACGAGGTTCTCATTTCACTTCTGGATCGCGTGAAACCTGAAGTTCGTGAGTTTAAAGAAAAATGCATTTTGGTAAGTTGGCAACGGGGGGGGGGGGAAGAGAAGGTCTCTTCCCTCCCCCAGTTGTGATTGGCCGGGGATTTCCTTGCGGTGGTTGTGTATCTGGTGGAAAAAAAAAAAAAACACCTACGTGAATATTTTTGTTTTTTTTCTTCCTGCAAAGTAACTTCTTTCTCCTGATTTCCCCCCACCCCCCTCAGGTCACCACCTGGATCCAGTTCATGATCCCCAAAATTGAGGACGGCAACGACTTCGGGGTTGCAGTTCAGGTAAAAAAAGAATCGGGGAACAACGGAGGCTTTTTGCCGTCCCCAACATTTTTATTTCTCCTTGTGAGTTGCGAAGCTGTGTCCGACCCATCGCGGCCCCATGGACCACGTTCCTCCAGGCCTTCCTGCCCTCTACCATCTTCTGGAGTCCATTGAAGCTCACGCCTGCTGCTTCAGTGACTCCATCCAGCCACCTCCTTCTCCGTCGTCCCCTTCTCCTCTTGTCCTCCATCTTTCCCAGCATTAGGCTCTTCTCCAGTGAGTCCTTCCTTCTCATTAGGTGGCCAAAGTCCTTGAGTTTCAACTTCAGGATCTGGCCTTCTAAAGAGCAGTCGGGGTTGATCTCCTCTAGGACCGACCGGTTGGATCACCTTGCAGTCCAAGGGACTCGCAGGAGTCTTCTCCAGCACCAGAGTCCAAAGGCCTCCATTCTTTGGCGCTCAGCCTTTCTTATGGTCCAGCTTTCACAGCCATACATTGCAACTGGGAAAACCATGGCCTGGACTATACGCACTTTTGTTGGCAGGGTGACGTCTCTGCTTTTTGGTGCACTGTCTAGATTTGCCGTAGCTTTCCTCCCCAGGAGCAAGCATATTTTAATTTCTCGGCTGCAGTCCCCATCTGCGGTGATCTTGGAGCCCAGGAAAATATTTCTCCTGGCTGTGGGAACTTTTCCTGTGGCCCACCAACCGTTTCCTTCCTGTGCAGGAGAAAGTGCTGGAACGCATCACGGCGCTGAAGACCAAAGCTGAAGCTTTCCAAACCACCATCGCCAAGTAAGTCGTCAAGAAGGGCCGGCAGGGAAAGGAGACAAAGCAGAGATCTTAGTGTTCCAGAGTGTCGGGCATCGTGCGCCGCACTCGGGCGCCGTTCGCTCCTGTTGGTGTTTCCCCACGCCAAAACCTCCGTCGAGCTTCATGGGGGGGGGGTCCTCTCCCGCCTTCGTAGCATAATAAATCCCAGAATCTGGGCTTGTTGGGGGTATATCATGGATGGCCCTTCCTTATTATCTGGGCTTGCTGGCATTCTGGGCAATATTTCCCTTAGCCAAGGTGCTTTCTCTGCATCGGTAACAGGCAAAGGTAGGAGAAAGAAAATCAGAATATGCATTACTGAGAAGAGAATCTTTGCAGCTCAGAATTGAATTGTGGGGGTCCTTTGGTGCTTTCTTGAGACTGGATGTCTTCTTGCAGACGTTTCATGACCCAGCTAGGTAACATTATCAGTGCTGGGAGGGAGGAGGGATTATGGAGGAGGAGGAGGAAAAAGGGAAGGGGAAGAAGGAGAAGATGTAGTAGTAGAGTGAAAAGGAGAGGGAGGTGAAAGAGGAGGAAGAGAGAAGGAAAGGGGAAGAAGAAGATAAAATAGAATGAAAAGAAGGAGGAGGAGACAGAGGTGGGAGAAGAGAAAGAAGGGGAGGAGAAAAAGGAAAAGGGAAGAAGGAAGATGAAGTAGAATGAAAAGGAGGTGAAAGGAGGAGATAGGAGAAGAGAAAGAAGAGGAAGAGGGAAAAGGAAAATGAAGTAGAATGAAGAGAAAGATGAAAGAGAAGGAGGAGATAGAGGTGGGAGAAGAGGAGGAGGAAGAGGAAAAAGGGAAAGAAGATGAAGTAGAATGAAGAGGAGAAGGAGATGAAGAGATAAAGGTGGAAGAGAAAAGGGGAGGAGGAAGAGGAAAAAGGAAGGGAAGAAGGAAGAAGTAGAATGAAAAGGAGATGAAAAAAGGAGATAAAAGGGAAAGAGGAAGAAGAGGAAAAGGAAGGGAAGAAGAAGAGGAAGTAGAATCAAGAGAAGGAGATGAAAGAAGGAAGAGGGGAGAAATGAAGAAAAAGGAAAGGGGAAGAAAGAACATGAAGTGGAATGAAAAAAGGAGGAGAAGGAGATAAAAGAAAGAGGAGGAGGAGATAAAGATGGAGGAGGAGGAGAAAAGGAATTGGGGGGGGGAGACCTTAGTGCTCTCTGAGCTTGGTGGTTGCAGACATTTCATTACCAAACTAGGTAACATCATCCGTGCACCCCATGGAATAGACATTCATAGGTCAATTCTGGCTCTCAGGAGCCATGACACAATAAACAAAGCCAAAAAAAATAAATAAATGGGAGTAGGATAAATTGATGTTGAAGTCACAAAATGTGGGTTTAATCCATCTGGAAACAGTGATGGGGGATGTAGTCCTGGAATTCTAGTACATATATAAAGGGTCCCCTATGTGCTTTTTCATCTAGGAAGTTTATGGCTTGTGTATTTTATTTTCTTTCTCTCTCTCCTTCCCTCCCTTCCTCCCTTTCTTTCTCTCCCTTTCTCTTCTTTCTCTTTCCTCTCTCTCTCTCCCTCTTTCTTTCTTTCTTTCTTTCTTTCTTTCTTTCTTTCTTTCTTTCTTTCTTTCTTTCTTTCTTTCTTTCTTTCTTTCTTTCTTTCTTTCTTTCCTGCAAAGGAAACTAGCATGGGGTGTAGTTAAGGCGCCAAGCTGGAAACTGGGAGACTGTTGACTTTTAGCTTTGCTTTAAGCATGAAGCCAGCTGGGTGGCTTTGGGCCTGTTCCTCTCTCTCTCTCTGAACCCTGGGAAGGACCCAAGGAGAAACTGCTTCCAAAAATCTTGTGAAGCATACCGAAGAGATTTGCAACACATACAAAAAAATAAAAATAAAATTCCCTAGTCCTAATGCTGTAGATTCCATATACTTTCTTGTTCTTTTAGGTACTTTTTGGAGCGTGGCGATGCAGTGGCCAAGGCTTCCAAAGAAACTCACGTGGTAAGTGATGGAGAAAGAAGGTTGCAATTATTTGTAATAGATGGCGGGTCTGGTAGGAAAATTTAGGGGGGGGGCTCCTTGTTGCTCTTCCCCCTGACTCAAGGCAAGGAGAAGACCTTCCTGGATGCCAAAATAACTTGTACTGACTACGACAAGGCCAAAAACAAAAACAAAACCCAACACAATTGCAGATGGAGTCAAGATCTTGACTAACTCATGGCAAGGTTTAACACCATAGTTCTTGGAGATGGGAAAGCCTCTGCAATAATTATTCCCCTTAATAAAGTTCCTGCCTCATATAGATTTTGAACTGAGCCAGGCAGTGTACAAATTTAAATAAGAGCACCCCCGCCAAGAATTAACGCTGACATCTCTTGAAACTGTGCTCCTGCTTAACTGCTTCCACCGCGGTATTTTAAATAAATCAAAGTCTCTGAGCTCGGAGAAGAGTTTAAGCTGTAAACTGGATTTCCGTACCAGTGGCTGGATTCACATGACGTACCAAGTAAAGCCAGGCAAACTAAGTTGTGTCTAAAACTGTCCTGGAAACTTAACCTGGTTGTAATTTGTGGGGTCCTTGGTGCTCTCTGAGCTTGGTGGTTTTCATGACCCAGCTAGGGAACATCAACAGTGCTTGAAAGGGGTGTGGGAGGAAGACGACTGTGGGGTCATTGGTGCTCTCTGAGCTTGGTTGTTTTCTTGTAGACGTTTCATTACCCAACTAGTTAACACCATCAGTGCTAGAAGGGGTTGAGGGGGGAGGAGGAGGAGGACTGTGGGGTCCTTGGTTCTATTCTATTCTATTCTATTCTATTCTATTCTATTCTATTCTATTCTATTCTAATTCATATTCTATTCTATTGTTCTATTCTATTCTATTGTTCTATTCTAATTCCTATTCTATTCTATTCTATTATTTTATTCTAATTCCTATTCTATTCTATTCTATTCTATTGTTGTTGTTGTTAATTGTGAAGTCATGTCCGACCCATCGCGACCCCATGGACAACGTTCCTCTAGGTCTTCCTGTCCTCTACCATCTTCTGGAGTCCATTTAAGTTCACACCTACTGCTTCAGTGACTCCATCCAGCTATTTCATTCTCTGTCGTCCCTTTCTTCTATTGCCCTCAATCTTTCCCAGCATTAGGCCCTTCTCCAGTGAGTCCTTCCTTCTCATTAGGTGGCCGAAGTATTTGAGTTTCAACTTCAGGATCTGGCCTTCTAAAGAGCAGTTGGGGTTGATCTCTTCTAGGACTGACCGGTTTGAACGCCTTGCAGTCCAAGGGACTCGCAGGAGTCTTCTCCAGCACCATAGTTCAAAGGCCTATTCTATTCTATTATTCTATTCTAATTCCTATTCTATTCTATTCTATTCTATTATTCTATTCTATTCTATTCTATTCTATTCTATTTCCTATTCTATTATTCTATTCTATTCTATTCTATTCTATTCTATTTTCTATTCTATTATTATGAGGTAACTTCCCTCAGGGCTAGCCAGTTGTAATTTCCTTCTTTGTTCCTGCAGATGGATTACCGGTGTTTGGTTCACGAACGTGACGAAGCCATTTACCGAGAAATGCAGATCATGGTGCTTGATATCCGTGGATTTTATGTAAGCGAGCTGAATCAATTGTGGTGAATTTCTATTAGGGGAAGATTAAGAGGGCGGGAATAAAGGAACAGGGGCAGATTTCTTTTGGTGTTTAATCCTTTCTCGTTTCTCTTCACCACAGGCTGAGCTGTACCACATCCTAAGCAAAAACCTGGAGAAAGTGACCAATCCCAAGGGCGAAGAGAAGCCGTCCATGTACTGACAGGAAAAATGCATTTAAGGGCAAACAGGCAAGGGCTGTTATGCGGGTGATGGTATCCTTGTGCAGATAACACAATTGGCCAGAATCTGTGACCGCCTGTCTTTTTGGAGGGTGTTGGGCCAACATAAAAATACAGGGTTAGAAAGAGACCTGAGATATTTAGAACCCAGGAAGGAGGGAGGTGGCTGGGAAAGAAGCAAATAGTGTAACAAAATAAAATGTTTGAATCAATTTGGTTGTGTCTTTTTATGAGAAAGCCATCAAATGCACCTTGCCAAACCAGGAGAAAATCTTTTTTTCTCAGCTAGAATTTCTACCATTTTTCCAAATAGCTTTCACGGTAAGAATATGTAACCTTCGTACTTAAGGATACTTAATACCGTCCCTAGAAGATTGTTCTAATCACGTTCATAGAGGTTATCTCTGCCTGTGTCCGGTGTAAAAATCAATAGAAAGAAAGCTGAAATTCAAGCCTGAAACAAGATCACTTTAAAGTCTGAATTAGCATATCTGATAAACGTGCTGTTTTAAATAAATAGCTAGATGATCTAGTTAATTTTCCCTTAACTAGAGCCGACCTCTTGTTTGTTTGTTTGTTTTTCCTTGATCTTTCCTGATGGATATTAAAATATAAATACCTATGTATTTTCTCACCCACTAAAAAGTAATAGCAACTGTCTGTGAATAGTTTAGAATAGAAAAATAAGGAAGTAGCTTATGGGTGGATTAAAGTAGCAGTAGTTAGCTGTTGGGGTCTTTCAGGAGGTGAAAATGCCAATTTCTTGAGGGAGTCATCTGGCTTTTCACTAGTCCAATTTCCAAATCATAACAATGTCTTTAAATAAAAATGAGGTTGTAACCTGAAATAGTCTTGACCAACATCTTGACCAACAAAAGAAAAATGGGAATATAGGATATAAGGCTATAGAAATTGTCTTCAGTTTTTGTTCTTTGAAAAGTGAAATAGTTTTACTGCTATTAGGATATCTATTGTATAGTGGAAGAAGAAATAAATGAGATTGGTGATAAAATGAGGGGTGTGAGAGATTAATAATTAGAATTGGTAATTTTTTGTTTTAAATTTAAACTATTGTAATTGTAAACTGATAAAAGTTATAATACAGGTTTAATAGTGATAGAAATTTAAAACAGAAATGGAATATCTTAATGTGTCATGTTAAT
Source organism: Crotalus tigris (assembly GCF_016545835.1). Classification (NCBI taxonomy): domain Eukaryota; kingdom Metazoa; phylum Chordata; class Lepidosauria; order Squamata; family Viperidae; genus Crotalus; species Crotalus tigris. The sequence goes on from NW_024096569.1 coordinate 3,037,362, forward strand.
TGAGGGGAATAGAGAGGGGATAGTGAAGTTTATTGAGTTGTGTTGTTGATGTATATTTTTACTTTTGAATGTTTGACCATCCAACCACCACGGTGGGTCCTGAGTACTTTTTCTTAAGAATTTAAAAAACCCAATAAAATGTGTTAAAAAGAAAAAAGAAAAGTGAAATAGTTCTTAGAAATCGTATAAAATCATCATTCTAAATCAAGTGTTTTTCAAGCTGGGCAACTTTTAAGATGGAGAGACTGCAACTCCCAGAATTCCCCAGCCAGTCCCTCCATCTTAAAAAGTCGCCCAGCTTGAAAAACATTTAAATGAAATGGTTGATACTGCAAGGAAGCAAACGCTTCATTTTTACTTCATAGGCAACTGGATTAAGCCATTTTCAAGCTTTGCACCATACATTAAATGCACTAGACATATATTAAATGTCTAAATAATTAAAAAGAGGGACTTAAACTCATTTTGTGGAAACTTTTGGCCTTAAATGTAGCCTAAAGCTCAACAGGTGCAGCTTTTCTAGATATGACAATATGCTTTCAAAAGCTCCATTTGTTAACATTATATAACCCCAAACTGGCACTTCGGAAAACTCTGGGTTGACTACAAATCCCATCATTTCAGACCTGCCAGTGATTGATGGGTTTGGGGGGGGGGCATGTTTAAGGGCTGTCAAACTCTATCGTTTTGGGGGGGGTTGCCCACGGAAGCCACTCTGGTAGCTTACTCTATGGTTCCGGGACGGCGAAGAGACATTGAAAGGAAGTGGGAACATCAGCACAGATAGTACTTCCGGTAATACAGTCCTTCTAGACATTTTACCTCTATGGTCGATCCTCTTTCTGTATGGGAAATTCCGAGTGAGATAATCAGATTCTCCACGAACAAATAGAGCGGAGGCTGTTTTCCTGTCTGTATTTGGAGAGGAGGAAGGAGAGGGAGAGGTCAATTCAAGACCCGGAAATGATGATGATGTGGCGCCTCGTGTTGTCACATGGTAGAGCCAAAAAACCGTTAAGCACGTCAGTTAAAAAAAATCAACAACTTCCGACCAATCAGATTGCGGGCTGAGTGCGCCCAATGAGCGAAGAGAAACAAACAAAAAAAAAAGGGCTGCCGCGAAAGCTGTGCTCGGATTGGATCGTTGCTGACCAATCCGTAGGCGCTTAGTGAAACATTCTACAGAAGGCGGAGCTTGTGGCGGCAGTCGGTACCTGCGCAGGGACGGCGAGGAGGAGGGGGAGGGGGTAAGTGTGCGTGGGACTACCGTACCCATCATCCTCGGGTGGGCTGTGAGTGATGGGCATTGTAGTCTATGAAGATCCGGGGTGTGTGTGGAGGGATTTCAGTGGATTGTTGGGGCTCACACTGGAAGTTACCCAATCCTGGTTATCATATCATATTACATTGCTATTAGATTATTACATTATATTGTATTAGAGTGTATTGTATTTGTATTGTATTGATTATATATATTATCATTACATAATACTCTACAGGTAGTCCTCGACTTATGACTACAATTGATCCCAAGACTTATGTTGTTAAGCAGGGGTTTTCAAACTTGGCCCTTTGATGACTTGTGGACTTCAACTCCCAGAAGTCCCCAGCCAGCGTGCCTGGCTGAGGAATTCTGGGAGTTGAAGTCCACAAGTCATCAAAGGGTCATAATTCCCTCACCCTGGCTGAGGAATTCTGGGAGTTGAAGTCCACAAGTCATCAAAGGGCCAAGTTTGAAGGACCCCTGTTGTTAAGCCAGACATTTGTTAAGTGAGTTTTGCCCTGTTTCACCGCTCAGTTGCTAAGGGACTCACTTCAGTTGTTAAGCAAGTCACACGGTTGTTAAGTGAATCTGATCCCCCCCCTTGACTTTGCTTGTCGGAAGGATGCCAAAGGGGATTGATCATATGATCCCGGGACAGTGTAACCGTGATAAATATGAATCAGTTGCCAAGCGTCAGTCTGAATTTTGATCCTGTGGCCTTCAGTGGTCGTAAGAGTGAATAGCGGTCCTAGGTCATTTTTTTTCAGTGCCGTTGTAACTTTGAACAGTCACTGAACAAACAGTTGTAAGTTGAAAACTAACTTGGATGTAAGGGTGTAGGTCTATACCAGTGGTTCTCAATCTTTTTAATGCCACGACCCCCCCAACCGGTTGTAAGTCGAGGACTACTCAACCGGTCGTAAGTCGAGGACTACTCAACTGGTGCAGCACCGTTTGCAGAATGGACTTTGGGGGGGCTCAGCAGGGCAGAGACAGCCTGGACAATTCCTATTGGCTTTTGAAAGCCAATAGAATTAGACTCTATTCAAGAGAGTCTATTCTATTGGCTTTCAAAAGCCAATAGAATAAAAGGGAGGAGCACAGCTAAGGAAAAGGGGGAAAAAATGGCGGACTGCGTTGTTTGGCGATCCCCGTGAAATGGTCGTTCGACCCCAAATGGGGTCCTGACCCACAGGTTGAGAATCACTGGTCTATACATATGTTGTATATAGTATATTTTAAATGTGTGTTATGTAGATAAGATAAGCTGTATTGTCATTTTTTTTACTGTGGGCACAACGGCACACATCAAAAATGAAATTTAGTGGCCCGCTCTCAAAGTGAAACACATATATGACACACACGTAAAACATACTATATACAAGTACTATATACCTGAGCAGGGGGTTGGACTAGATGACCTCCAAGGTCCCTTCCAACTTTATTATTATTATTATTAAGACACAACATATTTATAGACCCACACCCCTACATATACATAACAAATAAATATTAAATACGGTCCATCTTGAATACATAACGGAAGGAGGAAGCTTGAGAGTTCACGAGGTTAATGCTGTACGGAATGAAACTATGGCTGAATCTGGATGTTCTGCTACGGTTACCACGAAGCCTTCTTCCCCCAGAAGGGAACAAGGAAAACAGGTCGTGAAGAGGATGTGTAGCGTACACTTTGAGAGGAAGCAACTAAAATTTATTTTTAATGTGTGCCATGCCCACAGGAAAAAATGACAATAAAGGTTAGTAAATGTAAATCTAATCTGTACTATACTAATATTTCACTACACTACACCGATCGTATATTATGTTCATTGCACAGTCATCCAGGTATTCAGACTGGATCTGGCACTTTTGTTATATCATATATTGTATTGTTATTATATTTTAATTTTATATATCACCGGATGTTGTCCTTACCATCCCAGGTTTCCCCATTCGGACATCCAAGGCGCCTTTGGAACAGGTGGAAGAGAGGAACCTCTGAGGAACTCAGGTGAGGCGGTCCTATCCAGCTGGGGCCAACTACAACTCCTATCAGCCCCAGCCAAGGGGGCATTGAATGGGGGAGACTTTGGAGGCCCAGGGCTTGGGGTGTGTTAGGATAACCTCCTGAAGCAGCATCACAGCAAGGCTTCTGTGCTCGGCAGGATGGGCGAAGTGGAGATCTCGCCTCGGGCGTACGTCAAGATGTGCCTCCATGCGGCTCGGTATCCCCACGTGGGGGTGAACGGACTCCTCCTGGCTCACAAGCGCCGGCCCACAGCTGGGCCCGCAGAATGCCTCTACATCATGGACTGCGTCCCCCTTTTCCACAGCAACCTGTTGCTCACCGTGATGCTGGAGGTGGCCCTCAACCAGGTGTGTCATTTCAACATGAATAGACTAGAAAATAATAATAGAATAGAATAGAATAGAATAGAATAGAATAGAATAGAATAGAAAATATGGAGTGAAGTGGAGTGGAATGGAATGGAATAGAATAGAATAGAAAACATGGAGTGGAGTGGAATGGAATGGAATAGAATAGAATAGAATAATAAAATAGGATAGGATAGGATAGAATAATAGAATAGGATAGGATAGAATGGAATAGAATGGAATGGAATAGAAATAAGGACTAGAATAGAATAGAGTCGAATAGAATAGAATAGAATAGAATAGTGGAATGAAGACTAGGACAGAACAGAGTAAAGTAGAGTAGAATAGAATAGGGGAATGAAGAATAGGATAGGACAGGACAAAACAACAGAATAGTGACTTAAGACTGTTTTTCGCACTTAATGACCGTTGCAGCCTCTCCGACGCTCAACAGGAACAAAATTCAGATGCTTGGCAAGTGATTCCTATTTATGATGTTTATTTATCACTTAGCCCTGGGATTAAGGGATCCCCTTTTGCGATCAGCAGACAAACCAGAGTCAAGCCAGATTTGCTTAACGACTGTGTTACAAACTTAACAACTGCAGGGATTCACAGAACAACTGTGGCAAGGAAGGGCCGTAAAACGGGGCAAAATTCACTGAAACGCTTTGTCTTGCTTAGCAACGGAAATGTTGGAATACGGCATTCCAGTTTTGGTCACCACAATGTAAAAAAAGATGTTGAGACTCTAGAAAGAGTGCAGAGAAGAGCAACAGAGATGTTCAGGGGACTGGAGGCTGAAACATACAAAGAACGGTTGCAGGAATTGGGTATGTCCAGTTTAATGAAGAGAAGGACGAGGGGGGACATGATAGCAGTCTTCCAATCTCTCAGGGGCTGCCCCAAAGAAGAGGGAGTCAAGCTATTCTCCAAAGCACCTGAAGGCAGGACAAGAAGCAACGGGTGGAAACTCATCAAGGAGAGAAGCAACCTAGAACTAAGGAGAAACTTCCTGATAGTTAGAACCATTAACCAGTGGAACAACCTGCCTCCAGAAGCGGTGAATGCTCCAACACTGGAAGTTTTTAACAAGAGATTGTACAACCAATTAGTCTGAAATGGTGTAGGGTTTCCTGCCTGAGCAGGGGGTTGGACTCAATGACCTCCAAGGTCCCTTCCAACATTATTATTATTATTATTATTATTATTATTATTATTATTATTATATCAAGGACTACTTTTTATTGAGCAGCCAAAGTAAAGTAAAGGGCGAAGAGAAGCTTTATTTTTAATTTAAGAAACCTTGGCATAACAGGATGGGTAAACCTGGCCACTTATTTACAGGAACACAGTCTTAACAATATCTCTTTTGCAGTTTGCAAACAGTCAGGACTGTGTTTTTTTTTTTTTTAACCTTGGCCACTTGAAGACGGGACTTCAACTCCCAGAATTCCCCAGCCGGTTTTGGCCCATTTTAACGACTTGTCTTGCCATCATCGTAAAGAGAATCCCTGCAGTTCTTAAGTGAGTCGTGTCGTTGTTCTGGATTCCCCACTGCCTTTGCTGGTCTGTCAGGGCCCCCTTCAAAACCTCATCCTAAGAAAGCAGCACTCGTGGAAGCCGTTTCTTCCAAAAGGAACTTTTATTAGGAGAAGCTGATGGCAGGCATAATAGACAAGATCTGAGAGTTTCCTGCTCAGATCAATAGGTTAAAAGTGTCCCAAGCAAAAAAACCCACCCGGTTTTCATCCGGTCAGTTCACATGGGCCAATCCCCAGGTGTTAAGACTGTTGTAGGAAAGACTAGATGATGATGCCATGCTGTCTTAGGGTTGCAGCGATGCTTTGTCGGCTCTTCACACCTTCCCTTCCCAGCACGGAGATAAACCATTTGCGGGAGGCACATTCCTTTCTCTTTCCCCCCATCCCTTTTACTAGCTGACATCAAGAGGAGAGATAGTTCACAGAGGAAGTATGCAGAAACAGCGAAGCGTTTCAATGCCGCGACAGAGGAAAATAAAGCAATAGCCCACAGTGCTATCCCCCCCTTCCCTCTAGGAGCATGGCAGAACCCAAAAGTATAGAGAGAACAGAGTTTGAGTTTAAAGCAAGAAAGGGTCCACTTAGTATATTGGTTCTGACATCCTGCCTCCCTTAAAAAAAAGAGAGATCCACCTATGGAAACATAGAGAGAAATGTAGGCATAGGATCCACCTGTGGAGACAGAGGGAGAAATATATGCCTAGGTTAATCAGGTTTGTTTGGGTATTCGGCGCGGAATTTTCTTAGCAATTTAGGAGCTTTCATATGGCCTTTGTGGACCCACTCGTTTTGGGAGGATGGGAGGTGTTTCCATGCCACTAGATCAGTGGTTCTCAACCTGTGGGTCGGGACCCCATTTGGGGTCGAACGACCATTTCACGGGGGTCGCCAAACAACGCCGTCCGCCATTTCCCCCCCCCTTTTCCTTAGCTGTGCTACTCCCTTTTCTTCTATTGGCGTTTGAAAGCCAATAGAATAGATTCTCTTGAAGAGAGTCTAGTTCTATTGGCTTTCCAAAGCCAATAGGAATTGTCCAGGCTGTCTCTGCCCTGCTGAGCCCGCCAAAAGTCCCATTCTGCAAACGGGGCTGCACCAGTTGAGTAGCCCTCGACTTACGACCAGTTGAGTAGTCCTCGACTTACGACCGGTTGGGGGGTCGCGGCATTAAAAAGGTTGAGAACCGTTGCACTAGATATTGAGTGGAGCCAGGGTATTTCCCAGAGTCCAGAATTTCTTTGATTTCGGAATGTTGTTCCCCTTCAACCATAATAGGAGGAGGGGCATCCCCCCCCTCGCTATGGACCCATCTAATTCACCAAATGAAACCGGTTTCTTCGGCCTGATAAGGCAGCGGGTGCACCCGGAGTCAATTAATGCCCTAACTTCTACAGCTTTGGCCAGGGTCGGAGCTAGTAAAGTCACTGTCCTGGTGAGGGGCGCAGTGGGTCCACTTACCAGGGGTTCATCCTCGGAATCGTCGTCGGATGAGTTGGACGCTCCCGCTGTGTAGGCTCCTCGCCGGGCTGAGGCAGGGAACTCAACGGTATCCGTGTCTTTCGTGGCCGTCTCCTTCAGCTTCGCTGGCGCCTTTCCGGACTTCCCAGCCAGGGTCCGGTCTGGTTTTCCAGTTGGGGTGCGGGAACGGCACACGGCGGCGCGGTGCCCTTCCTTGCCACATTTGAAGCACCCGATGGTTCTTTTGGAGGTTGACGGCTGCTTTGCTGGCACGCGGACCGATTCCGGCGGCCATTTTCCCCACGGTCTTCTCCCTCTGCGCTGCCTCTTGGCTAAGTCGATCTCGGCTTCCTCGGCTAGGACGTACCAGTCCTGCAGCCGGTGGGGATCCCCCCGAGGGAGGCAAGCATCGTAGAGGTCGTAGTTTAGGCCATCCTTGAAGTAGCTAAGCAAGATGTCTTCTGGCCAATTTAGTTTGGTGGCTAGCGTCCGGAACTCTTGAGCGTATTCGGCCACCGGTCGCCTGCCTTGCTTCACCGTCTTTATCCGCTCTCGGGCCTTCCGCTCTGCCAACGGGTCCCCGAACCGGCGCCTCAGGGAGAGCATGAATTGGTTGAAATTCAGCAGCTCTGGAGCGTCGGCCTCGTACAGGCCCACGACCCAGTCGGCTGCGACGCCGTCCAGGGCGGCTTGCACGACGCGGATTCTGGCGCGGTCGGTGGGGATGTCCTGGCCGTACTCCGCCATGTAGTTTAGCACCTGGGTTAGGAAGACTCCCAGGCGCTGTGGCTCTCCACGGAATTTCACGTCTAGCGGAGGGAACGTCTGGATGGAGCGTGTCCTCTGTTTGTGTCGTCTCCCCCCTCTCGCTGCGGCTTCCACGCGACGTGGGGTGGCCGCAGCGGTGGCGACGGCGGCGGGCTCGTTGGTTCCTTCGGCTGGGTCCAAAATGTCAGGTTTAGGCCCTGCTCCGTTTTCCAGGCGGAAGGTGTCCCGGTAGGGTTCATCTTTCTCCTTGATGGAGTCCAGGGCTATCTTGATCATGCCCATTGCCTGTTCCAACAGCCGGGTGGAATGCCTCCGCCGATCCTCCTCGCTGAGATGGAGAGACCGTTCCATCTCCTCCTTCCAGCCTGGTTGATGACTGAGTGTCATCTTCCTGGCTTTCTTCTCCCAGTCGTCCTTCTTCCCAACGCCCATCGACCACCTGGGCTCCACCGTGGGGCCGCGCTCTCTCATCGCCTCCTCTTCCGACGAACTGGGGGATCCGGAACTGGATTATTTACAAGGGTCTGCCCTGCAGGAGGGTTCCCCCGCTGCTGCAGGTTCCTCTTTCTCCGCTCTGTTGTTCCACATGGTTTGCTAAGTCCCCCACTCAGGGTTTTCCTTCCAGGCTGACTATTGCTGCAGATCCTGTCTAATGGCAGACCCCCCCCCCTTCAAAACCTCATCCTAAGAAAGCAAAACTGGTGGAAGCCGTTTCTTCCAAAAGAAACTTTGATTAGGAGAAGCTGACGGCAGCGATAATAGGAGGGTTTCCCCGCTCAGATCAATAGGTTAAAAGTGTCCCAAGCAAAACTCCACCCCATAGTTTATCCGGTCAGTTCACATGGGCCAATCCCCAGGTGTTAAGCCTGTTGTGGGAAAGAGTAGATGATGATGCCAGCGATGCTTTGTCGGCTCTTCACACCTTCCCTTCCGAGCGGCGGAGATAAACCATTTGCTGGAGGCACATTCCTTTCTCTCCCCCCCTCCTTTTACTAGCTGACCCCCCCTCCCTTTTACTAGCAAAGTGTTACAATGCAGCAACAGAGGAAAATAAAGCAATAAAGCAATAGCCCGCAGTGCTTTCCCCCCCCCCTTCCCTCCAGGAGCATGGCAGAAACCAGAAGAATAGAGAGAAGAAAGTTTAAAGCGAGAAGGGGTGGGTACCGTTGTGTATCCCATATCAAGGACTGCTTTTTATTGAGCAGCCAAAGTAAAGTCTGAATTCCTACACAGGGCGAAGAGAAGCTTTATTTTTAATTCAAGAAACCTTGGCTTAACCCAGTGGTTCTCAACCTTTTTAATGCCACGACCCCCCCTAACCAGTCGTAAGTGGAGGACTACTCAACCGGTCGTAAGTCGAGGACTACTCAACTGGTGCAGCACCCTTTGCAGACTGGGACTTTTGGCGGGCTCAGCAGGGCAGAGACAGCCTGGACCATTCCTATTGGCTTTGGAAAGCCAATAGAATTAGACTCTATGCAAGAGAGTCTATTCTATGGGCTTTCAAAAGCCAATAGAATAAAAGGGAGGAGCACAGCTAAGGAAAAGTGGGAAAAAAATGGCGGACTGCGTTGTTTGGCGACCCCCGTGAAATGGTCGTTCGACCCCAAATGGGGTCCCGACCCACAGGTTGAGAACCACTGGCTTAACCGGATAAACCTGGCCAATTATTTCCAAGAACACAGCCTTAACAATATCTCTTGTGCAGTTTGCAAACTGTCAGGACTTTGTTTGTGTGTGTGTGTTTTTTTTAAACCTTGGCCACGTGAAGACGGTGGGACTTCAACTCCCAGAATTCCGCAGCCGGTTTCGCCCCATTTGAACCATTTTTCTTGCCATCGTGGTGAAGAGAATCCCTGCAGTTCTTGTGAGTTGTTTTCGTCGTTCAGGATTCCCCACTGACTTTGCCGGTCGTAAGGTCGCAAAAGGGTATCTTGCAGGATCCCGGGACAGTGCAGTCATTGTAAATGTGGGTCAGTTGCCAAGCGTCTGAATTGTCCCCGCATGAGCACACGGGAAAGCCGCAATGGCCGTATGTGCAAAAACGGTCATAGGTCACTTGTTATCTGTGCCGTCGTAACTACGAACGGTCACTAAATGAATGTATGTCGAGGAGTAAGTTAAACGTAAGTCAGGACTCTTACGATACCACGTCAAGGACTACTTGTGTGGCTGGATTACCTTTGTCACTTTTTTTGATAGGGTAACTTTCTTAACAGATGATAGGAATGCGGTAGATGTAATATATTACAGGGCTCTTCCCACTTGGCCCTTTGATGACTTGTGGACTTCTGGGAGTTGAAGTCCACAAGTCATCAAAAGATCATAGTTCCCTTGCGCCAGCTGAGGAATTCTGGGAGTTGAAGTCCACAAGTCATCAAAGGGCCAAGTTGGAAGACCCCTGTAATATATCTTGACTTCAGCAAAGTGAAAACATAACCTGCCAAAAGCTAGATCAGTGGTTCTCAACCTGTGGGTTGGGACCCCATTTGGGGTCGAACGACCATTTCACGGGGGTCGCCAAACAACGCAGTCCGCCATTTCCCCCCCCCCCTTTTCCTTAGCTGTGCTACTCCCTTTTCTTCTATTGGCTTTTGAAAGCCAATAGAATAGACTCTCTTGAATAGAGTCTAATTCTATTGGCTTTCAAAAGCCAATAGGAATTGTCCAGGCTGTCTCTGCCCTGCTGAGCCCGCCAAAAATCCCATTCTGCAAACGGTGCTGCACCAGTTGAGTAGTCCTCGACTTAACGACCAGTGGAGTAGTCCTCGACTTACGACCGGTTGGGTGTCGCGGCATTAAAAAGGTTGAGAACCACTGAGCTAGATTAGTAAATGAATTAAAGGTGGGCTGGATGACAGGACAATTAAATGGGAAACTGAAGTGCTGGCTGGGGAATTCTGGGAGTGGAAGTCCACCCCTCTTAAAGCATGGCTGGCTGGGGGATTCTGGGACTTGAAGTCCACCCCTCTTAAAGCAGGCTGGCTGGGGGATTCTGGGAGTTGAAGTCCACCCCTCTTAAAGCATGGCTGGCTGGGGGATTCTGGGAGTTGAAGTCCACCCCTCTTAGAGCAGGCTGGCTGGGGAATTCTGGGACTTGAAGTCCACCCCTCTTAAAGCAGGCTGGCTGGGGAATTCTGGGACTTGAAGTCCACCCCTCTTAAAGGATGCTGGCTGGGGAATTCTGGGACTTGAAGTCCACCCCTCTTAAAGCATGCTGGCTGGGGGATTCTGGGAGTGGAAGTCCACCCCTCTTAAAAGTGGGCCAGGTGGAAAAACGCTATCCTAACCCTCCTCCTGAATCTAACAGACTGCCAACACGGGCATTCCTGCTTTTGACAGGTGGATTCCTGGAGCTCCGAGTCCGATTTGTTCCTGGCTGGCTATTACCAGGCAAACTCTGGGATGGATGACAAAAGGTGAATTTGATGAGGGAGGAAAACGTTGGGCGAAGGGGTAGGTGTCTTGCCTGACCAAAGTTTCTCTGACTCCTTCCCTTCTTCCCCCCCCCCCCCAGCCCTACCTCCCTGGCAGAAAAGACTGCAGCGCGGATTGCCGATCTTTGTGGCGAGGCCGTGCTGATCATGGTGAGGATCTCCCTGGATTTGGAAGTGCTGGGTGGACCCATCTTTGGGATAGCGATAGAAGACAATATTTGCACGAAGGAAGGCAACTGTACGTGTCTCAGGATAACGTAGCGGGATCCAAGATGTCCTCCAGACACCACACCAATAGCAGCAAAGGACAGCCCAGTGCATGCACCCATGTCTAGGGATAGAGAAGGGGACGTGCCCTGAGGATGGGCTCCAGCATTAAGTCGGAAAGCCTGGAAGGTTAAACCTCTGGCCCCGTGACCGACTCAGATTGGATGCTGCAGAATATTTATAGCTCAGGGTTGAACTGTGGGGTCCCTGGGGCTCTCTGAGCTTGGTGGTTTTCTTGCAGACGTTTTACAACCCAGCTAGGGAACATCATCAGTGCTGGGAGGAGTCAGGTTTGCGAGGAGGAGGAGGAGGAGGATAGGAAAAGGGCTGTGGGGTCCTTGGTGTTTTCTAAGCTTGGTGGTTTTCTTGCAGACATTTCACGACCCAGCTAGGTAGCATCATCAGTGCTAGGAGGAGTCAGGTTTGCAAGGAGGAGGAAGAGGAGGGGGGAGGAGGAGGAGGAAGAGGGGGGAGGAGGAGGATAGGAAAAGGGCTGTGGGGTCCTTGATGCTTTCTGAGCTTGGTGGTTTTCTTGCAGACATTTCACGACCCAACTAGGTAACATCATCAGTGCTAGAAGGAGTCAGGTTTGCAAAGAGGAGGGGGAGGAGAAGGAGGAGGAGGAGGATTGGGGGGTCCTTGGTGCTCTCTGAGCTTGGTGGTTTCCTTGCAGACATTTCACGACCCAACTAGGGAACGTCATCGGTGCTAGAAGTTTACTCAAACCTCCCTCCCTTCTAGCACCGATGACGTTCCCTAGTTGGGTCACGAAACGTCTGCAACCGAAGCACCCAACTCCGTGATTCCCAAGGACCTCCCCCCCCCAGTCCAGCCTTGAGCGACAGACATTCTTCCCTGCTCACGCTGCCTCCTGCCACGGGATTGCTCCAGAGAAAAAAAGAGGCCATGATTTGCTTTCTCCTACCTTAATTCCTTCCCCAGTTGGATAACCGGAAGTTCACGATAAACCCTCGGCTACCTCCCCTCACCGTCTTGGAGCAGAGAGATCGCCAGTGGGTTCCTAAAGACAAAAACCTGTGAGTTGCAGCTACCGATGGCTTACACAACACTTACTTACAAGTGGTCTTGCAGTAGTATTCTCTCTCTCTCTCACACACACACACACACACACACAGACACAAGATCCTCATACGGTTTCCTTTAAGCAACGTTAATACAGAGCGCAAACGAGGTGGAAGAAACGACAAGGGTAAAACAATAAAAAAGGCCCGAGATAAAAAGGAAAATATAAAAATAAAAATGACCCCAACGCCATTCGCGCGGGGGGGGGGGAATGTCTTTTATTTCCATACCATTTCACACACTCCTCGACTTTACGGCCACAGGGCAGCTGGAAATGTCTGTCGCTTGGCTGTCCAAAGTGGGTTTTGTCCCGTTTTACGACCTGCCTTCTCACGGTCGTTAAGCAAATCTGGCTTCCCCCCCCCCGCTGAGTTCGCTTGCTCGGAAGGTCGCAAAAAGGGGAATCATATGACATACACATGCACTTCCCCCGGGAAGCTGCGACCGTCGTAAATAGGAGTCGGTTGGCCAGGGATACGAGTTTGGATCACGCGACCGTAGGGGAATGCTGCAGTACTTGTGTGAAAAATAGTCATAAGTCATTTTTTTTTGCAGTCACTAGGCCAGTGGTTCTCAACCTGTGGGTCGGGACCCCATTTGGGGTCGAACGACCATTTCATGGGGGTCGCCAAACAACGCAGTCCGCCATTTTTTTCCCCCTTTTCCTTAGCTGTGCTACTCCCTTTTATTCTATTGGCTTTTGAAAGCCAATAGAATAGACTCTCTTGAATAGAGTCTAATTCTATTGGCTTTCAAAAGCCAATAGGAATTGTCCAGGCTGTCTCTGCCCTGCTGAGCCCGCCAAAAGTCCCATTCTGCAAACCGTGCTGCACCAGTTGAGTAGTCCTCGACTTACGACCGGTTGGGGGTCGCGGCATTAAAAAGGTTGAGAACCACTGCACTAGGCAAATGCTTGTAAACTGAGGAGTATCTGGATTGGTATTCCATGCCCAAGGATTATCTAGTCCAGGGGTAGTCAACCTTGGCTCTTTTATGACTTGTGGACTTCAACTCCCAGAATTCCTGAGCCAGCCACGCTGGAGGAGAAATAGAGAGGTTTCCATGCTGAGCCATGCTGGCTGGGGAATTCTGGGAGTTGAAGTCCACGAGTCATAAAAGAGCCAAAGTTTCTCTCATGCTGGCTCAGGAATTCTGGGAGTTGAAGTCCACGAGTCATAAAAGAGCCAAAGTTTCCCTCATGCTGGCTCAGGAATTCTGGGAGTTGAAGTCCACCAGTCATAAAAGAGCCAAAGTTTCCCTCATGCTGGCTCAGGAATTCTGGGAGTTGAAATCCACGAGTCATAAAAGAGCCAAAGTTGCCTACCCCTAATCTAGGGGTATTGTGCTTTATCCAGCCCTATAGATTCACCTCTCATCTTAGGGCAGGGGTAGGCAGCCTTGGCTCTTTTATGACTCGTGGACTTCAATTCCCAGAATTCCTCAGCCAACATGGCTCAGCATGGAAACCTCTCCATTTCTCCTCAGCATGGCTGGCTCAGGAATTCTGGGAGTTGAAGTCCACGAGTCATAAAAGAGCCAAGGTTGACTACCCCTGTCTTAGGAGTTCGTGTCTCCCCAGTTTATAAGCCCTCAGGGGCTCCCTAGGCTTCCAATGATTGTGTATTATGAACCAAGCCCTTAAAATGGGTGAAAATATCCTTTGCAGGCAAGTCCCATGTCAGCTCAGCCAACTCTGGTTTAGAATAGGATAGACTAACAGAGTTGGGACCTTGGAGGTCTTCTAGTCCAACCCCGTGCTCAGGCAGGAAACCCTATACCAGGGGTCTTCAAACTTGGCCATTTTACGACCTGTGGACTTCGACTCCCAGAATTCCTCAGCCAGCGTGCCTGCCTCAGGAATTCTGGGAGTTGAAGTCCACAACCTGGGGTCTTGGCCCTTTCATGACTTGTGGACTTCAACTCCCAGAATCCCTCAGTCAGTGTGCCTACCTCAGGAATTCTGGGAGTTGAATTCCACAAGTCATGAAAGGGCCAAATTTGAAGACCCCGTGTCCTATACCTTTTCAGACAAATGGCTGTCCAGTCTCTTCTTAAAACGTCCAGTGTTGGAGCATTCACAACTTCTGGTGGCAAGTCGTTCCACTAGTTAATTGTTCTGTCAGGAAATTTCTCCTCAGTTCCGGGTTGCTTCTCTCCTTGATTAGTTTCCATCCGTTGGTTCTTGTTCTGCTTTCAGGTGCTTTGGAGAAGAAGTTGACTCCCTCTTCTTTGAGGCAGCCCCTCACATATTGGAAGACTGCTATCATATCACCCCTGGCCCTTCCCTTCATTAAACTAGACATACCCAATTCCAGCAATCGTTCTTTGCTTAATAAGAGAGTTAAAAGTCAGTTATGTCTTAACCAAGAGGCAATCTGGCAGAAGGAGGGAATTATCCCTGCCCCACCAGGTTAAAATTCAAGTCCCCTTTTACAGAAATCCGGAAGAACAAATTGGAAGGGACCCTTGAGGTCCTCTAGCCTGACCCCCCCCCCGCTCAAGTAGAAAATCCTATCCCCATTCAGGACCAATCGCTCTTCGATCTCTTCTTGATGGATCTTTTTGACGTTTTTCAGGGTCATGTGGACCGACTGGGAAGCCTCTCGCCACATTTGCAAGTCCCTACTGGAGGCCAAAGTGTATTCCCGATTGGTCGACTTCGACAGCCACCTGGATGACATCAGACAAGACTGGACCAATCAGCAGCTGAACGTGGAAATCGCCCAGTTGGTATCGGTAGCCAATGGCAGTGCTTGAAGGAGGAGCCGGGCCAATTTGTAAGGATCTTTAAACCAGCTTCGTTAGGAGCATCCGGGATGTCGGATTAGCCCAGATAGAAGCCAGGATCACGTGATCGAGGCCCCGCCCCTTTCTAACGGCAAGGCTGCCATCTTGACTGTCTTATCTCCTCCCGCCCCAACGAGACGCCTCTCTTGAAGAAGGATGAATTTGCTTCGAAATTTGTGTTGTTTTTAATTTATTCCATCTTTGCAAAAGCAATTTGCCCCAACCAAATTCTTGTTTTTTAAAAAAGGAGGGATTTAACCCCCTCCCCGTTTTATCCAGGTAGTCCTCGAACTTACGACCACACTTGAACCCAAAATTTCTGTTGCTAAGCGAGACATTGGCTAAAGTTAAGTTTTGCCCCATTTTAACACCTTTCTTGAATCACTGTTATTTGATAAGTTAGTAACCTGGTCGTTAAGTGAGGCCGCAAAAGGGGATCCCGTGACGCGGCGACCATCGTAAATATGGACCCTCTGAATTTCGAGCGTGGGGAGGCTGCAACGATCGTTAAGTCTAGAAAAAAGTTGTACGTCCCTTTTTTTCAGCGTGGTTGTTAACTCTGAGTGGTCGCTAAACGAAATGTTGTAAATCGGGGACAACCTGGAATTTCAGAAGATTTTATTTCATCGGCGCGGTTTAAGATTTTATATGTATAAAACCCGTCGGATTCCAGAGAGAGAAGCCCAACTGCAATTCTTCGCCTAGGGCCCGAATTAAACGTTTCCTCTCACCAGGTTTTAAAAATCTGTTTATTGAAAGAGGATCAAGTTGATCAGGGAAGGAAAAAAGGGTCTGGGAGGTGACCTGATCGCTGGCTGAACCCTTTAGTAGATCATCCCTTTGTTTTCATCCCGGGGCTTCTTAATCTTGTCAAAATTCTTCAGGATGCTGTCGTAGGTCACAGCCTGGCAAGAGAGAGGAGAGGGGAAATCACAGGGGGTCTGGCCAGAAGGATAATATAGAATTAGAATAGAGCAGTGGTTCTCAACCTTTTTAATGCCGTGACCCCCAACCGGTCGTAAGTCGAGGACTACTCAACCGGTCGTAAGTCGAGGACTACTCAACTGGTACAGCACCGTTTGCAGAATGGGACTTTTGGCGGGCTCAGCAGGGCAGAGACAGCCTGGACAATTCCTATTGGCTTTTGAAAGCCAATAGAATTAGACTCTATTCAAGAGAGTCTATTCTATTGGCTTTCAAAAGCCAATAGAATAAAAGGGAGTAGCACAGCTAAGGAAAAGGGGGAAAAAATGGCGGACTGCGTTGTTTGGCAACCCCCGTGAAATGGTCGTTTGACCCCAAATGGGGTCCCGACCCACAGGTTGAGAACCACTGGAATAGAGAATAGAATAGAATAGAACAGAATAAGAATAGAACAGAATAGAACAGAACAGAATACAATATTAGAATAGAATAATATTAGGATAGGATAGGATATGATAATATTAGAATAGAATAGAATAGAATAGAATAGAATAGAATAGAATAGAATAGAATAGAATACAATTACAATAGAAGAACAACAGAAAATATGGAATGGAATGGAATAGAATAAAATTAGAATAGAGAACCATGGAAAGAATGGAAAGGAATAGAAAATATGGAATATAATAGAATAAAATTAGACTAGAGAACAGAACAGAAAATACGGAATGGAATGGAACATGGCAATTTTAAAAGGCGTGGTGGACTTCAAATCTTGAGATTATTTTTCTCCTGTATCCACCGTAACAGAATAACGGAGCTGGAAGGGACCTTGGAGGTCTTCTAGTCCAGCCCCCTGCTTAGGCAGGAGACCCTATATACCATTTCAGACAAAGGGCTGTCCAGTCTCATCTTAAAATCTTCCACTGTTGGAGGAGGGAGGGGAAAAAAAAATAACAGAATAACAGACTCGGAAGGGACCTTGGAGGTCATTTAGTCCAGCCCCCTGCTCAGGTAGGAGAACCTATAGCAGGAGTAGGCAACCTTGGCTCTTTTTATGACTTGTGGACTTCAACTCCCAGAATTCCTGAGGCAGCATGAGGGAAACTTTGGCCCCTTCATGACTCGTGGACTTCCAACTCCCAGAATTTCTGAGCCAGCATGGCTCAGCTTGGAAACCTCTCCCTTTCCCCTCAGCAGTTGGGAGTTGAAGTCCACGAGTCATCAAAGGGCCAAGTTTGAAGACCCCCAGCCTTACGTGTGAAAAACGGTCATTAAGTCACTTTTTTCAGTGCCGTTGTGACTTCGAACGGTCACTAAACAAACTGTCGTAAGTTGGGGACTAGAGTCATTAATAAGAAATAAATTAATTCATTAAAAAAAACAAGAACAAATTAAAAAAAAAAAAGCCAAGGGCTGTCTTGATGGACCACCGGGTCTTTTTCGGCCGTTCGGTTTTCTCTCTTTCTAAATTTCCCCGAAGTTTCTCGGCCGATGGATCAAGGGGAGGATTAAGAGAGGAACGCTTATCTCTCCGTGACATCCTTGGATGGGACGGGGCTCCCGTTTGGCCAATTTTGGAGAGATTTGTGTGAAAGGTGGCAGGTTTTGGGGTTATTTTTTTTAATTCCTGTACAGAATTCTTCAGCTCTCGGAGGGGGGGGTGTTGAGATCATCGTTCAGGTTTTTTTGGTGGGGGGGGGAATAAAAATGTTGGGTGAAACAGCCTCAGCATTGACCTCCCCACAAGGACTCACGTAAATGTTTCTCAGTTCGTTGACCATGAATCGGATTTCGGCATATTCCGCTTCGTCGATCTCATGGACCAGCTGGCGGTAGTCGCCCTGTAAGCGACGGAGAGAAGGAACAAACAAACGTTTGAGCAATGACACCGTTTCGCGTTCGATCCCGGCTCGCAAAGATTTAATGGAAAGGGAGGGAGACGTACCACGTGGGGAGTCTTAGCAGCTTTGGCTACGGCATCGCCCCGTTCAGAATAATACCTTGAGACACGGAGAAAAGAGAATTTAAACCTCAGAGAATTAAGGGCACATTTTCACCGTGAGAGAAAGAGGGGTGAAGTCGATGGCGTCTCGGGTTCTAGTCCTCCCACAACCATAAAAGCTCCCAAGAGGGACTCCGGGCTGGTCCCTTCCTGTCAACCCAGCCTACCTTGCAAGGCTGTTGCGGGGAACAGGCTAGAAACCAGGAGTCGGTAAGTTCTAGTCTTGCCTTAAGCAAGAAAGTCGGCTGGGTGACTTTGGGCCAATCACCAGGAGGCAGTGAGTTCTAGTCCCACCTTAGGCATGAAAGCCAGCTGGACGACTGGGCCAATCACCAGGAGAGGGAAGAGTTCTATTCCCGCCTTAGGCATGAAAGCCAGCTGGACTGGGCCAATCACCAGGAGACACCGAGTTCTAGTCCCGCTTTAGGTATGAAAGCCAGCTGGGCGATTTTGGGCCAATCACCAGCAGACGGAGAGTTCTAGTCCCGCCTTAGTCATGAAAGCCAGCTGGGCGACTTTGGGCCAATCACCAGGAGACTGGGAGTTCTAGTTCCATCTTAAGCGTGAAAGCCAGCTGGACGACTGGGCCAATCACCAGGAGACGGAGAGTTTTAGTCCCGCCTTAGGCATGAAAGCCAGCTGGACTGGGCCAATCACCAGGAGACACCGAGTTCTAGTCCCGCTTTAGGTATGAGAGCCAGCTGGGTGACTTTGGGCCAATCACCAGGAGACGGAGAGTTCTAGTCCTGCCTTAGTCATGAAAGCCAGCTGGGTGACTTTAGGCCCATCACCAGAAGTCAAGTTCTAGTCTAGACCAGGAGTAGGCAACCTTGGCTCTTTTATGACTCGTGGACTTCAACTCCCAGAATTCCTGAGCCAGCATGGCTCAGCTTGGAAACCTCTCCCTTTCCCCTCAGCATGGCTGGCTCAGGAATTCTGGGAGTTGAAGTCCACGAGTCATAAAAGAGCCAAGGTTGCCTACCGCTGCTCTAGAGGATGGCGTTTCCCATCCCTGCCAGGAAAACTTTTTAAATAAATAAAAAAAAATCTGCATTTTTGCCAGCTGCAAAGCTGCAGAGAGACTGGATCCGAGCTGCAGACTGAGGCCTCGGTTCTCTCGGCATCCTGAGGCAAGAATTCATCGTTCCACCGGTCCCTCTTGTTGGGCCAGATCTGATTGTTCTATAATCTGACCGATCTCTGAGACGTGTCTCCGTTTTATCGCCGCTGGATCTTAGGGCAAGACGATTAGTGCAGTGGAAGAAGGCGGCTTCCTTGGGAGTGACTTGCAGTTGAGGCATAAAGCAAGGTCCAAGGTTGAACTACTAAAACTATTAAAATAGATTTTCACGCCTAACAAGTTCAGCTCACCAGCAGCAAAAAGTTCTATTCTTTTAAATTGGGGCAAGGCATTTTTTTTTTTTTTTTAAGCCTAGGCGCAGGCAACCTTGGCTCTTTTATGACTGGTGGACTTCAACTCCCAGAATTCCTGAGCCAGCCACGCTGAGGGGAAAGGGAAAGGTTTCCGAGCTGAGCCATGCTGGCTCAGGAATTCTGGGAGTTGAAGTCCACGAGTCATAAAAGAGCCCAGGTTGCCTACTCCTGTCTTAGGGGTTCATGTCTCCCCAGTTTATAAGCCCTCAGGGGCTCCCTAGGCTTCCAAAGATTATATTATGAACCAAGCCCTTAAGATGGGTAAAAACATCCTTTGCAGGCAAGTCCCATGTCAGCTCAGCCAACTCTGGTTTAGAATAGGATAGACTGACAGAGTTGGAAGGGACCTTGGAGGTCTTCTAGTCCAACCCCCTGCTCAGGCAGGAAACCTTATACCAGGGGTCTTCAAACTTGGCCCTTTTATGACTTGTGGACTTCAACTCCCAGAATTCCTCAGCCAGCGTGCCTGGCTAAGGAATTCTGGGAGTTGAAGTCCACCAGCAGGGGTCTTCAAACTTGGCCCTTTTATGACTCGTGGACTTCAACTCCCAGAATTCTTGAGCCAGCCACGCTGAGGGGACAGAGAGAGGTTTCCAAGCTGAGCCAGGCTGGCTCAGGAATTCTGGGAGTTGAAGTCCACATTGATTTAGCGACCGTCAAAGCTACAAAAGCACTGAAAAAAAAACCCTGACTTAGGACCGTTTTTCACGCTTACGACCGTTGTGGTATCCCCATGATCACGTGATCAAAATTCAGGGGCGGTTTTTACGACAGTTGTGGAATCCAGGGGATCAAGTGATCGCCATTTGCAACTTTTTTTTTTTTTTGCAAAATCAACGGGGGAAGCCGGATTCGCTAAACGACCGTGTGATTCACTTAACGACGGAAACATAAGGAAGTGGCCCACTTCTTGAATCTGCATTCAGGCTTACTTGGAGATGTGTGTTTGAAATCCTTCCAGCTTCGTCCGGACTGAGGTCAATAATTCATAGACTTTTTCCTAGAACAGAGAGAGAGAGAGAGAGAGAGAGAGAGAGAGATGGGGGGGAGGGAGAGAGGGAGGGAGAGGGAGAGAGAGAAGGGAAAAATAATAATTTAATTATAATTATAAGGTAAAGCAGTGTTTCTCAAACTCAGCAGCTTTAAGATGGGTGGACTTCAACTCCCAGAATTCCCCAGCCAGCATGCTTTAAGATGGGTGGACTTCAACTCCCAGAATTCCCCAACCTACATGCTTTAAGATGGGTGGACTTCCACTCCCAGAATTCCTCAGTCAGCATGCTTTAAGATTGGGTGGACTTCAACTCCCAGAATTCCCCAACCTACATGCTTTAAGATTGGGTGGACTTCAACTCCCAGAATTCCCTAGCTAACTTGCTTTAAGAGGAGTGGACTTCAACTTCCAGAATTCCTCAGCCAGCATACTTTAAGATGGGTGGACTTCAACTCCCAGAATTCCCCAGCCAGCATGCTTTAAGATGGGTGGACTTCAACTCCCAGAATTCCCCAACCTACATGCTTTAAGATGGGTGGACTTCCACTCCCAGAATTCCTCAGTCAGCATGCTTTAAGATTGGGTGATGACTTCAACTCCCAGAATTCCCCAACCACATGCTTTAAGATTGGGTGGACTTTGACTCCCAGAATTCCCTAGCTAACTTGCTTTAAGAGGAGTGGACTTCAACTCCCAGAATTCCTCAGCCAGCATACTTTAAGATGGGTGGACTTCAACATGGCTGGGGATTCTGGGAGTTGAAGTCCCGCCCATCTTAAAAGCTGCTGAACCTGAGACATATTGATGTAACGGTGGGAGAGAGTTTCTGAAGTAGAATATGAAGGAAGAAAAATGTAAATAAGAAACAACGGGGCAATAAGGATAAATATTCTAAAGAAGAATAAGGCGGGAAATGTAAATAATAGACATAATTTACTTGGACTTCAGTAATGCATTTGATAAAGTAGATCACAACCTACTACTTGACAAGATAGAAAAATGTGGGATAGACAGAACCACCACCAGATGGATCCGTAGCTGGCTGACCGGCCGTACTCAGCGAGTGGTCCTCAATGGAACTGCATCTATATGGAGGGAAGTGTGTAGTGGGGTGCCCCAGGGCTCTGTTCTGGGCCCAGTACTCTTCAATATCTTCATCAATGACTTGGATGAAGGGATAGATGGGGAACTCATCAAATTTGCAGACGACACCAAGCTGACAGGAATAGCCGACACTCCAGAAGACAGGCTTTAGATACAGAAGGATCTGGACAGACTTGAACACTGGGCACTAACTAACAAAACGAAATTCAATGGTGAAAAAAGCAAGGTTCTACGTTTAGGCAAGAAAAACCAAATGCACAAGTACAGCATAGGTGGCACCATGCTCAATAGTAGTAACTGTGAGAGGGACCTCGGAGTCCTAGTAGACAATCACTTAAATATGAGCCAGCAGTGTGCTGCAGCTGCCAAAAAGGCCAACACAGTGCTAGGCTGCATTAACAGAGGGATAGAATCAAGATCACGTGAAGTATTAATACCACTCTTTAATGCCTTGGTAAGGCCACACTTGGAATACTGCATCCAGTTTTGGTCACCACGATGTAAAAAAGATGTTGAGACTCTAGAAAGAGTACAGAGAAGAGCAACAAAGATGATTAGGGGACTGGAGGCTAAAACATATAAGGAACGGTTGCTAGAATTGGGTATGTCTAGTTTAACGAAGAGAAGGACAAGGGGGGACATGATAGCAGTGTTCCAATATCTCAGGGGCTGCCATAAAGAAGAGGGAATTAAGCTATTCTCCAAAGCACCTGAAGGCAGGACAAGAAGCAACGGGTGGAAACTAATCAAGGAGAGAAGCAACCTAGAACTAAGGAGAAACTTCCTGACAGTGAGAACAATTAATCAGTGGAACAGCCTGCCTCCAGAAGCAGTAAATGCTCCAACACTGGAAGTTTTTAAGAAGAGACTGGACAGCCATTTGTCCGAAATGGTGTAGGGTTTCCTGCCCGAGCAGGGGGTTGGACTAGATGACCTCCAAGGTCCCTTCCAACTTTACTTTACTACTACTACTACGTAATCGCTGTTAAAAAAAGAGGGGGGGAGAAGTATACACTGCGTGCGTATGTGTGTTATGTTTTGCTTTGTTTTGTTGGTTAAAAATAAAAAAAAATGGAAAAAAAAAGGAAGATAGTTTCTGAAAATCATCTGGATATTTCCAAAGAAAAGAGAACTGAGGCAGTTGGGGAACGAGGGAAACTCACCTGCACCGCAACACCAAAATTATTCCCGTCTTCAATCCGGGGAACGAGGAGCTGCAGCCAGAGAGAAATCTGGAAAAAAGAGAATAGATCCCAGCTCAGCGTCTTTCCTGCAAACTTGCCAAGACAATCAGCCAGGGATCCCCCTGCAGTTGCTCACCACGTTCAGTTTCTCCTTGGCGCCCTGGATCTCGGGTTTGACCCGGTTCAGCAGAGCCGTGATCTTGTCGTTGTGGCAAACCGGACCACACGGTGGAGCTGAGAAAGGAGGAGAGACCAGGATTGGTTTTTTTTTTTTTTTTTGCAAAGGCCGCTGGGAAAAACATGGCCGCCCTTAAACACGCGATGTGGAAAAACGGAAGAGAAAATATACTATTTCCCCGATGGAAAGGTTAGCAGAGCTTTGTTACATTTCGTTATCAGGTAGCCCTCGATTTAGAACATAGGCTAACGGAAGGGACCCTGGAGGTCTTCTAGTCCAGCCCCAGCTCAAGCAGGAAACCCTACTACGCCATTTCAGACAAAGGGTTGAAAACCTCCAGTGATCGAGCAAGGAAGATGACTAGGAAGCCGGAGGCTAAAACGTGAAGAACAGAACATGGTAACAGAATAACAGAGCTGGAAGGGACCTTGGGAGGTCATCTAGTCCAACCCGCTGCTCAGGCAGGAGTCCCTACACCAGGGGTCTTCAAACTTGGCCCTTTGATGACTTGTGGACTTCAACTCCCAGAATTCCTCAGCCAGGCACGCTGGCTTAGGAATTCTGGGAGTTGAAGTCCACAAATCCTAAAAAGGCCAAGTTTGAAGACCCCCTGCCTTAGACCATTCCACATAAGGCAACTAACGTTGTAAAACGGGGCAAAACTGTGGATTTTTTAAACACCCCAAAAACTGAGGCTCCATTTTGGTCCTCAGGTCACTAAATGAAGAGTTTTAAGTTCAGGACCCCCTGTAAACTTGCTCAGGCTGGCACCTAGCTAATAAAACTGGGATTCGCGGTCAGAAATAATAATAATGCCTCTACTAAAAAAAAAAAAAGAGATTCAGCTTAGGAACTTTGCATAGGCAGATCTTGTTAATCAAGGAGGTATTTTTTTTTTAAAATAATGGTGCAACGCTAAATTGCCTTCACGCCCTCCGCCAGAGGCCTCTTCCCGCCTCGCTAAACCCAGTTCAACTCAGCTGCTCGGCCAGAAAGCTGGTCTGCTCAGCTCCCGTCTTTTCATAAGATTGTGGTTAGTTAAAAAAATTGAAAAAAAAAAAATTAAAAAGTCTAGAGCAGCGTTTTTCAAGCTGGGCCCCTTTTAAGATGGGTGGAGTTCAACTCCCAGAATTCCCCAGCCAGCTGGGAGCTGAAGTCCACCCATCTTAAAAGGGCCCAGGTTGAAAAAACACTCTTCTAGAAGACATGCCCCTTTTTAAGTTAAAAAGGGACAGAGCTTCAGTCTTGAGCCCCATCCTAACTTTTTTGACCTTGTAAAGGGCTTCTGGGCGAGGCTCGACTTGGGAATACCGCAGATTCTCTTTTTTTCCCTAAAAAGTCCTCTCAACCCCTCTGTACCTTTTTCTTCATCCTCCGACGACTTCTTAGAACTCTTCTCTTCTTTTTTGTCCTCCTTCTCTTCTTTCTGCAGGGAGGGAGGGACGGAGGGAAGGAAAGGAGGGAAGGAGGGAAGGAAGGAGGGAGGGAGGGAAGAATGGAGGGACAGAAAGGAGGAGGAAGGGTGGGAGAGAGGGAAAGGAAGGAAGGAAGAAGAGAGGGAGGGAGAGAAGGGAGGAGGGAGGGAGGGAGAGAGGGAAGGAAGGAAGGGGTAGGGAGGGAGGGAAGGGAGAATGGAGGGAGGGAGAATGGAGGAGCAAGAGTGGGAGAGAGAGAAAGGAACGAAGGAAGGAAGAATAGAGGGAGGGAGAGAAGGGAGGAGGAAGGGAGGGAGGGAGAGAGGGAGGGAAGGAAGGGAGAATGGAGGAGCAAGAGTGGGAGAGAGAGAGAAAGGAAGGAAGAATAGAGGGAGGGAGAGAAAGGGGGAGGAAGGGAGGGAGGGAGAGAAGGAGGGAGGGAAGGGAGAATGGAGGGAGAGAATGGAGGAGCAAGAGTGGGAGAGAGAGAAAGGAAGGAAGGAAGGAAGAATAGAGGGAGGGATAGAAGGGAGGAGGAAGGGAAGGAGGTAAAGAAGGAAGGAAGGAAGGAAAGAAGGAAGG
The DNA here is from genome assembly GCF_016545835.1 of Crotalus tigris. Taxonomy (NCBI): domain Eukaryota; kingdom Metazoa; phylum Chordata; class Lepidosauria; order Squamata; family Viperidae; genus Crotalus; species Crotalus tigris. Next base: position 3,062,166 of record NW_024096569.1, read on the forward strand.
AAGGCAGGAGAGAGGGAAGGAAGGAAGAATGGAGGGAGAGAGGAGGGAGAAGGGAGGAAGGAGGGAGAGAGGGAAAGAAGGAAAGAGGGAGGGAGAAAGGAAGGAAGGAAGGAGATGAGGCGGGAGAAGAGTTACATGATCAAAATGAGATTTCGCACATTAAACTGAGATGTTCCATTTAGCCACCTAAAATCGGGCCCAGCTGTGCTCGTTCCGTGGAGGACGACCTGTGAAAATTAATTACGGGCCTGCCAGATCCTTGTGATTTAAAACGCCTTTCATCACCCTCAAAGGAACTGCCAGGGCAAAATCGGGGTGTGGAAGAATTAGGACACCCCACAGCCGTTTCCCAACAGGGCAGGGTGGATTAAATAAATAAATAAATAAAAAAACCCCAAGTCGGTGCCAAGATATTCCTTTTATCCCTCTGGGCAGAGGAGAAGGTAGAAATTAAATCGGGCTGGAATCGTAACAGGATCGACTCCTTTTCTTTGGCTGGTTGAATTCCAGCTGGAAAAAAGAGGGAGATTTTTTGCCCTTTGCAAGCTTGACTGGGTCTCTTGGGGAAAGTGGGGGGGGGGGTGAGGGAAGGAGAGATCAACCTTCCCTGCAGGGATCTCCAGAGGGGATCCGGGATGAGAATCAGCCTTTCGTTCAAGGACACAAAAGATCCAGAACTTTTAGAGTCAACAGACTTTTCTGGGATGTGAATCTGTCCTCTAGGTCTGGATGAATACACTTGGAGTGTTTGGCCACTTTAAGAGGGGTGGACTTCAACTCCCAGAATTCCTTGGCCAGCCATGAATTCTGGGAGTTGAAGTCCACCCTTTTTAAAGTGCCCAGAGAATAGAATAGAAATTAGAATAGAATAGAAATTAGAATAGAAATTAGATTAAAATATAAATTAGAATAGATTAGAAATTAGATCAGGAATTAGATTACATTAGAATAGAATAGAATATAAATTAGAATAAAATAGATCAGAAATTAGATTAGAATAGAATAAAATAGAATAGAAATTAGAATAAAATCATTCAAAATTAGATTAGAATAGAATAAAATAGAACAGAAATTAGAATAGAATAGATTAGAAATTAGAATAGAATAAGGAATAGAACACAATAGAATAGAATAGAAATTAGATTAGAATAGATTAGAATAGAATGGAAATTAGATTAGAATAGAATGGAAATTAGATTAGAATAGAATAAAATAGAATAGAAACTAGAATAGAATAGAATAGAATAAGGAATACAATAGAATAGAATAGAATAGAAGCTGGAAGGGACCTTGGAGGTCATCTAGTCCAACCCCCTGCTCAGGCAGGAAACCCTAGACCAGGGGTAGGCAACCTTGGCTCTTTTATGACTCGTGGACTTCAACTCCCAGAATTCCTGAGCCACCTAGACCATTTATAAGAGCCGAGGTGGCGCAGCAGTTAGAGTGCAGTACTGCAGGCCACTTTAGCTGACTGTGTTCAGCAGGTCAGCGGTTCAAATCTCACCGGCTCAAGGTTGACTCAGCCTTCCATCCTTCCGGGGTAGGTAAAATGAGGACCCAGATTGTTGGGGGCAATGTAAATATATATATATACATTGCTTACTGGTGTACACCGCTTAGAGAGTGCTTGCACTTAAAGCGGTATATAAGTCTCATAAATAAATAAATAAATAAATAAATAAATAAATTTCATACAAATGGCTGTCCAGTCTCTTCTGCTCTAAGACCTCTCTGCATGCTAACCAGACTACCAAAATAGGAATTTCAAACCCCGTAAAGGACTTTTGCCAACTTACCGGCCAAACAAACCAGGATTACGAATAACTCACCCACATCCACTTTGCAAGCCATTCAAGTCAACGGATTATTTGCACGTGGTCCAGAGAGAGGATAGGGCAAAGAGCAGCCACGTTTTCATGCGCCAAAAACGCCCACCCGAAACGCCAGCCTCGCAGCCTTCAACGCAATAATTGTGGGTTTTGCTTACCTCCTTCTGTTTGCGACGTTCCTCGTCCTTCTTGGGATCCGGCACGGGAATATCTAATTCGGCCCGGAGCGAAATGAGATCCTCCACGTTCAATTCAGGGGCCTAGAAACAGACAGCGGAAATATTTTGCTCCCTTGTTGACACGCTCTATCCCTTAATCTGAGCTTCGTCTTTTTTTAGATTGGGTGGCCAACGGGATTCACACTCATGACCCGCTTGGTTTTGCCTTCCCCTTAGAATCTTTTAGGAAGAAGACAATCAAGCAAGGTAGGAAAACTCATTCGACAGGTGTAATACAGGTAGTCCTCGATTTACGACTACAATTGGGAGCAGAACGTCCGTCGCTAAACAAAGCAGTTGCTAAGTGAGTTACGTCCAATTTTATAACCTTTTATGTTAAGTGAATAGCCCCCCCCCTGACTTTGTCCAAAGCTGGTTGGGAAGGCAATGCCACACAACGCCACAACTGTCATAAATATAGGAGAGTTGCCAAGCGCCCAAATTTTGATCACGTGATCCTAGAAATACTGCAACGGTCGTAGGTTTGAGGACTGGCTGTAAAACTTACTTTTTTTTTTTAGCATCACTGTAATTTGGAACGGCTACTATAGCAATAGTCGTAACTTGGGGACTGTCTATACCAGGGGTCTTCCAACTTGGCCCTTTGATGACTTGCAGACTTCAACTCCCAGAATACCTCAGCCAGCTGTGCCTGGTTGGGGAATTCTGGGAATTGAAGTCCACAAGCAGGGCTCTTCCAACTTGGCCCTTTTATGACTTGTGGATTTCAACTCCCAGAACTCCTTAACAAATGTCTCACTTAGCATCAGAAATTTTGGGCTCATTTGTGGTCATGACTTGAGGACTAGCTGCATGGCTCGGTTGCAGATTTTGAGTTTTGAGGGGTTTTTTTGCAGACAATTGTGTCTTCAACCCTTTCACCGCCCCAATAATTCATGGTTCTTTTTTAATCTTTTTTCATTTTCATTTCTCCATCCACCCAAAGGCCAGCCTCACCTTCAGAAAATTACTGAGCTCCACCACTTTCTCAGGAAATCTTCTGGCAACCAGTTCTTCAGCCTGAGGAAGAAAGGAAAGATTAAAAGTCTGAGTGGATTTCAAGAAGAAAAAAGGAAAAGAAGAAAAAAAAAGGGCGGGGTCCATTTCGTGGATGTGCCCAACATGGTCTTTTTACCCATGAAGTGAAATTGAAAAACGTTTTACCTCAAGTGAAAATGAAAACATTTTACATTCAACAAAATAAAAAAAAATGTACATTCAATGAAATTAAAAACATTTTACATTCAACAAAATAAAATTTTTTACATTCAATGAAATTAAAAACATTTTACATTCAACAAAATAAAAAAAAACATTTTACATTCAATGAAATTAAAAACATTTTACATTCAACAAAATTAAAAATATTTTATAATTGTAATGTTTTATGAGACTAAAACGTTTGGTGCCAATAAACCACACCTGCAACCATCTTTAAACATTAATATGGTTGATCGCACAATCAGCCAGATATTCAGAAAATATTATTACTATTATTATTGTTGTTGCTTTGTTGCTGTTTAATATTGTTTTGTTGCTATTTAATTAATATTGTTTTGTTGGTTTCTTGTTGTTATTGTTTGTGTGTTGCATTATTATATTACTATTATTATTATTATTGATTTCTGGCCCTTTCATCTGGTCTTATTTCCGTGTTTTATTTCTGTGTTTTCTTTCTTTTTTTTTATAAAGTTTCATTAAAATTTTTTATACAATTCAATAATAATCATTCAACAAAATGTGTTGTCTGTTTATCTTATTCACTAATACAAATTAAATTCCTAATCCCTAAATGTTTTCTCTAACCGTTGATAAAATAGGTCCCAAGTTTGAAAATGTTTCTTCTTTTTCTTTCAACCTTAAAGTCTGTCCATTTCCGCAGTCTTATTATTGCTGCTATTGTTTGTTGTTTTGTATTATTATTATTATCATTCATCGCACAGTCAGCCAGGTGTTCAGACTGGATTTGGCATTTTGTCTACCTATCGAGTCCTTACCCAGGACCTGGGATAGGCAGATGTGGATGTTTGATGGTATTACAGATATTGTCGCAGGATGGAAGCAGTTCCTAGTAAGGCCGCCTTTTGCAATTGACTAATAGCGAATTTGTCAATGCCAATGGTGTTCAAGTGGTGCTCCAGTTGTTTTGGGATTGCACCCAAGGAGCCTATGACTATTGGTACTACCCTTGCTTGCTTTTGCCACAGTCTTTCTATTTCTATTTGTAGGTCTTTGTATTTTGTTATCTTCTCCAGTTCTTTCTCTTCTATTCTGCTATCTCCAGGCACTGCCACGTCCACTATCCAGACTTTTTTGTCTTTCTTATCGACAATTGTTAAGTCTGGGGTGTTATGTTGCAGGTGCTTGTCTGTTTGAATTCTGAAGTCCTAGAGCAGTTTAATTTTATCATTTTCTATGACTTTCTCTATTTTATGATCCCACCAGTTTTTGCTTACAGGCAAATGATATTTTTTGCAGATCTTCCAATGCACCATTGTTGCTACTTTGTCATGCCGCTGCTTGTAATCAGTCTGTGCAATCTTCTTGCAACAGCTTACCAAGTGGTCCACTGTTTCTTCAGCTTCTTTGCATAGGCGGCACTTACTGTCTGTTGCTGTCTTCTCAATTTTGACTTTGTATGCATTTGTCCTTAAGGCTTGGTCTTGTGCAGCCAGAATTAGTCCCTCGGTCTCTTTCTTCAATTTTCCTGCTCTTAGCCATTGCCAGGTTTTATTATTATCTGCTTTCCCAGCTATTTTTTTCATGTATTGGCCATGTAGTGCTTTGTCTTCCCATGCCTCTATTCTGTTCTTCATTTGGTCTTTCTTGTAGGCCAGTTTGGTCTCTCCAGTAGTTAGTAAGCCTTCCTGATATACTAATTTCAGTGCATCTTCATCATTGTTCTTCAGATATTCTTCCAAAGCCATTTTTTCTTCTTCAACCATCTGATGTACTTGTAGCATTCCACGCCCACCTATTTGCCTTGGTAGATAAAGTCTATCAATGTCACTGCGTGGATGAAGGGCGTGATTCATTGTCATTATTTTTCTGGTCTGCCTATCCATTGCTTTTAGTTCTGCTTGAGTCCAGTCCACTATTCCAGCTGTGTACCTAATGACTGGATTGCCCAGGTGTTGATTGCCTTTATGGTATTTCCTCCATTGAGTTTGGATTTTAAGATCTTCTTCACTCTCTTGATGTATTCACCTCTAATCTTTTTCTTGACTTCAGTGTGCTTGATGTTGTCAGCTTGAAGGATACCCAAGTATTTGTAGTATTCTTCCTCGTCCAGACTCTTAATGTTATTTTCGTGGGGCATCTTGATTCCTTCAGTTTTCACTATTTTTCCTTGTTTGATAGTAAGTGTGGCACATTTGTCCAAGCCAAACTCCATTACAATATCTTGGCTATATATACGGACAGTGTTGAGCAGCGATTCTATTTCAGATGATGTTTTTCCATACAGCTTCAGATCATCCATGTAAAGGAGGTGGGATAGTCTAGCAGATGTTTTTGATGTTTGATAACCATGTCCTGAGTTATTCAGTATTGTTGACAGAGGAAACAGTGCAATAACAAATAGTAATGGTGATAATGAATCTCCTTGAAATATTCCTCTCTTGATATTAACCTCTCCCAGCCTCTCACCATTGATCTGCAACTGTGTCTTCCATTGTGCCATCGATCTTTGCACAAATTTTCTGATGTTTCTACTGACTCCTGTTATTTCTAGGCACTTTATTATCCAATCATGTGGCAGAGAGTCAAATGCCTTTTTGTAGTCAATCCATGCCACATTCAGGTTGGTCTTCCTTCTCTTGCAGTTTTCCAAGATCATTTTGTCTATTAGGAGTTGATCTTTTGTTCCTCTGCTATTGGGGCGGTTTCCTTTCTGCTCAGGTGGAAAGAGATTGTTTTCAACTAGATGCTGTTGTACTGCATCAGCTACCACACCAGTTAGTAATTTGAAAGTTGTTGGTAAGCAGGTAATTGGCCTGTAGTTACCTGGTGTTGCCCCTTTTGCTGGATTTTTCATTATTAGGTAGGTTTTCCCAGTTGTTAGCCACTTTTCAATTTCTCCTCCTTGTAGTATATTGTTGAACTGTTTGGCAATGAGTGGGTGTATAACAGTTAGATGTTTCAACCAAAACCCATGCAGTTCATCTTCACCTGGTGCTGACCAATTTTTGATTTTCTTTGCTCTTTTTTCTACCATTTTTGTTGTTATTACTAGTTCTTTCATTTCAACTTCTGTTTTATTTGCATCCACCTCTTTTAACCAAGCCGCATCCTTGTTGTATTTCTTTGGGTTATCCCATATCTGCTTCCAGAACTGCACTGTTTCTTCCTTGTCAGGTACTGACTGATTCCTTGCAGTTTCTCCATTGATGGATTGGTAGAAACGTTTCTGATTGGATTGAAATTGGAGGTTCTGCCTATAGTTTGCAATTCGAGCTTCATATCTACTGATTTTCCTGGCTATAGCTGTTATTTGTTGCTTTATTATTTCCAGTGCTTCCTTGATCTTCCTTGTTTCTAAGTGGTATTTCTTGATTAGGTATTCTTTGGTCTTCTTGTTCTTCAGCTTCTTTTCTTTCATCTGTTCTAGCTTGCTTGCATGTGATCTTAACTTGCTGATCTTATTTTCTAGTCTAACCTTCCATTTTTGTGGTGCACTGTTTGTTTTTCTTTTTTGTTGATATTATTATTATTATTATTATTATTATTATTATTATTATTATGGATCATCGCACAGTCAGCCAGATGTTCAGACTGGATTTGGCATTTTGTCTACCTATCGAGTCCTTACCCAGGACCTGGGATAGGCAGATGTGGATGTTTGATGGTATTACAGGTATCGTCGCAGGATGGAAGCAGTTCCTAGTAAGGCCGCCTTTTGCAACTGACTAATAGCGAATTTGTCAATGCCAATGGTGTTCAAGTGGTGCTCCAGTTGTTTTTGGATTGCACCCAAGGCGCCTATGACTATTGGTACTATCCTTGCTTGCTTTTGCCACAGTCTTTCTATTTCTATTTGTAGGTCTATTATTATTATTATTATTATTATTATTATTATTATTATTATTATTATTGATTTCTGGCCCTTTCATCTGGTCTTTTTAGTCCTGTGTTTTATTCCTGTATTTTCTTATTTCTAGCTGTTCTCTACATTTGCTGGAATGGGGGGGGGGGCATCATTAGAGGAAGCTACTAAGCGGAAGGCAGAGGAATTGAAGACCCCACAAGTTGCTGTGGACTCAGCAGGGCACAGATTTTCTCTCTCTGTGTGTGGGTGTGTTTGTGTGTGTGTGTGGGTGGGTGGGTGGGTGTGGAGAGGAGGAAAACCGTACCCCCCAATTTCTCACCTGGACGCAAAGGTTTTCCTTGAAGGAGTTCACCTGATGAAGAGAAAGAGAAACAAGGGTGGGGAAAGAAAGCAAAAACTGGGAAGCAGCGCAGCTGCTGGCGCAGAAAAGGACCCCGGGCGCCTGGCCAGGCGCCGGGACACCCGATCCCCCCCCCTACACCTGTTGGACGTCTCGCTCAGCCGGCCGTGTGACAGGAGACGGGATGGGGTGCCAAGCTAGCCCCTCCCTGCCTGCCTGCCGGCTTCTGAACTGGGGACCGTGATCTGATTCACACACCCACCTCATCCAGGCCCCCTCCCGCCTCCATTTCAGCCCCGGGGCTCCACAGCAATCCAACAGGTGAAGCTTTCTCCCTACTGACCCTCCTGCAAACACAGCCCGCCTACCCCCAAAACAGTCCAGTTCCTGAACTCTGATCTGGGATTCCTGTTCCGGTTTCTTTGCCCCTTCCCCCTTCTCCATTTTAGCAGGCTGCTTGGAACAATTCAACCGGTGAAGCTTTTTCTCCTCAAACAGGTCCCAACACCACCACCCCCCATCCTGCTCTGTTTTCTTTGCCCAATCCAAGCTCCCCCTCGCCCATTTTAGCAGGGTCCCTGCCTGGCTGCTTGGAACAATTCAACAGGTGAAGCTTTCTCTCCTCAAACAGGTCCCGAACCCCCCCCCCTCTCCCAGATCTTGCTCTGTTTTCTTGGCCCAATCCAAGCCCCCCCCCCTACCTTCCCCTTCTCCATTTTTAGCAGGGTCCCTGCCTGGCTGCTGGGAGCAATCCAACAGGTGAAGCTTTCTCTTCCCCCCCAAACACCCCCCAAAAAGAGCCGCGCTGGGCGGTTCCCGTTGGGAAAAAAGACCTCTTAGACCCGCTCAGTCACCGTCCAGGCTGAAGTCAAACAGGTGAAGCTTTCTCTTTCCCCTCCCCAAACACCCCAATCTCTCCCCCCCCAAACACCCCAAAAAGAGCCCCGTTGGACTGTTCCCATTGGAACAAAAGCCCCTTAAACCCGCTCAGCCACCCTCCAGGCGGAAGTCCCACAGGGGAAGCAGCTCCCACGCGGTTTACCTGCGCCTCGCACTCGGGGGAGATCTCCAGGGTGGCCATCGGAAGTGGGGGGGCAACGGGGTCTGGGTTTTTTTTTTGCACGTCTGAACGGCTGACCCGAGTCTGGGGGGGGGTTGCAAAGCCGACGGATCCGGGAAGCGACTGGAACAAGCTTTCGCACGAAGCGAAAACGAAAGAGAAGCGGGAGGAGAGAGAAAGAAACTGGGCAGGGCTTCCCGGCGCAGGGAGGCGGGGCCGGGGCCGGGCGGATCGGCAGGCCGACATCCAACCGGTGCAGCCGGCCGGCCAGCCTTTCCCCCCCCGCTGCAAATGCACCGGCGGCTTTGCAGGCTCCCCCAATTGGCAGCAACGGGGCGAGGCGGCCACGCGGGGCGATTCCTTGGTCCTGCACACACGCACGCACGCACAACCGCCTTGCGAGGTAGGCCGGGCGCTGTCCACGGCCCCCGCCCACCCGCGGGGCTGCCTTTGGCAGAAGCACTTCGGATCCTCCGCGATTGCAAAAGGAAGGAATTGGGGGAAGGGGACGTGGGGATTGGGGGGGGGGCCTTGCTGAGACCCGGGGTTCTGCATCCGTCGGGCGCGGTCCTTGGATTTGCCGGGGCGTTTCGTTTCGGTGGGATGAATTCTCTAGTCCAGGCTGAATTTCTCCGCTCTTGGCCCCTTTAAGAGCTGTGGACTTCAACTCCCAGAATTCCCCAGCCAACCAGATTGGATTGGATGGATGGCAAAATGCAGGTAGGTAGGTAGGTAGGTAGGTAGGTAGGTAGGTAGATAGATAGATAGATAGATAGATAGATAGATAGATAGATAGATAGATAGATAGATAGATAGATAGATAGATAGAAATGGAAATATAAAAAAATGGAGATAGATATATAGATAGTATAGAAAAATAGAAATCTAGAAAAATGGAGATAGATAGATGATAGATAGATAGATAGATAGATAGATAGATAGATAGATAGATAGATAGATAGATAGATAGATAAAAGGCAGATAGATAGATGATAGATAGATAGATGGATGGATGGATGGATGGATGGATAGATATGGAAAAACAGAAAAATGGAGACAGAGACAGACACAGACAGATATATAGAAAAATGGAAATAGATATAGAAAAATGGAGATAGACAGACACACAGACATAGATATAGAAAAATGGAAATATAGAAAAATGGAGATAGATATAGATATAGAAAAATGGAAATAGAAAAATGGAGATATATAGAAAAATGGAAATATAGAAAAATGGAGATAGATAGATAGATAGATAGATAGATAAAAATGGAGATAGATGATAGATAGATCGATAATGATAGATATAGAAAAATGGAAATACAGAAAAATGGAGACAGAGACAGACACACAGACAGATATATAGAAAAATGGAAATATAGAAAAATGGAGACAGACAGATAAATAGATATAGAAAAATGGAGATAAAAAAATGTAGATAGATAGTAAAATGGAGATAGACAAATAGAATTATATTTCTGTCTCTGTCTATCCCTGTGAAGAGAAATAAACAATATCATAAGGAAATGCAGAAGAATCTTCTTTGGCTGGACTTGCACCTAATACATTTTGTCCCAACTCCTTAGCCAGCTTGGCACCAAACTTGGAAAAAATATTTCCCACTTATCCTCTTTTCTTCACCATCTTCTCCTCCTCCTCCTTCTCCTCACCACCATTATCATTATGTTCTAGCTCAGTGTTCCTCAACCGTGGCCCCTTTAAGATCTGTGGACTACAACTCCCAGAATCCCCCAGTTTCCCCCACCCACCCCTTTCCAATTCCATCCCTGGAATTTTGGGCGTTGAAGTCCACCCATCTTAAAGGGGTCCAGCTTGAGAAATAAGTGTTCTAGTGGTAGCTGTAGTAAGTTCACTAATTACTTAAAACTACGATGTTAATTAAAAAAACAAAAAAACCAAAGTAAGATAGACTTGGGGTCCGAACCCCGTTTTGTGTCGTGGGACAGCAGAGAGCTCTACTTCTTCGGATCCCCCAGAAACCACAAAGAGAGCTTTCGAAAGCGTCCTCCCTTTATTTGGGCCAAACGACGGAGCGCCCCGACTTATGGCAGGCGTTCAGTTCTGCCTCAGGGCCTCTTTCGGGCTTCCCCGAAGAAAGAGGCCGGCCCCGGGTCTCCCCGGGGAGCACGGGCAGCGGTACCAACATCGGTAGGTGAGGAACCAGCACAGGGTGGCGAGGGCGGCGCCCACGATTTTGTGGCTGTAATCGTACAGGTAGACCACCGTGCATGCCAGCAGGAAGTTCCAGAGCAGCAGGAGGAAGACGTTGAGCAGGAAAATGAGGCGCAGCGGGACCCCAGCGGGGTGACCCTGCGCCAGGTAACGCCGGAAGATGGCCGTCTCTTCCACCATCAGCAGGCAACAGAAGGTCAGCAGGAAAGTGTGATCCGAGACGTCGTAGCCATGCCATTTGTGGCTATTGTGCAGGCAGGTCCACTTGTCCGGCAGGTTGTTGACCAGGATCCCCTCCGGCACGGGGTCGAAGCAGTAGCCCGTCAGGTTCTCGATCAACAGGAAGGCTTCGGTGGCGCCTAGCCAGAGACCGGCGCCCACCGCCAAGCGGGCCAGGTGTCGGAAGGTGAGCAAGATCTGGTGGGTGGCAAGGTAGACCACTAGAAGGATGAAGCCGCCGAGGAAAATGCAGCTCCAGCTCCAGGCGGATCGGACGAATTTTCTGGCCAGGGGTGGGGTGGGGGGTAGAGAAAAAAGAGAGCGTGGGATTGAGGAATCACAGATCCGAAGGGGCTCAGGATGATGGACGCTGTGTGAGGAGAGGAAAAAGAAGCCGGGATCTGCTGCACTAAGCTAAGGTGGCCAGGTGCCACCTGGATATTTTGGTTCCAGGGAAGATGCTGCGAATTACAGGTAATACTCGACTTACGATCACAATCGAACCCAACATTTCTCAGCGAGACGGATGTTAAGTGACGTTTGCCCCATTTTATGACTTTTCTCGCCGTGGGTGTTAAGGGAATCTCTGCAGTCATTCAGTTAGGACAGAGGTAGGCCACCTTAGCTCTTTTATGACTCATGGACTTCAACTCCCAGAATTCCCGAGCCAGCCATGCTGAGGGGAAAGGGAGAGGTTTCCAAGCTGAGCCATGCTGGCTCAGGAATTCTGGGAGTTGAAGTCCACAAGTCATGAAGGGGCCATAGTTCCCCACGCTGGCGGAGGAATTCTGGGAGTTGAAGTCCACCGGTCATGAGGGGGCCATAGTTCCCCCACGCTGGCTGAGGAATTCTGGGAGTTGAAGTCCACGAGTCATGAAGGGGCCAAAGTTTCCCCCATGCTGGCTCAGGAATTCTGAGAGTTGAAGTCCACCGGTCATGAGGGGGCCATAGTTCCCCCACGCTGGCTGAGGAATTCTGGGAGTTGAAGTCCACGAGTCATGAAGGGGCCAAAGTTTCCCCCACGCTGGCTGAGGAATTCTGGGAGTTGAAGTCCACGAGTCATGAAGGGGCATAGTTCCCCCATGCTGACTGAGGAATTCTGGGAGTTGAAGTCCACGAGTCATAAGAGCCAAGGTTGCCTACCCCTGAGTTAGGAACATGGCTGTTAAGTGAGGCTGACTTCCCTGTTGACTTTGCGTGTCAAGACACAGAAGGGGAATCATGTGACACCATCCCCCCTCCGGACACTGCAACCGTCATAAATAGGAATCGGTTGCCAAGTGTCTGAATTTTGATCACGGGACCGTGGGGATGCTGCAACGGTTGTGTAAAAAAGTGGTCCCAAGTTACTTTTTTCAGTGCCGTTGAAACTTTGAACGGTCACTAAATGAACTGTTGTAAGCCGAGGACTTACCTGTATAGATTTTTTTTCGTTCAATTTATGAAGATGCAGTCGAGTAAGAACGGTGAGACTTTACACCAACTAGAGAATGGATTAACGGGAAAACAGGAATGAATAAATGCTGAAATCAAGGGCGGGTAGTCCTCAGCTTACGACTGTTTGCTTACCGACTATTCGAAGTTTCAGGGCCACTTACGATCTGGATTCGTCATGTGATCGCATTTGGAGTGCTCTGCAACCTGTCTACATTTACGACCCTTTGCAGCCATTCGCCCAATGATTTACATGGTTGTTTTGCTGGAAACTGGCATTTCCAGCATAAAACCCCCATTGGTGGGCAATAATTTTAACGACTGCTGTAAAAAAAGGCAGTAAAGAGTCACTTAGTTGAGTTGGGTGGCCATAGAAACTGAATGACTGAATTAATTTTTTTTTTAAAAATCAGGCATGGCCATTTGGTGATCTGCCTAACAACCAGCACGGCTTACGGCCATAATTCAGGCCTCAATTACAATCCTAAGTCGAGAACTTCTTTTGTCTGTTATATGAGGCTGTTAAGGATGGAAGAATGGAATGCAGCAAGCCCATTTTTCCTCTGCTAAGCGTCGTAAATGAGAGTCAGTTGCCGAGCGGCAGAATCTGGATCACGCGAGTGCTGCAACCGTGTGGGGAAAAAAAAAAGTTGTAAGCCTCTTTTTTCCCCCAGAGTTGTTGTAACTTTGAACGGTCACAAAAGGAACGGTTGTGAGGAACTACCTGCAACTTTGGGTAACCTCACGCAAAGCAGAGTTTAAGAAAAAGATGCAAAATGTGTTTTGGAATTAGTCCTTTGTTGAGGTGGGCAACTATAGAAATCTAATCAATAAAATTTAATGTCCTGTTTCCTCCCAAGCTGATGGCTGCCCCCACCATGCTCGCCCCTCTCCTCCTTAGGACCCAGACCCCCCCAAGACACCCCCCCCAATCACTCACATGTTAAAGAAGTTGTGATGGTTGGCAAAGATGGCCCGGGGATTCACGTAGAACTGAAGCAAGGGCCCAAAAATGACCACGACCGCCAGCCAGAGGTGGTAAGCCCGACGGAGGCCTGGCACGCCCAAAAGCCAAGCATACTGGTTGCTCCAGAAAATCACCAGCGCCTGGGCCCAGCCCAAGCTTGTGGCCAGCAGCGAGAAAGGCCTCTTGGGGACCGGTCCTTCTGCCATCCTTTTCCCCTCGGATCGGCCCACCTTAAGGAGGTCGCCGGTGGTGAGGAACGAAGGAGAGAAGAGTCAACGGAAGGGGGGAGAGAGAGAAAAAAGTCATGTAAAAATGATGCCCAGCGACAGCTGCGGCCACGTTGATGAGCTTGGCTGGAACAGCTGATTGAAGGACAGAAGGGCATAAGGATTAGGGGACCGGGGAAAGGGAGGTGGGGGCGCTGGGGAGAACACTTGGAGTATGAGAGCTGGAAGGGACCTTGGAGGTCTTCTAGTCCAGCCCCCTGCTTAAGCAGGAGACCCTATACCCGTGGTGGCGAACCTATGGCACGGGTGCCAGAGGTGGCACTCAAGAGTCCTCACTGTGGGCACGCGTGCCGTCGCCCCAGTCCTAGGCCTTCAGCTGGGTTTTATAAAATGGTTTCTCTTTAGGCCTCCGCTGCCATGTGCAAAAAGAAAAAAAAAAGGTTTAATCAATCACTTTCTGCAGGGGAAAAAAAAGATCTCGCAAAATAGGAATTGATTGAACTTTTTAATTTCCACCCAGTCTGCCGTTACCACCGCAGCCACGCCCACCCAATGGGCCACACCCACCAGGCACCCGAGGATACGTCAGTGGGTTTTGGGTTGCAGTTTGGGCACTCGGTCTCTAAAAGGTTCACCATCACTGCCCTATACCAGGGGTAGGCAACCCAAAACACTCAAAAGAGCCCTTTCAACCCGTTTCCCACCGAAAACAAAACACCGGGAGCCGCAAAACCCTTTTGATATCTACAAGGAAGGTAACATTGCATATATCCTTTTTTATTTTTATTATAGGTGTGTGTGTATAAAATAAAGGTAAAAAAGGATATATGCAGTGTTATCTTCATTGTAGATGTCAAAAGGGTCTCTCTCTCTCTGTCTCTTTCCTCTCCCCTCCCTTTCCTTTTTTTCTTTCCTCTCCCCTTCTCTCCTCTTTCCTCTCCCCTCCCTTTTTCCTCTCCTTTTCCTCTTCCTTTCTTTCCTTTCCCCCTTTCTTCTCCCTCTCTTTCTTTCCTCTTTCTCTCTTTCCTCTCTCTCTCTGTCTCCCACTCCCTCCAGGTGAGGAGAGAATGAAAGGGGGAGGACGACGGGAGGCAGCAGCTCTGTTGGCGGCGGCACAGTGGCGGCCATTGCAGCATCGTTGGGGGTCCCTGCTGCCCCCGGCCCGGCCGTATCCTCGTCCACTTCGCCGTCGCAAGAGAAGGGCGCCAAGGGGACGCTGCTCTCCCTGCAGCGTGGCCCCGCCACCCTCGCAGCCCAAGTCTCCTTTTCCTGCAGCACCGAGGGGGACAGCTCCCCGAAAGCAGCCGAGGAAGGCGCCACCGATGGAGCCAAGGTGGGGCTGGGTGGTGGAGGGCCCCATGGCCGCCAGGCGAGCTTCATGCAGCAGCAGTTCACTGCGATGCTCCAGCCGGATGTCAACAAGTCCTCGCGACCGGCAGCAGCGACGGCAGCAACAGCGGGAGGACAGCGAAGGGGCGTGGCTGCCCGGTCACCGCGGCCTCTCCAACCTCGCTCAGCGCGACTGGCAGTGGTGGTGGCGGCAGTGGGAGGACGGCAAAGGGGCATGGCTACCTGGTCGCTACTGTTGTGATTCCGCACCAGCCTGTCCTCCCAACAGCTGAGTCTGAGGAATCTGAGGAGGAGGTGGTGGAGGCATTTGAAGGGCCATCGGGGGCAGAGGGAAGCTCCGATGAATTTCAGGACTCACGGTTTGATGCAGAGCCTGGGCCCTCCAGTCGTGGTCCTGATGAAGCTCAGCTGTATGAGGAAAATGAGTCAGACTTGGAGGACTCACACCTGATGGACTTGCTAATTGATGCTCGCACATGTCGTCAATTAGCGAGAGTAAATCAGCAGCAGTCAATAAGGCAACTCCAGGGTAAAAGGAAAGGCACTGAGAGGCAACGCCTTGGGACTGCAGTATAAAAAGAGGAGGAATGGACAGTGCTGGTTGCTGAAGGCAACCGTTTGCAAAGTACTTTTTGGAATCCTGGTCTGTTCGTCTTGCTTCTGTTTGCACCATGTTTCCTGTGGACTATTTCCTTCCTTTGGACTTGAGTTTTGCTGTTTGTGTTTTGGACTATTTGGCAGGTTTGTCGCTCATATTAAAAGGAGTTTGTTTTGTTTTAAAGCAGTGGTTCTCAACCTGTGGGTCGGGACCCCATTTGGGGTCGAACGTCCATTTCACGGAGGTCGCCAAACAACGCAGTCCGCCATTTTTTCCCCCTTTTCCTTAGCTGTGCTACTCCCTTTTATTCTATTGGCTTTTGAAAGCCAATAGAATAGGCTCTCTTGAATAGAGTCTAATTCTATTGGCTTTCAAAAGCCAATAGGAATTGTCCAGGCTGTCTCTGCCCTGCCGAGCCCATCAAAAGTCCCATTCTGCAAACGGTGCTGCACCAGTTGAGTAGTCCTCAACTTACGACCGGTTGGGGGTCGCAGCATTAAAAAGGTTGAGAACCACTGTTTTAAAGTCTCCAGCCTATTTCATCAACAAGGGTTTGGTCCTTGTGCCTTTAACAAGGACGGCTATAGGCTGGGATAGAACAGCCGCTGCCGCTCCGGCCTTGCTCAGCTGGAGAGACATGTGGCCAGCTTGGCTTCGCAGCAGTGCTCCATGGACTCAGACCCCCCTCCCTACCCCCGCCACTGACCCTGTCTCTGCTGATGCTTGGCCAACGGTCACACCAGCTGGGCATCGGAGGGGCTGCTCTCCCTCGGGGACGCCATTTGCGGAAGAGCTGGCCCGCTCAGCGGAGGCTCAGGCGGGCCGTTCCCAGCGGGGATCTTGGGGCTTCCCGGCACAGCTCCCCAGACACGTGTACCCCGGACGAGGCCAGCCTGGGAAATAGACTTCGTGGCCGCCCTTTTCCCAGGGGTGGTGGGGCACCTGGGCGCAGGGCCAATCATACGAGCCGAGGTGGCGCAGCAGTTAGAGTACAGGACTGCAGGCCACTTTAGCTGACTGTGTTCAGCAGGTCAGCGGTTCAAATCTCACCGACTCAAGGTTGACTCAGCCTTCCATCCTTCCGGGGTAGGTAAAATGAGGACCCGGATTGTTGGGGGCAATGTAATATATATATATATATATGTAATATATGTGTATATGTATGTGTATGTATGTATATATATATATATATATATACACACACACACACACACACACACACACTGCTTACTGGTGTACACCGCTTAGAGAGTGCTTGCACTTAAAGCGGTATATAAGTCTCATAAATAAATAAATAAGTCGCCCTGCGAGGGGGCAAGTCCACATGAGAGAGAGGGGAAGTGCAACTGCCTCTTTCTCTCTCCTTGTCTCTCTCTGCAAATGGCAGAGGCAGCTCCGGAGCTGCAGGGGATGGCTCAGAGCCGTGGGTTGCCGACCCCTGCCTTCTACCATTTCAGACAAGTGGTTGCCTCCACAACTTCTGGTGGCCAGCTGTTCCACTGGTTAATTGTCCTCACCGTCAGGAAGTTTCTCCTTAATTCCAGGTTGCTTCTCTCCCTGGATCAGTTTCCATTCGTTGCTTCTTGTCCTGCCTTCAGGCGCTTTAGAGCAGTGGTTCTCAACCTTTTTAATGCCGTGACCCCCCCCCCCAACCGGTCCTAAGTCGAGGACTACTCAACTGGTCGTAAGTCGAGGACCACTCAACTGGTGCAGGACCGTTTGCAGAATGGGACTTTTGGCGGGCTCAGCAGGGCAGAGACAGCCTGGACAATTCCTATTGGCTTTTGAAAGCCAATAGAATTAGACTCTATTCAAGAGAGTCTATTCTATTGGCTTTCAAAAGCCAATAGAATAAAAGGGAGTAGCACAGCTAAGGAAAAGGGGGAAAAAAATGGCGGACTGCGTTGTTTGGCGACCCCCGTGAAATGGTCGTTTGACCCCAAATGGGGTCCTGACCCACAGGTTGAGAACCACTGCTTTAGAGAATAACTTGAAACACCCCCCCCCCTGCTTCTCTGGAGCAGCCCCTCAAATATTGCAACGTTACTATCGTGTCTCCCCTAGTCCTTCTTTTCAAAATAACAAAAGAGTTGGAAGGGACCCTGGAGGTCTTCTAGTCCAACCCCCCCCCCCACTTGAGCAGCAGATGCTATGCCATTTCAGACAAATGGCTGTCCAATCTCTTCTTAAAAACCTCCAGCGTTGGAGCACCCACAACGTCCGGTGGCAAGCTGTTCCACCGGTTAATTAAGTCCTCCCTGTTAGGAAGCGTCTCCTTTTTTTCTAGGTCGAACCTCTCTCCTTGATCGGCTGAGCAGAAATCCAAACCGTCAAATTCGAACCACTTTTATTAAGACGGACAGACGTTTCCATCGCCCCTGAAACGGGAGAGGGCCGGGCCCTCCCCTTCTACAAAAACCTAGATTTGGAAGGGAGCCTCAGCACGGCACCCGTACCCCCCCCCCATACCGCAGAAGGCCGGACCCCGGGGAAAGAAGGGGGGGGTCTCCTTCTCCAACTGGAGAAAACAAACAAGGATTTCTTCAGCTCTCACACACAGAGAAGCGACACGTGGCACTTCTCGCTCACCCCTTCCATCATTTAAAAACACACACACACACACACACACACACACACACACACACACACCCCCCTTGCAGAAGCCTCACTGTTATATTTATAGAGCAGGCGAGACCCCCGCCTGTGAGCGTTTCGGAACAAGAGCCGAGGATGTAGTTAGCCCCCCCCCAGAAAGGGCCAAGTTGGGGGACATCTTTTAAGGCTAAAGATGACAGCAAAGCTTGCCCCCCCCCACTTCCAAGGAGGGCTGCCCCCCCCAGAGAAGGGAGAGAAAGAGACTCCTGATTTTGGGGGGGGGGGCTAACAATCTCTAGAAGCTGCTGACATCTTTTGTGCGGCCCTACGAATATCCCGCAAGCCCGCCCCCCCCCCCGAGCCTCCTAGGGGGTCAGCAAGAATGGGGTGGGGTGGCTTTCAACTGACCCCAAAGGAAAACTTCGGAGCGCCAGGGATCTTGCAGGGAAATCTCCTGTATCGGCAGCTGCCAACTGCAGCTGCCCTTAACGCCAGTGGGCCTCTCGGTAGCTCAGATCCGGAGGAAAAAGTGGATTTATTATATATATATATTTTCCCATTCCCTGATAAGCTCCAGACCGAGGTTCAAGTCTTGTAACTACTGAGGTGCGTTGCATCCCCCTTTTTTTTTTTTTTGCCAAGGTGGCCAACGAATCCTGGCTTTGCTGAGAACATCTAAGGGAGAGGGAACTGGCCAGGCTAGCTAGGACCGACCGCTCTTGGGGTGACTTCCCCTTCATGATTCTGTGCACCCCCCAAAAAATAGTAGGTTCCCTTCCAAGGACCCTCAGAGGCAACCGGCGCCAGGCTCCCCCCCCCCAGATGTGAATGTCAATGGCAGCCATTCTCTCCTCAAGACCAGGATTCGTCCTCAGCTCATCCGGAGGGCTGCAGAACCCAGGCCCGGCGCAGACGAAAGACCTCCGGAGGAGTCGCTATCCTTGGGATCCGCGCACGGAAGGACGATCCGTGTCCTGGAGCCGGTTTGCGCCCAAGGTTTCGGCGAGGGAAGAGTGGTCAGTTCCAGAGGGGTGGCAGGGTTCGCCCAAAGCTTTCCCCCCTGCCCGGGCAAAAACCCCTTGAACTATTGGCAATGCAAGACGTTAATTCCCCCCCCCCCACTCTCGGCCCTGAGCGAGTCCCAAACTGGAGTCCCAACCGGCCAGGGGAAAAGGCTACTGGTGTGGGGTGCCAGCTAGCCTGGGGTACTTTTCTCGGGCGCTTAAAAGCTGCTGGGGGTCGCCGAGATCGTCTTCATCGTAGTCTGTTTGGTGATACTCCCAGAGGCAGATGTTTCCATCCCACTGTGAGAGAGAGGGAGAGAGGGAGGGGGGGGACAGAGGGAGAGAGCAGAGGAGAGACAGGAGGGAAGAGAAGGGAGGGGGAAGAGAGGAGAGGGGAGGGGAGAGAAGGGAGAGAGAAAAGGAGAGGTGCAAGAGGAGATGGGGAGGGGAGAGAGGGGGAGAGGGTGGAGGGGAGGGGAGAGAGAAGGGGAGAGGGGGAAAGAGGAAAGGGAGGAGAGGGAAGAGAAGGGAGAGGGGGAAGAGAGAGAAAAGGGGAGAGGGGGAGGGAAGAGAAGGGAGAGGGAAGAGGAGGGGAGAGAGGAGAGGAAAGGGGAGAGAGAAAAGGGGAGAGGGGGAGGGAAGAGAAGGGAGAGGGGAGAGGAGAAAGGGGAGAGAGGAGAGGAAAGGGGAGAGAGAAAAGGGGAGGGGGAGAAGGGAAGGGAGAGGGGGGAGAGGGGAGAGGAGAAAGGGGAGAGAGGAAAGGGGAGAGAGAAAAGGGGAGGGGGAGGAGAGGAGGGGAGAGGAGGGGAGAGGGGAAAGAAGAAAGGGGAGAGGGGGGAAAGAGGGGAGAGAAGGGAGAGGGGAGAGAAAAGGGGAGGGGGAGGGAAGGGGAGAGAAAGGAGAGGGGAAGAGAGGGGAGAAGGAAAAGGAGAGGGGGGAGGGGGAGAGGAGAGGAAAGAGGAGGGGGAGGGGAGAGAAGGGAGAGGGGGAAGAGAAGAGAGAGAGAAGGAAGAGAGAGAAAAGGGGAGAGGGGGGAAGAGACGGGGAGGGGAAAGAAATTTATTGTTTGTATTCAGAGATTACAGGTAGTCCTCGACTTATAACTTTGAGCCCAACATTTCTGTTGCTAAGTGAGCCATGCGTTGAGTGGGTTTTGCTCCACTTTACAACCTTTCTTGCCGTAGTTGTTGAGAGGTTCACCTGACCCCAGGAAGCGGCAGCCATCATAAATACGAGCCAGTTGCCAATTTTGAATGCCGCCGTATCAGGATAATAATTTCATAGCTAAACGGCCTATGTAACGATGTAGTGCAATGTAAGGTGGATGATGCACTAATAGGAATGACTCAGCAGGCGTGTGTATCCCTTTAAGAGTCTGAGTATAAAAGGGAAGGGTTTTTTTTTGCTGGAGTCTCTCTCTCTCCTCTGTATTCTGCTGTGATTGCTGTGTGTTGGAGTTTGCTGTTTCACCAGCTGTATGTATTTTATTTCTACGGTATATTTGTAGATAGAGTGTAATATGAACCACACTTAATACAAACCACTGTTTACTGTTATTTACTCCTGGGTTACCTCAGCGCAAGAAGACTTGTGCATGCTCTGACACCCCGTCACTTCAAACGGGTCGCTAAATGAAACGGTTGTTAACGCGAGGACAATCTCTAAAGCAGGGGTCCCCCAACCGTGGCGACTTTTAAGACTTGTGGACTTCAACTCCCAGAATTCCTCAGCCAGCCAGGTTGGGGAAACCCTGCTCTAAAGAATTTGGAGCGCTCCGGCTAGACCAGTGGTTCTCAACTTGTGGGTCGGGACCCCATTTGGGGTCGAACGACCATTTCACGGGGGTCGCCAAACAACGCAGTCCGCCATTTTCCCCCCCCTTTTCCTTAGCTGTGCTCCTCCCTTTTATTGTATTGGCTTTTGAAAGCCAATAGAATAGACTCTCTTGAACAGAGTCTGGTTCTATTGGCTTTCAAAAGTCAATAGGAATTGTCCAGGCTGTCTCTGCCCTGCTGAGCCCGCCAAAAGCCCCATTCTGCAAACGGTGCTGCACCAGTTGAGTAGTCCTCGACTTACGACTGGCTGAGTAGTCCTCGACTTAGGACCGGTTGGGGATCGCGGCATTAAAAAGGTTGAGAACCACTGGGCTAGACAAAGAGCGAACAACCACAAACACAGCAATTCCTCCATCACCGCCACTGGACCGGAGCGCCCGATACTTGCCGAGGTGCTGACGATCTTCTCCTCGTACGGATGCCAACTCACATCCCGGACGCAGGCTTGGTGATTGATCAATTTCTTCACAATGAGGCCGCTCAGGAGATCGTAGACTGGGGGGGGGGGAGGTGAGAGGAGGGGGTGGAAGAGAGAGGAGTAGCATTAGCAGCAACGTAGAGTAAGAGAGAAAAGGAGAAGGCGGCACCCGGTCTTGGAGGATTTGGGAGGGGGGGTGTACCTCCAACGTCTGGGTGAATTGGCCAATGAAAAAGGGTCTCTCCAAATCTTAAAAGTGTAAGTAAAACTGGGCATGTCTACATTCTCGCTTGCCCTTTACGTCGGCAGGATCCCTGGGGAAAGATCCTCATGGTTTCCCAAAGCCCGACTTAAAGGAAGGAAGCAAGAATATGGCAGAGGATGTTTTGTGGCTTTACATTTTTTGTGGCTTTACATTTTACCACACATACACACACACACACACACACACTCTCCTAACGGTCTTGGGACAAATTATATATTTGGATCCCGCCTTTATTATTTTGAAAAAATTACTCAAGGTGACGAATGTGTGCAACACACCTTCCTCGTCGTATTTTTCCTATGACAACAAAGGTGTGGGGTGGAGTGGGGTGGGCCGAGACAGAGGGACTTGCCCAGTCACCACTTGGCTCTTAGGTTTAAGACGGGACTAGAACTCACCGGCACCTGGAGATAGGCCCAAAGTCACCTACTCGAGACTTTCATGCCTAAGGTGGAACTAGAACTCACCGGTACCTGGTGATTGGCCCAAATTTACCCAACCAGCTTTCATGCCTAAGGCGGGACTAGAACTCACCGGCACCTGCTGATTGGCCTAAATTCATCCAGCAGGTATTCATGCGTTAAGGCGAGACTATAACTCACCAGCACCTGGTGATTGGCCCAAAGTCAACCACTCAACTTTCATGCCAAAGGTGGGACTAGAACTCACCGGCACCTGGTGATCGGTCCAAAGTCAACCACTCAACTTTCATGCCAAAGGTGGGACTAGAACTCACTGGCACCTGGTGATCGGTCCAAAGTCAACCACTCAACTTTCATGCCAAAGGTGGGACTAGAACTCACCGGCACCTGGTGATCGGTCCAAAGTCACCCAGCCGGCTTTCACGCCTCAAGCGGGACTAGAACTCACCAGCACCTGTTGATTTGCCCAAATTCACCCAGCCAGCTTTCATGCCTAAGGCAGGACTAGAATTCACCATCTCCTGGTGATTGGCTCAGTCACCTAGCTGGCTTTCATGCCTTAGGCGGGACTAGAACTCACTGGCACCTGCTGATTTGCCAAATCCATTCAGCAGGCACTCATGCCTAAGGCGGGACTAGAACTCAGCAGCACCTGGTGATCGGCCCAAAGTCACCCACCCGGCTTTCGGGCTAAAACGGGACTAGAACTCACACAATCTCTTGCTTTTTAGCCGGTTGCCTTAACCACCAGACCAAACTGCCTCTTGACTTTTACGTGGGAGGTCTGCGCCAGCAATCCCAAGTCGATCCCGGGATCTCCTCTCCTACCCAATCCCGCTCCTCCGCTCACATGAATTGCTTTATGTCTTCTCCTTGTGCTCGGAGGGCGCTCCGGTTCCGAGCCACTTACCTACCACCCTCCCGGTGGAGCAGCCGCTGTAAATATACTGCTGCCCAGTGCTGTGAGGAGGGGAAAACCGGCAGCGGATCAGGGTGTGCAGGACTCCGTGGCCCCGGTAGGTCATGAGAGATGTGTCACCTGGAAGTTTTGATTTACGTCGGGCTGTGAGGGAAGGAAAGAAGGAAGGGAAAGCTCAATCAGAGGTATCTAACTCCGACAACTTTAAGACCTGTGGACTTCAACTCCCAGAATTCCCCAGCCAGCATGCTTTAAGACAGGTGGACTTCAACTCCCAGAATTCTCCAGCCAGACATGCCTTAAGACCTGTGGACTTCAACTCCCAGAATTCCCCATCCAGACATGCTTTAAGATGGGTGGACTTCAACTCCCAGAATTCCCCAGTCGGCATACTTTAAGACGGGTGGACTTCAACTCCCAGAATTCCCCAACCAGCATGCTTTAAGACCTGTGGACTTCAACTCCCAGAATTCCCCAGCCAGCCATACTGGCTAGGGAATTCCGGGAGCTTGTCCACAGGTCTTAAAATTGTCAAGGTCAGGCTCTTCTGGGCTAGATTAAGGTTGTCCTTGCCACACAGGTACAGGGAGCCCCCGACTTACAACGATTCATTTAGCGACTGTTCAAAGTTACAATAGGACTGAAAAAGGGGAGTTACGCCTGTTTTGCACACTTAGCGACGGCGGCAGCGTCCCATGTGGTCAATAGGCAGACACTTGGCAATTGGTTCATATTTACGACCGGCGCCGTGTCCCGGGGTCCCGTGATCCCCTTTTGCGACGTTCCGCCGAGCAAAACGGGGGGGAGGAAGCCAGATTCACTTAACGACCGAGTGACTCGCTTAACAACTGCAGGGATTCAACTTAACAGCCGTGACCGGAAAAGTGGTAAAATGGGGGGCAAAACTCGCCGAACAAACGTCTCGCTCGGCAACATAAATCTGGTGGTTAATTTGAGGACTAGCGGCATAGCCTGCCCTCGCTCCGGCTTCTCCCCTTCCAGAGGTGGAGCCTACCTTTTTTGGGCACCTGCTGCCAGCGATAATCCCAAATCTGCTGCGTGACAGCGTGGCGGGAGGCTTCCAAGCCCTCCTGGCCCGAGAACTTGCGCATGTCCCACAGCTTAATGGTCTGGTCTTTGGAGTTGGAGATGAGGTAGCGCGCATCTCCCTGAGGGAAACAACAGCAGCAGCTGAAGGGAACCTTTTTGACTTTCTCCATCCTAAACCTCCAAACAAATCGAAGCCTTTTTTTTCCCCTTAAGGCTGTCTCTAAAGCAGTGTTTCTCAACCTTGACCATTTTAAGGCACGTGGACTTCAACTCCCAGAATTCCACAGCCAGCAACGCTGGCTGTGGAATTCTGGGAGTTGAAGTCCACGTGCCTTAAAATGGTCAAGGTTGAGAAACACTGCTCTAAAGGACCACATCTGGAGTGGGGGGGAGGAGGGTGTATCGGAAAGGACCCTTAATTTGGGATTTATTTTTTTTTCCCCCTGCCTGAAGCAGGGTTGCTTCCAAACCAGACAGGACTGCAATACGACATGATGCCGAACAAACCAGCCGGCTGGTTAGCTGCGTACCCAGAAACGTGATGCTGGCTAACCGCCTCCACGGGTGAATCATTGATACACGGAGGTGTCTGGCTGTGCCTGCCTTTTCTTAAATCGACAAGGATCACTTTAGTTTTTCCTATGTTTAAAACAAGGCTGTTTTTGTTTACACCAGTTCACCATATTTCCTTGCAGTAAGCACCCTTGGTAAGCATAGGAATAGAAAAAGGAACAGAAAAGTAGGTAGAAATGGAACCGGAACTGGAACCGGAAGAGTGGAGTGGAGTGGAGTGGAGTGGAGTGGAGTGGAGTAGAGTAGAGTAGAGTAGAGTGAATAGAAATAGAGCTGGAAGGGACCTTGGAGGTCTTCTAGTCCAGCCCCTTGCTCAAGCAGGAGAACCTACACCATCTCAGACAGGTGAATGTCCAGTCTCTTCTTAAAAATCTCCAGGGATGGAGCGCCCACGATTTCTGGTGGCCAGCTGTTCCACTGGTTGATTGTCCTCACCGTCAGGAAGTTTCTCCTTAGTTCCAGGTTGCTTCTCTCCTTGATCAATTTCCAACCATTGTTTCTCGTCCTTCCCTCTTGTGCTCTGGAGAACAACCTGACCCCCTTCTGCCTTGTGGCAGCCCTTCAGATACCGGAACGCTGCTATCATGTCTCCCCTATTTCTTCTTTTCTTTAGACCAGCCAAACCCAAGTCCCGCAGCCATTACTTGTATGTTTTGGTCGCCAGGCCTTTGATCATCTTTAGAATAGAGTAGAGTAGAATAAGAATAAAATAGAATAAGAATATGAATAGAATAGAATAAGAATATGAATAGAATAAGAATATGAATAGAACAGAGTAGAGTAGAATAGAATATAGAATAGAATAAGAATAACAGAATAAGGATAACCATAGAATACAATAGAATATAGAAAATAGTAGAATTTGTTGTTGTTGTTAATTGCGAAGTCGTGTCTGACCCATCGCGACCCCATGGACAATGTTCCTCCAGGTCTTCCTGTCCTCTACCATCTTCTGGAGTCCATTTAAGTTCACCCCTCCTGCTTCAGTGACTCCATCCAGCCATCTCATTCTCTGTCGTCCCCTTCTTCTATTGCCCTCAATCTTTCCCAGCATTAAGCCCTTCTCCAGGGAGTCCTTCCTTCTCATTAGGTGGCCAAAGTATTTGAGTTTCAACTTCAGGATCTGGCCTGAAGTAGAATATAGTAGAATACAATACAATACAATACAATAAATATAATAGGAATAGGAATAAGAATGGAAATAATAATAACAGAGTAACCATAGAATACAGTAGAATATAAAATATAATAGAATGTAGTAGAATACAATACAATACAATAAATATAATAGGAATAAGAATAGAAATAGAATAATTCCATTCCGCTCGTGGACTTCAACTCCCAGAATTCCCCAGCCAGCCAGCTAGTTGGGGAATTCTGGGAGTTGGAAGAACACAAATCTTAAAAGTTATCAGGGTTGGACCTTTCTGCTTTAGGCTACAAGCAGGAGCAGCCGGGCTTACTTTGCTGTCGATGAAGGTGATACCATCCTGGTGGCCTGCCAAGATCCCCACAGGCCGGGGGTCGTCCTCTCGCATGGTACGCCGGTCCCACACTTTGCAGATGGCGTCGTCGCCCCCCGAGAAGACAATGTGGGAGCTGTTGTCTGCAAAGGCGACGGCATTCACGTCGTCTTCGTGGGCTTCGATCTGGAGGGGGGGGAAGGGAGCCAAGTAAACCGAGGCGACGAAGGGCCGAGATTTCAGCGGGAGAGCACAGATACACCGTCTATTTCCCAAACTGGATGGGGTTCCCTTGCCCCAAAAGGCAGCTAAACTCAGTTAGAAGCCACACTGGGCAAGCCAGAAGAGGTCTGGAGGACCCCCGCTCAACCTTGTTAGGCACTCAAGCTCTGGAGCCTCCGATGAGGCTTCCCTTACTTAGCCTGAAGGACAATGAGCTGGTCCTTAGGGAGAGAATCATGCTGGCTGCATAGACCGGCACTAGTATCGGGGGGGGGGGAAGGGAGTGGGTGGTTTCATGCACCCACCTATTTCCACACACTCATGTGCTTGCCTGCCTTTTATGCGGCCCGGTTGCCAATGGGGAATGGAGTGGAGTGGAATGGAATAGAATAGAAAATAGAATAAAATAGAAAATAGAATAGAACAGAACAGAAATAAGGAATAGAATAGAATAGGAAAGAAATAGAATAGAATAGAATAGAATAGAATAGAATAGAATATAGAATGGAAAAGAATATCGAATGGAATAGAATATAGAATGGAATAGAATAAAATAAAATAGATACAGAACAGAATATAGAATAGAATATAGAATACAACAGAATAGAATAGAATATAGAATAGAATAGAATAGAAATAAGGAATAGGATAGAATAAAATATAGAACATGGAATATAGAATAGAATATAGAATGGAACAGAATAGGGAATGGAATAGTAGAATAGAGAATGGAATAGAATTAGAATAGAATAAAATAGAATAGATACAGAACAGAATATAGAATAGAATATAGAATACAACAAAATAGAATACAACAGAATAAAATAGAATAGAGAATAGAAATAAGAAATAGAATAGAATAAAATATAGAATAGAATATAGAATAGAATAGAAATAAGGAATAGAATATAGAATATAGAATAGAATAGAATATAGAATGGAATAGAATATCGAATGGAATGGAATGGAATAGAATATAGAATGGAATAGAATTAGAATAGAATAAAATATAATAGATACAGAACAGAATATAGAATAGAATATAGAATACAACAGAATATAATAGAATATAGAATAGAAATAAGGAATAGAATAAAATATAGAATATAGAATAGAATAGAATATAGAATAGAATAGAAATAAGGAATAGAATAGAAATAAGGAATAGAATATAGAATAGAATAGAATAATAGAATAGAATTCCACTCGTGGACTTCGATTTCCAGAATTCCCCAGCCAGCCAGCTAGCTGGGGAATTCTGGGAGTTGTAAGTCCAAAAGTCTTAAAGTTACCAAAGTTGGACATTTCTGCTTTAGGCTAAGCAGGAGCAGCAGTAGTATCGGTGTGTGTGTGTGTGTATTAGGGTGGCGGGGGGGGTAGATGGTTTCGTGCACCCAACCACCTATTTGCACACACTCATGCACTTGCCTGCCATTTACGCGGCCGGGATCCCAATGGGCCACGGACCAGTACTGGTCTGTGGATCGGGGGTTGGGGAACCCTGTGCTAAAGAAGTCAAGGTCCCAACCCCGAGTACCTTAAGCGTCCGCTTATTCTGCTCCATGTCAAACACGTAGACACAGCCGTAGTTGGCCCTGTGGAGTGGACAGAGGATAAAAAATAAAAATGTCACTGCGTGGGATTGACACACCCAATGCTCACACTGGGGGACTTAGGCAACAACCCTGCACGAAAGAAGACTAAAGCTGGCCCTTGACTTACGACCAAAATGTATGCGAGACATTTGTTAAGTGAGTTTTGCCCCATTTTTACGACTTTTCTTGCCGCAGTTGTTAAGTGAATTCCCGCAGTTGTTAAGTGAATCCAGATTCCTCCATTGACTCTGCTTGTCGGAAGGTCACACAAAAGGCATCGTGCGAGTGAGGCTCAAGGGCCTGCAACGCTCACTCGACGAGGCTGCGAGTCTCAAGGCTAAGTGTGAGTGAAGCCCGAGTGCCGATGCTGGTGCGAGTGAGGCCCCAAGTGCCCGCCATGATCGAGCGAGTGAAGCCCGAGCGCTCGCGCAAGGCCCCCGAGAAACGACACTCATGTGAGTGAGGCTCAAGTGCCTGCAACGCTCGTTCGAGGAGGCTGCGAGTCTCAATATTAGTGTGAGTGAAGCCCCTGAACGTCGACGCTGGCGTGAGTGAGGCACCAAGTGCCCGCCATGATCGTGCGAGTGAAGCCCAAGCGCTCGTACGAGGCCGAAAACTGAATTCGTGTGAGTGAGACTCAAATGCCTGCAACACTTGCTCAACAAGGCTGCGGGGCTCAACGCCCGCGCGAGTGAAGCTCCTAAGCACCGATACTGGTGCGAGTGAGGCTCCAAGTGCCCGCCATGATCATGCGAGTGAATCCCGAGCGCTCGAACGAAGCCTCTGAGAACTGACACTCGCGCGAGTGAGACTCAAGTGCCTGCAACGCTTGCTCAACGAGGCTGCGAGGCTTAACGCTCACGCGAGTGAAACTCCTAAGTGCCAATACTGGTGCGAGTGAGGCCCCAAGTGCCCGCCATGATCGTGTGAGTGAAGCCCAAGCGCTCGTACGAGGCCGAAAACCGACACTCGTGCGAGTGAGACTCAAGTGCCTGCAACACTTGCTCAACGAGGCTGCGGGGCTCAACGCCCGCGCGAGTGAAGCTCCTAAGCACCGATACTGGTGCGAGTGAGGCTCCAAGTGCCCGCCATAACGAGCGAGTGAATCCCGAGCGCTCGAACGAAGCCTCCGAGAACTGACACTCGCGCGAGTGAGACTCAAGTGCCTGCAACGCTTGCTCAACGAGGCTGCGAGGCTTAACGCTCACGCGAGTGAAACTCCTAAGTGCCAATACTGGCGCGAGTGAGGCCCCAAGTGCCCGCCATGATCGTGCGAGTGAAGCCCAAGCGCTCGCACGAGGCTGAGAACCGACACTCACGCGAGGGAGACTCAAGGGCCTGCAACGCTTGTTCAACGAGGCTGCGAGGCTCAACACTCGCGCGAGTGAAGCTCGTAAGCGCCGATACTGGTGCGAGTGAGGTCCCAAGTGCCCGCCATGGTTGAGCGAGTGAATCCCGAGCGCTCGCATGAGATCCTCAAGAACCAACACTCGCGCGAATGAGACGAATGCCTGCAATAGTCGCTCGATGAGGCCGCGAGTGCCGGGCACGCACTCGTGAGGGGGGTGTGCGCACACGCAGCAGCCGGCCACTCACACGGCACAGTTGTGAATAGGCCACAGACTGATCGTGGGCCATGGGGACCCCTGAGCTAGAAGGCTTTGCTTTTCTCCAAAGAAAAGATTTGTGGAGAAAAAAGACCTTTTCCGAACAGCCAGCTTACCCGCCAAGCACTTCCCTTCCCTCTGAGGAGACCGCCAGGGAAAAGACGGCGAAGCGGCGTTCGTCGGGCCTGCAAAAAAAGAGAGATTCATTATACCAGTTGCGGGGTCTCGGCCGTTCAACGGGGCTGGCCAGGGTACCCCTCTTTACCTCAAGTCCAGGGCTGTCTGGGTCTCGCTCTCCCCGTAGATGTTGCAGATGTGAACTAAGAGAGAAGAGAACAAGGGAATCTGCTAGTACGGACTTCCTGGAGGCAACCCAGTTCCCCGTGGTGCTATAACTCACTGTAGTCAGACCAGCTGGAGTAGAGGAAGTGGGTCCTGTCAGGGGTGAAGGCGACGTCCAGCACGCTCCAGCCTACGTCTCGGGCTTTGATACTCCGGATGTTCCGGAAGGCTCCGTAGGCGCAGTCGTACAAGCGGATTCGCTGGTCTGAAAGGAGGGGGGGGGGGAAGAAAGGGAACAGAAAGTATGCTCTTGAGCCAAGCAAACGACCACGTCAGTTTTCCTACCTTCCCGCATACGTCCTCGACTTAGGACGGTAACCGAGCCTGTTCGTCCCAGTTCCGAGTCGTGACGGTTGTAAAAAAAAATGGTTTTGAGTTTCCATTTCTTTGTTTGTAGACCGTCTTTTATTATTTTTACGAGGAGCGCGAATGGTGCCTCGAATGCCTGGAATGCTGGCCAGGTTAGCAAAGAAAGGGGGAAAAGATTAAAGGAGTCCCCAAACGGGGCGTCCCCAGGGCAACGGTGACGTCCCTGGCTAGTCGTCCCAAAGGTGCTTTTTCACGAGGCAACCGGAACTTCTTGTTGTTTTTTTTTAAACCATTTTTGTTTTAAAAAACAGTTTGCCAGGTACCTTGACAAGCAGACATAAAGAGTTGCCCATCGCGGGAATAGATTCCGCAGAAGGCTTTCTGCGAATAGGAGTCTGTGATGGTCAGGTGATTGGGAAGGAAGCTGGGAAAAGAGCAAACGGGAGGCTCAGATTATTCTGGCAGAGATTCTCTTCTAAAACCACTTTCTTCTGTTTCTTGCCGGAGAGTTTACATTTAACACACACACATACACACATCTCTCTCTGATCAGATGCTTACTGTGACACGATCCGCGAACATTCCCCGGCTGAGAAGCTGCTGTTATGGCAAAGGCCTCGCTCCCTCTGCGGGAAAGGAAAAGAGGGAGCGTTACATTACACCGTCTCACGATCTCTTCTAAGTTAGCGTTACGGTTGATTCTGCCCCAGAACGTGGATGGCAGAAGACTCTTTTTTTGAGGGGAACCAAAATAGCCCAAAGACATGAGTTCGGAAATCTTCCTCTCAATTTCTTGCCAAAATGTAAGATTCTTCCTCACGAATAAGGACGTCACTGACCTATTCTGAAGCCCCAAAGCACTTTTAGGGCAAAAGGAGAAGAGAGGAGAGGAGAGGAGAAGAGAAGAGGAGAGAAGGGAAGAGAAGAGAGGAGAGGAGAGGAGAAGAGAAGAATAGAGAATGGAATAGAAACAGAATAAGAATAGAATACAGAATAGAATATAGAATGGAA
This sequence comes from Crotalus tigris, assembly GCF_016545835.1. Classification (NCBI taxonomy): domain Eukaryota; kingdom Metazoa; phylum Chordata; class Lepidosauria; order Squamata; family Viperidae; genus Crotalus; species Crotalus tigris. Next base: position 3,093,281 of record NW_024096569.1, read on the forward strand.
TAGAATTAGAATACAGAATAGAATACAATATAGACTATAGGATAGAATAGGATACAGAATAGAATAGAATAGAATAGAATAGAATAGAATAGAATATGGAAGGGATCTTGGAGGTCTTCTAGTCCAGCCCCCTGCTGAAACAGAAGCACCGATAGTACCATCCCAGACAAGTGTCTAGCCTCTTCTTAAAAATCTCCAGTGATGGAGTGCCCACGATTTCTGGTGGCAAGCTGTTCCACTGGTTGATTGTCCTCACTGTCAGGAAGTTTCTTCTTAATTCTAGGTTGCTTCTCTCTTTGGTTAGTTTCCAACCATTGTTTCTTGTCCTGCCCTCTGGTGCTTTGGAGAATAATTTGACGCCCTCTTCTTTGTGTCAGCCCCTCAAATACTAGAACACTGCTATTATGTCTCCCCTATTTCTTCTTTTCTCTAGACTAGCCAAACCCAAGACCCGTAGCCGTTCTTGTATGTTTTAGTCTCCAGGCCTTGGATCCTCTTAGTTGCTCTTCTAAAAGCTATTGATTTAATAGAAAATAGAAAGCAGACTTGACCAGCAACCTCACAATCAGACTGAGGAAAGGAATATGGTAGTCAGATCAGAGGCTTTTCTTCCGTAGAAGACCCATTTTAAATGAGGGCTTCCTTCTGTTTCCACCCTGATTATTTAAGGCAAAACGAACCAATTTGTTTCCAGCATCTTCGAACAGCGAAAACAGGATACCTGGCAAAGTAGCCTTGGGATGCTACAGGCGCCTCGCCCAGGCCCAAGTCTGCCGGTTGCTAACTGGATGCGTGTTTTGATCTCGTTGTACTCCAGTTCCCGTGTGTCTGGGGTCAAATCCACTGCAGAAGATCAAAAGAGAGAGACCGCGTTACACAATAAACCCCAGGCAAACTTTGGATCTTTTTTTTTTTATGGATATCTATGTAGTTTCAGTCTGATGACTGTCTGAAATGTCGGGAGTTCTGCCTGACGCCAAATTTAGCGTTTCGACAGAATTCTGGATCACTAACAGCCCTGGCGGGCTAAGGTCGAGAGTTTTCAGAGCGAGGAGGGGAGAAATTACAACATTCAGAATCCTGAGATCTAATCTTGCATAGCCAGCTTTTCCTTAAGTATGAATTTTTGTTTACTGCTGCTATCCGAGGTGGCGCAGCAGTTAAGAGTGCAGTACTGCAGGCCACTTTAGCTGACTGTGTTCAGCAGGTCAGCGGTTCAAATCTCACCGGCTCAAGGTTGAATCAGCCTTCCATCCTTCCGAGGTAGGTAAAATGAGGACCCAGATTGTTGGGGGCAGTGTAAAAATATATATACACATTGCTTACTGGTGTACACCGCTTAGAGAGTGCTTGCACTTAAAGCGGTATATAAGTCTCATAAATAAATAAATAAATAAATAAATATCCACATTAGGAAAACGACTCTTGGTTTCTCGGCGATACCTGGGGGTTTGTACTGGTCTCCTAAACGTCCTTCCCAAGCGCTGTCAGTGTCGTCGTCGGAATCCGAAACAGCCTGGAATACCCGGGCGCTGGCTGCCCCCCCTCCCTGCATGAGGTGAAACTGTCCTCTGGGGAAAGCAGGAAGGAGACAAAGAGAAGCGTTAGCCATTGCAAACCCGTTGCTCCGCGAACGTATTGACCCACGTACTAAAGTTCTTCGAAACCGTAGAGTTTGCACGTCACTACAGTCCATTCATAGGAACGGAGCAATATTTTCGCTTCCTGTTTTCTCTCATTTTCCAATAATTTTAACCGAGCAGCCGTGGGACTATTTCACCTGAAGCAAACCCTGTTCTGAAGGCTTCCAGGAGAAGACTTAAGAAAAATATGAAGTCTCCGTTCAAGCTTTCAGAGGCAAGACAAGAGTTCAACCCGGACTGGTCCTTGGGATCAGAGTTTTAAGCCTTCTGAGCTTTACGACTCCGTGCCGAAGCCTATCCCTAGGAACTTTTCTCTACCAGAATTATAGAGTCTACATTCCAGTGGAGAGGAAGAGTCTACAAGACATATTCTCCACACGAAGTTCAGGCACTAAAATGGAAGCTGGTCTCCAACTTTGTAGTGATATAAACCCATGACAGCAAACTGGAAAACACGGAATTATCCTAATTTATTTAGTGCCTTGTAGGCACACCCTGCTTTTGAAGCATGCTCAGAACTTCCATGCCCAGGAAACTGAACACACACAGGCTTTCTTGACAGAAAGCTAATTAATCAGAAAGGCTTCTTGGATTTGGCACGACCAATCAGCTGCTTTGATTCCTGCACATCGCAAGTTGAAAAGACAGGAAGGATGGCCGAGATCTTTCCGACTAACCAAGATCACGAAAGGAATCAGTTTAGAGAAGTGCCAAGCCCAAATGTCTTCCTTCTCAGTCAGGCCATTGTCCACAAGGAATGGTTATTTCTCGTACGTATTTGATCCCTTGGTCCAAATTCTTAAGTGTAACAGTACTTCATATGCTTAAGAAGTTCTCCTATCCTATGCAATGTAGCTTAGAGGGGCATGCTTTATCAAAACTGAACGCAAGAGTGGGTACACAGGCACAAGCAAAATTCTTTGTAAGAAAACATAACCATGTTAAGGGATTGAGGATTTTAGGGTGCACGGTCACTGCAAACAACAGAACACGGCATAAACACCAATGGCTTCTGGTGAGAGTTCAACTCAACCCTTAGGAAGGCAGTTAAATCAAAGTTATGACTCTTGTGACCATCATGGATTCTTTCTATGATGTATGTGTCTTCTGGGAAATACATAAACCTCACTTAGGCTCAGCCAACAGTATTAAATGCACCCTTTAGTTCAGTGGTTCTCAACCTTTTTAATGCCGCGACCCCCTCCCACCGGTCGTAAGTCGAGGACTACTCAACCGGTCGTAAGTCGAGGACTACTCAACTGGTGCAGCACCGTTTGCAGAATGGGACTTTTGGCGGGCTCAGCAGGGCAGAGACAGCCTGGACAATTCCTATTGGCTTTTGAAAGCCAATAGAATTAGACTCTATTCAAGAGAGTCTATTCTATTGGCTTTCAAAAGCCAATAGAATAAAAGGGAGTAGCACAGCTAAGGAAAAGGGGGAAAAAATGGCGGACTGCGTTGTTTGGCGACCCCCGTGAAATGGTCGTTCGACCCCAAATGGGGTCCCGACCCACAGGTTGAGAACCGCTGCTTTAGTTCCTTGTGGAAAAGATTTGTTACAGGTAACCCTTGATTTTTGATCACAGTGGAGCCCAGCGTTTCTGTTGTTAAGCGAGACAGTTGTTAAATGAGTCTTGCCCCCGTTTTATCAGCTTGCTTGCCAGTTTCTTAAATGAACCACTGCTGAATCACACAGATGTCAACACTTAACACAGTTTGCTAACTGAATTTGGCTTCCCCCATTGACTTTGCCTGTCAGGTCGCAGGACTCGATCACGTGACCCAGGACACGGCAACTGTTGATAAATAAAGTTGCCAATTTTGATCACGTGACCACAGGGGTGCTGCGACGGTCACCAGTGTGAAAAACGGCTGTACGTCACTTTTTTCAGCGCCGTTGTTACTTCGAACAGTCGTTAAATGAGCTACCCTGTACTCAGCACACCGTTCTGTTACTAGCCTGGTTTAACCAATAAAGGAGAATTTTGTAGCTCAGGGTTGAAATGAGGGGTTCCTAGGTGCTCTCTGTGCTTGGTTGGTTTTCTTGCAGACGTTTCATGACCCAAACTAGGTAACATCATCAGTGCTAGAAGGCAGTAGGGTTTGCAAGGAGGACGAGGAGGAGAAAGAAAGAAAGAAAGAAAGAAAGAAAGAAAGAAAGAAAGAAAGAAAGAAAGAAAGAAAGAAAGAAAGAAAGAGTCTGTGAAGTCCTTGATGCTCTCTGAGCTTGGTTGTTTTCTTGCAGACATTTCATGACCCAACTAGGGAACATCATCAGTGCTAGAAGGAGTGGGGTTTGCAAGGAGGAGGAGGGGGCAGGAGGATGGAAGAGAAGGAAAAGGGCTGTGGGGTCCTTGATGCTCTCTGAGCTTGGTGGTTTTCTTGCAGATGTTTCATGATCCAGCTAGGTAACATCATCAATGCTAGAAGGCAGTAGGTTCGCAGAGGGGAGGAGGATGACTAGGGAGTCCTTGGTGCTCTCTGCCTGGTTGCTTTTCTTGTGGATGTTTCATTACTCAAACTAGGTAACATCATCAATGCTAGAAGGCAGTAGAGTTTGCGAGGAGGAGGGGGGGGCATCAAGGACCTCACAGCTCTTTTCTTTCTCCTCCTCCTCCTCCTCCTCGATGCTCTTTGAGCTTGGTGATTTTCTTGCAGATGTTTCATGACCCAGCTAGGTAACATCATCAGTGCTAGAAGCAGTAGGGTTTGCAGGGAGGAGGAGGGGGAGAAGGAGGAGTAGGACTATGGGGTCCTTGGTGCTCTATGTGTTTGTTTGGTTTTCTTGCAGATGTTTCATGACCCAAACAAGGTAACATCATCAGTGCTAGAAGCAGTAGGGTTTGCAGGGAGGAGGAGGAGGAAGAAGAGTTGGAGGAGGAGGAAGGAGGAGGAGGAGGAGGAGGAAGAGGAGGACGACGACTATGGGGTCCTTGGTGCTCTCTGTGTTTGTTTTGTTTTCTTGCAGATGTTTCATGACCCAGCTAGTAACTTCATCAGTGCTAGAAGTTCACTCACACCTCCCTCCCTTTTAGCACTGATCACGTTCCCTAGCTTGAGTCACAAAACGTCTGCAATTCTGATCACGTGACCACAGGGATGCTGCAGCGGTTGTAAGCGTGCAAAAAGTCAGAAGTCACTTTTTTCAGTGCCGTTGTCACTTTGTACAGTCACTAGACAAACGGCTGTAAGTTGAGGACTACCTCTATTCTCTTCTTGGATGAGCAGCAGCATTTTTTTTTCCAAAGAAAGAAGCCAAGGAAGTCCAGTTTCCTTTTGGAAAAGCCCCTCTCGGGACCTCCCCCCCCCCGGGGAAGCTGCTTTCCCCCAAGCTAGGATTGGACAGGAAGGGGGCAGGGGGGAGGTGGAGTTACCTGCGCAGTAGGTATGCCAGTACCTGGGCCAGATCCACATCCTCGTCGTCCTCGTCTTGGCCGCGCACGATGCCCGAGTCCCTCTGAGACCAGCCGCCTTGGTTCTCCCGGCCCCCAGAGCCAGCGTTGCTACTGCTGCGGGAGCCCATGGCTTATCAGGGCATTCTCCAGCTTGGCCCCACACTCACACTCTGCCCCTCCTGGGGTTCAGAAAGGAGAGGGTGGTGAAAGAGGAAAGCCACCCAAAAGAAAGCCGAGGAGGGGCAGGGAGGAGAGGACACGGTGCGCTTCCTCCAAAGCCCATCCAGGCCCTCCTTACTGAGGACTAGCGCCTCTGAGCCGCCCCAGAAGCATCCAGAAACCTCCCTGTTCAACCCTCCCCCCCCACATAGCTGTAGAGGACATGGCGGGCTTCCTGCAAAGCCCACCGAGTCCCTTCTTATTGAGGACTAGCACCTTTGAGCCAGTTCAGGAGTGCCCAGAAACCTCCCTGTCCAGCCCTCCCCCCCCCCAGAGCCGTAGAGGACATGGGCTTCCTCCAAAGCTCATCAAGTCCCTTCTTACTGAGGTCTAGCGTCTTTGAGGCACCTCAGGAGCGTCCAGAAACCTCCCTGTTCTGCCCCCCCCCCCAGAGACATAGAGGACATGGCAGGCTTCCTCCAAAGCTCATCAAGTCCCTTCTTACTGAGGACTAGCGTCTTTGAGGCACCTCAGGAGCGTCCAGAAATCTCCCTGTTCTGCCCTCCCCCCCAGAGCCGTTGTCCAAGCCCATCAAGTCGCTTCTTACTGAGGACTAGCGTCTTTGAGACACTTCACGAGTGTCCAGAAACCTCTGTTCTGCCCTCCCCCCTCGCAGCCATATCCCAAATTTTGCCCCCCCCCCAATCCCAGCATTCCAGGCTGGACAAGGCTTACGGGCTCCCCTAAGTAAACAACCCATGCCGGAGGGGCCTCAGGAGCAACTGCCCCCCCTCTAACCTTTCACCTCCGCTCGTCCACAGCTCCCACCAATCGAAAAACAGCTTGTTAGAATGTTTCCCCCGACCGCCGCCTTGTCTCCGCCAATGAGAGGCGCGCTCGGGCCACGCTCCTCCAATCAGCAGGCGCCATACTGGGGGGACACTCTGGCTGCCCAACTGCCCTTTCTTGCCCACCAATCAGGAGGGTTCTTGGCATTTTTTATTTCTAGCCCCCCCTTTTTGGTGCTGTTTCCCCCCCCACTACCCCCTCCTCGGAGTGGTGTCAGTCAGCCAATGAAATGCCTCCCGCTGTTCCTTCGGCTGCTCTTTCCTCCCCCCGCGGTGAGCGCAAGACCCTCCTCACCCGCTAACGGTCGGAGCGCGAGGCCTTGTTTACATCTTACAGGGGCCGCCGCTCGAATCCGAGTGGAACAGGGGCCGAGGGGCGGGGCGAGCCGACTGCGAAGACGATTGGCCGCCCCTCGTGTCACCTGGTCGTACGTGAGGCTTTAAAAAGAGGCCTGCCCTGCTTTGATTGGTTGTTGCTACGGCCCTTCCTCGTCCCGCCCATTCTGTAAACTAGGTGATAAGGTAAAACGCGTCACCGGCTGCAAAACACGGGCGGAAGGCGGGCGATGGGCGGGGGAGTGGCTCTCCGATTGGCTTCCTTAAGATTGACCGACAGCTTCCGTGGAAACGCTCTGCTCGGAGTGATGAAGTCGTAGGTGGAAGGCGGGCTCTAGAGGAACTTTCTCGCTGATTGGACAATAGTGAGGCAGGTAATGTTATGGCGGTTCTTGGTCAAACGCTTATCAGGGAAACATATTATCATTATTTGCTGCTGACGTATTTAAATGTCTTTTAAATTGCAATAAAAATTTCTCAACCATGGCAACTTTAAGAGGGCTGGACTTCCACTCCCAGAAATCAAGAGGAGTGGACTCCAACTCCCAGAATTCCTCAGCCAGACATGCTGGCTGAGGAACTCTGGGAGTTGAAGTCCACTCATGCTGGATGGAGAATTCTAGGAATTGAAGTCCACTTATGCTGGCTAGAGAATTCTGGGATTTGAAGTCCACAAGTTGCCAAGGTTGAAGAAACACTGCAGCAGAAGAGCAGCCTCACAAAATTGTGAAACTTTGCAAATTGCGCATTCGTAACATACACACTTAACTCCTTTTATGCCATGCTGGCACCTGAGCTTGTAGCCAGCAAATGCATGGACATTTTTGCTGTAATTTTCCCCTATTGGGATTCTTCCAAATATATTGGATGCCTTTGGCTGTGGATTAAGGGGGTTGTAATCCAATAGAACCGAAGAATATCCTGAGAACATAAAGAGCTTCTGGGAAGAGATACTTAAGCATCCTGCAAAGCAATTGCTCACACTAACTGGTCGGGTTCCTACAACATGCTTAACCTGCTTATAAAACTTGGCCTTTTGATGACTTGTGGACTTCAACTCCCAGAATTCCTCAGCTAGGTACACTGGCTGAGGAATTCTGGGAGTTGAAGTCCACAAGTCATCAAAAAGCCAAGTTTGAAGACCCCTGCCCTAAAGTGTCCAAAGAAGCCAGCAGTCAAACTAAGATTAGTTTAAAGGCTGTGAATCTATATTTATTGACACACAAATCCAGACAGCATTCTTTCTTATCTCTGCAACACACACAACACAAACACAAACACACCCCGACATGTACACAGCCAGACACCATTCTTTTTCCAGTCTGCAAATCATACATATACACCACAAAATGTTTACCATCAATTAACTTCTCAGCAACAACCAGCTAGCCAGGAATTCTGGGAGCTGAAGTCCACACATCAGTTGGCACAATTGTTTATTTCTGCTACTCGCCAGGATCTTCAAATGTGGCCCTTTTATGACTTGTGGACTTCAACTCCCAGAATTCCTCAGTCAGCCATTTTGATGAAACCACGGGCTTAGATCCAGACCAGGGGTCTTCAAACTTGGCCCTTTTATGACTTGTACACTTCAACTCCCAGAATTCTTCAACCAGCATGCTTGGCTGAGGAATTCTGGGAGTTGAAGTCCATAAGTCATAAAAGGGCCAAGTTTGAAGACCCCTGCTTGTGGACCAACTCCCAGAATTCCTCAGAAGCATGCTTGACTGAGGAATTCTGGGAGTTGAAGTCCACAAGTCATAAAAGGGCCAAGTTTGTACACCCCTGTGCTACTGTTTCTAGCGCTCCTTTGCACACACTTCCAAGTACACACAAATCCTGCCACTGACTTGGAATAACAATGAAAAAACCAACAACCACCAGTTATCATTATTTGGGTTTATTATTAATAAAATATGTTTTTTTTTCTGTTTCAGAATCCTCCCTGCCAAGGACAACAATTACATTCCAATCAATCATTTATTTTTCTGGGTTTTATTTGCAGATGTTGGCTTGTTTCTGGTCAAAATGCCATCATAAGAACTCTACCCAAAAACGTTGACCAGTTTTATTTTTCTCGGCCTTTTCTCTTCCACAGCGTGTCTTTCTCACCGTAACTGTAAAATCCAGCACATTATTGGAAATTTTAAAAAGGCAAGACATATAAACCTGTTATCTGGGGTCTAGATGTACTAGGAATGTACAAAAATAAGAAAAAATTGACTGTCATATTGAGCACCAATTCTACTAACATTCTCAACTGATTAAGTGTAACAGGCCCATCATTTTAATGTATAAAGAGTAGGCACACTTTATAATTTATTCCTCTCACTGGATGTAATATTCATTAGGCTAAAAAGTGAATTCTTCATTAGCTATTGCGTGCATTGTTGTGATGTCATGAAAACATGACATCATGTTTAAACTTAAAACTCAAACTTTAAGATGTTTGGACTTCAATTCCCACAATTTCAAAGGCAGCCATGCTGGCTGGGGAATTCTGGGAGCTGAAGTCCACAGATCTTTAAGAGACCATGTTTGAGAAATTCTGATCTAAACATTATTTCCCTTATTTCAATGCAATATTAAAAGACACAGATCCCTCGCCCTGATCTGAATCCCATCCAGGGCTGATAATCATGGGGGATTAGGTTATTTCCCATCTGATTAGTCCTCACAACGACCCTGTAGGGTAGCTTTTGTCTGAGGCCACATGTCCTGAAAGAGCTGAAGACTCGAAGCCATATTCGTGTTAAGAGGAATGGCGAACTTAAACCAGGGGTCTTCAAACTTGGCCCTTCATGACCAGGCATGCTGGCTGAGGAATTCTGGGAGTTGAAGTCCACAAGTCATCAAAGGGCCAGGTTTGAAGACTCCTGACTTAAATCTTTCAACCAAATTATCAACGCTCCTCAAGCCAATGTGAATTTAGCTCTTTTGAAAGGAGAAAACTTTATTCAGCTTTATTATCCTCAGTCCACTTTGACAGGACTTTGGTGAGCGAGTCATGTCGTTGCTATAAACTTCTGCTTTTGGGGTCACTCCTCTTCTGTAGACAATCTTTATCGGTCTTATAAAAATCAAAACCCGTGTCCTCATGTGATCAAACACTGACAAACTTTCTAACATTGATAGGAAAGCTGGAGAACAGCGAGAGAGGGTTGAAAATACAGATGAATCTTTTTACAGACTCTTTTACGTCTGATTAGTAGAAAAAAAACTTCAACAGATAGCAACGTAGTTCTGCTTTTGCTTAAGAGCTGGACAACCTGGGGGTAAGGTTGCTCAGATTAGGGGTGACATTATAGCAGCGTTCCAATATTTGCCACAAAGAAGAGGGGGGGTCAACTTATTCTCCAAAGCGCCTGAAGGCAGGACAAGAAGCAACGGATGGAAACTGATCAAGGGAGAGAAGCAATCTGGAATTAAGGAGAAACTTCCTAAGAATGAGGACAATTCACCAGTGGAACTGCTTGCCACCAGAAGTTGTGGGTCTTCAAACTTGGCCCTTTGATGACTTGTGGACTTCAACTCCCAGAATTCCTCAGCCAGCGTACACTGGCTGAGGAATTCTGGGAGTTGAAGTCCACAAGTCATCAAAGGGCCAAGTTTGAAGACCCCTGGGATAGGATCTCCTGCTTGAGCAGGGGGTTGGACTAGAAGACCTTCAAGATCCCTCCCAACTCTGGATGGGTGGGTGGATAAGTTACAGATTGTCCTTCACTTATGACCTACAATGGAGATCAGAATTTCCATCGCGTCATCACAGGACTGCCCCCAATTTCATCACCTTGTTTGCCAAGGCCGTTAAACAAATCTCATGTGCGTTAAGCCAATCGGACGGCCGTTAAGTGAACCCAGCTTCCCCCGTCAATTTTGCTCATGGGGAAGGGCGACCAATGGCAATCACGTGATTCTGGGATGCTACCAACCCCTTGTCAACACATTTCGGTTGCACCCAAAATGATCTCGGGATCGTGGTGGGGGGAGGGAACACGCTACGATGGCCGTAAGCGCGAGGACTTGTCACGAGTCACTTCTTTTCAGCACTACAAGGGTGAGGTGACTTCATTGCTTTGATTCAACATCATGCCAGCTTCGGTTTTTTTGGCTTTCCTCCAGCGTGCAGAAAACCACGATTTGTCTCGATTCGTGAGGAATCTATAGATCCCGAGGCAATCCGCAACCATCGTTCACACACCAGTCGGGCAAGGTAAGGAATGGATCAGGTTAAAACCTCGGTTTCATATCACAAACAGCCTCTGGGCTTGAGCAAGGAATCTTGCCTTGAAGACAGATCAACTTCAATCTCAGGCAGTGTGAATCATGAATCCAGGTTGAAAGAGACAGAAGGACGAAGGCCTGGACCATATTCTAACTAACATGGATGTTAACGACAAATGTAGGACCTGCAAATGAGGTGAACGGATGTCCTAATCACGGTAGGATTGAGAAGTTCTCATAGGTCACGCCTGTTCCTGCCTCCAGAAATGTAAACATTGGAGAGACATCTTGGAAGAACCCTCCGTGTCAGCCTCAAATGTCTTTTTTCCCCTTCATCGTTCCTTCTTCCCTCTCTTCCAATGATTTTTCCAATTTTTTTTATTATTGTTATTATTTTTATTATTAAAAAGACAGCTAGTCAAAGACCCAACCCTCTCAGAAGCTCCGATAGAGAAGATGCAGGGAGGAGAAGCAACATCTGAGGAGGCATCACCATCCTTAACAATAGCTTTCAAGATGCAAGGCCACCCGCCTTCCCGTCTCCCCAGAACTGAAAGAAGGACAGTGTCAAGGAAGAAGGAAGCGAAAGAGAGGTATCAAGCAAGGCGACGCTGGTCAAAGACGGTAGACAAGGCCGAAGAACGCTAGGTGGCCATCAGCTGACCTAGGAAACATGATATGGGACACCTGAGGCTGGAGAGACTTTAGCTGGTAAGAAAAGAGGAATGGGTTGTCTGTAAACAAGGCCCCTGATATCTCCTTCCCCCCCCCACCCCAAAAAACAGGGGAAGAATCTTTGGACGTCTTTGACGGTTGAGGTTCCTCACATCTTCTTCACCCGGGTCTCCAAGGCTTCCAGTTCTTTCAAGACTTCCTTGGGCAAGTCCTGGGGTACTTGTTCCGTCAGATATTGTCTCACTTCTCGGACCTCCTGTTCCCAGAATTCCTTGGGCAGGGAAAAGAGCTCCGAATGGTTCACCTGGCTGAGCCCTGACAGGTCTAAGGCACCTTCTTTGGGGACGTACCCGATGGGCGTCTCCTTCGCGCTCTCTTCTCCGTCCGCCCGGCGGAAGATCCACTCCAGGACCCGCGAATTCTCCCCGAAACCTGGCCACAGGAAGTTCCCGGCGGCATCTTTCCGGAACCAATTGACGTGGAAAATTTTGGGGAGGCGGACGCCTTTCCGCCCTTCCATGCTCAACCAGTGCTCCAGGTAGCGGCCGAAGTTGTAGCCGAAGAACGGGCGCATGGCGAAGGGGTCGTGCATGATGACCTTGCCTGCAGAGCCAGGTTGGAGAAGGGAGAAGAGAACGGGAATGGCAGAGGTGAAACATTCAGGCCCCAAACCCAGCAAAACGGGACTGCTAAGCAAAGGGGTCGTTAAGGGAAGCGCAACCCATTCTATGACATTTTTGGGGGGGGTGCAGGGTTGTTAAGGGAATCTCGGAGGACTAGCACTGACGTTCTTAGTATGGGTAACAAAATGTCTGCAAGAAAACAGCCAAGCTCAGAGAGCACCGAGGATCCCACAGTCATCCTCCCCCCCTCCTCCTCCTCTCTGCAAAGCCCACTCCCATCTAGCACTGATGAGGATACCTAGTCGGGTCATGAAATGTCTGCAAGAAAAACCACCAAGCTCAGAGAGCACCAAGGACCCCATCGTCGTCTCCTCCTCCTCCCCCCATCTCACACTGATGATGTTCCCTAGTTGGATCATGAAATGTCTGCAAGGAAAGCCGCCAAGCTCAGAGAGCACCAAGGACCCCACAGTCCTTCTCCTTCTCCTCCTCCTCCCTCCTCCTCTCCACAACCCCCTCTAGCATTGATAACAGTCCTTAGTTGGGTCCTAAAACATCTGCAAGAAAATAACCAAGCTCAGAGAGTACCAAGGACCCCATCGTCTCCTCCTCCCCCTCCTCCCCCCTCCCCCTCCTCCTCCTCACACTGATGTTGTTCCTAGTTAGGTCATGAAATGTCTGCAAGAAAAGCCTCCAAGCTCAGAGAGCACTAAGGACCCCACAGTCCTCCTCCTCCTCTCTCCATAAACCCCCCCCTTCCTTCTAGCACTGATGATGTTCCCTAGCTGGGTCATGAAACGTCTGCAAGGAAAACCACCCAGCTCAGAGAGCACCAAGGACCCCACAGTTGTCGTTGTCCTCCTCCTCCTCCCATTCCACAACCCCCCCTCCCTTCTAGCACTGATGATGTTACCAGTTTGGCTAACGAAATGTCTGCAAGAAAACCACCCCCCCTCAGAGATCACCAAGGACCTCTCATCCCTTTGGTTGTTAAGCGAGTCGGCTTCCCCCCCCCCACTGACTTTCCTTGCCAGAAGCCAGCTGGGAGATTAACAAAGGGGGGATCATGTGACCTCGGGATATGACAACTATCGTCTAGGCCAGTGCTTCTCAATTATTTTCTGTCATGCCCCCCTAGGAAGAAGAAAACATTTCGCGCCCCCCCGCGCGACTGTCTATCCAATCGGGTCCTTTGCGTGTGTCACGTGCGTCCAATATGACAGTATTTGCCGAGGTCAAACGAGCCCCCCTTTACGGAGCCTCGCGCCCCCCCTGGGGGGCCCGCCCCACTATTTGAGAAGCACTGGTGTAGGCCAAGGGTGGGCAACCTTGGCTCTTTTATGACTCGCAGACTTCAACTCCCAGAATTCCTGAGCCAGCCACACTGAGGGGAAAGGGAGAGGTTTCCAAGCTGAGCCATGCAGGCTCTGGAATTCTGGGAGTTGAAGTCCACCAGTCATCAAGGGAGCCATACTTCCCCCATGCTGGCTCAGGAATTCTGGGAGTTGAAGTCCACGAGTCATAAAAAGGGGCCATCGTTCCCCACCTCTGGTCTAGGGCAGGGGTAGGCAACCTTGGCTCTTTTATGACTCGTGGACTTCAACTCCCAGAATTCCTGAGCCAGCCACGCTGAGGGGAAAGGGAGAGGTTTCCAAGCTGAGCCATGCAGGCTCTGGAATTCTGGGAGTTGAAGTCCACCAGTCCTAAAAGAGCCAAGGTTGCCCACCCCTGGTCTAGACATGCCGGTTGCCAAGCTCCCGAAGTCTGGTCACCTGACGTGGAGATCCTGCAATGGTCATTAAGTGTGAGTCCCTTTTTTCAGCACCATTGTGGCTTTGAACGGTCACTAAACGAACGGCTGTAAGTCGAGGACTCCCTGTAGGTGCGTTTTCGGCCCCTTTCCATATATATATCTAGAATGCTGTATGTTACACCCTAACCCTAACCCTAACCATATCATGTATGCACGCGCGCGCACACACACACACACACACACACACACACACAGGCCTCAATTCGAAGGCGAGGGGCTGGCTAGAACGCTCAAGCTTATCAGCTTATCTTCCTTCTGATCAATATGGGTCAATTCCTTTCTTCTTCTTCTTTTCATTGCTATTAGGATTAACTTTTCTCTTCCGACTTCGCAAACGACGGGAAGTCGTGCCCCGTTTTGAACCCAGAGCCCCCACCTTTGTGCTCAGCCGCCGCCGTGGACTCCGACCGCATGGCGCTGCCCACGAAGACCCCGTGGCGCCAGTTGAAGGCCTCGTATACCAAAGGCACCCCTGTGGAGGGAGGGAAAAGACACCAAGAGGTGATCTTGAGAACATCCAAAAGTCCAGAGGTCTGGGAAGACCATCCGGTGGGGGTGGGTGGGGGGGAGGAAGGGGGGCAGGGCTCCTAACCTGCTGGTCTCCTGCCTCCAAAAATGATGGCGTCAATGGGGACCCCTTGCGGGGATTCCCAATCCGGGTCCATAATGGGGCACTGCCGAGCCGGGGCACAAAAGCGGGAATTTGGATGAGCAGCAGGCGACGGATCCCCTGGGGAGGAAAAAAGAGAGAAAGACGGAAGAATTGAAACGATCAGATCCCGACAATGATCCACTGCAGGAATCTAGGTAGGCCTAGGCTGCTTTATGATTCGTGGACTTCAACTCCCAGAATTCCTGAGCCAGCATGGCTCAGCTTAGAAACTCTCCCTTCCCCTCAACATGGCTGGCTCAGGAATTCTGGGAGTTGAAGTCCACGAGTCATAAAAGGGCCACGTTTGAAGACCCCTACCCTAGGCCTAGAATCTAGACCAGGGGTAGGCAATCTTGGCTCGTTTATGACTGATGGACTTCAACTCCCAGAATTCCTGAGCCAGCATGGCTCAGCTTGGAAACCTCTCCCCTCAGCATGGCTGGCTCAGGAATTCTGGGAGTTGAAGTCCACCAGTCATAAAAGGGCCACGTTTGAAGACCCCTACCCTAGGCCTAGAGTCTAGACCAGGAGTAGGCAATTTTGGCTCTTTTATGACTGGTGGACTTCAACTCCCAGAACTCCTGAGCCAGCATGAGGGAAACTTTGGCCTCTTCATGATTCGTGGACTTCAACTCCCAGAATTCCTCAGCCAGCATGGGGGAACTATGGCCTCTTCATGACTTGTGGACTTCAATTCCCAAAACTCCTGAGCCAACATGGCTCAGCTTGGAAACCTCTCCCTTTCCCCTCAGCACAGCTGGCTCAGGAATTCTGGGAGTTGAAGTCCACGAGTCATAAAAGAGCCAAGGTTGATTACCCCTGAGCTAGGACCTTGTAGGCTCCCACCATTGGGCCCCCCTCCTTTGACTCCAGCCACCCAACTCAGCCCATTTACGGCCAGCTTTCCTTCTCCGCTGGACCTCCTCCGGCCATCCTTTTTTAAAAAAATATATTTTATTGATTTTTTTTTAACATAAACACCTTAATATTTTAGTAAACAGTGTGTTATCCAGGCTTATATTTACAAAGTAATCCCTAACAATCAGTTTTTATTTTCCAAAGTCCACCTAGATTTTCTCTCCTTCCAATAATATTCCCCTTGCCCACCTCGACTTAATGCGATTCTGATTAGTTTAACACAGTGTTTCCCAAACTTGACAATTTTAAGGCATGTGGACTTCAACTCCCAGAATTCCACAGCCAGCATTGCTGGCTGTGGAATTCTGAGAGTTGAAGTCCACATGCCTTAAAATTGTCAAGTTTGGGAAACACTGGTTTAACAGGTAACCATTTAAATGTGAAGATTTTTTTTTTCTAAAATTTCTCCCCAGAAGCATCAGATGAATATCATGCTTCTTTTCTATCTTGGTTGCCTCGTCACGAATCCTCTTTTACCATTCTTACTGAAATTTGTTTTCCCCTATAATGTTCAAAACATTCTTACTGGATTAAAACTTTTTCAAGGTTAATTGCGTTGAAGTATTTAAATCTATTTTCATGCCTTAAAAAGGAAGTTAAAAAAAAGAAAAAAATAAGAAAAAAAGGAGAGGGAGAGAAAGAGAGAGAGAGAACGGAAAAAAAGGGAGAAAAAAATAAGAAAACAATATACTACTTAAAATACACATCCCTCTTAAACTAGCAAACATTTGTTTCCATTTTTTTTCTATTCCTTTTAGCCATAATTCAATTTAATTTTTAGATGTCTTGGTAGCCGATGGGCCCCTGGCCTTCCACCCCTTTTGCCCTTTGGTCCGGCCCATTTGCCCAAAAACTTGACATTTGCCCAGATACTTGAGACTTGACAAGCCTCCTTTTATTGATTGATTGATTGATTAGCTCTTGGGCCGTATCAAAGTGCAAAGTTCCAGAAACAAATTATTACTAAAATTTGAGAAAAACAAGTTACTGATTGATTGATTCGTGGATTGATTAGCCCTTGGGCCGTATCAAAGTGCAAAGTTCCAGAAACAAATTATTACTAAAGTTTGAGAAAAGCAAGTTAAAATGGAATTAGATAAAATACAATTTAAAATGAAATTGGAATACAATAAAATGAAATTGGAATAAAGTATAGAAATAGAATAATTCCATTCCACTCGTGGACTTCAAATCCCAGAATTCCCCAGCCAGCCAGCCAGCTATTCTATTCTGTTCTGTTCTGTATTTTATTATTCTATTCTATTCTATTCTGTATTTTATTATTCTATTCTATTCTATTCTATTCTGTATTTTATTATTCTATTCTATTCTATTCTATTCTATTCTATTCTATTCTATTCTATCCCACCCCATCTCATAATTCTATTCCATTCCATTCCATTCCATTCCACTCCACTCCACTATACTCTACTATATTCTATTCCTGCTTTAAGATGCTTAGACTTCAACTCCCAGAATTCCCCAGCCAGCATGCTTTAAGATGCGTGGACTTCAATTCCCAGAATCCCTTAGCCTTGATTTGAACTGTTTCTCATTAGCTGGTCCTCTCTCCTCCAAGCTCCTTCTGGCCCACCCTATGCCCTGCACAGCCGTGTATCCATGTATGTGTTTGTGTGTTTGTGTGTGTTCGTGATTTTGTACCCAACAGCTGAACACACCTGGCTTCCAAGGTTTTCCTTGCCAGGTGCTGATGGTGACCCCTTCCGGAATCCTCTGATCGATCCCCTCCCAGTAGACGCCCCCTTCGCTAGTCTCGGCCACGTTGGTGAAGATGGTGTTGCGCTGGATGGTGTGCATGGCGTTGGGGTTGGTCCGAGTGGATGTGCCCGGGGCCACCCCAAAGAAGCCGTTCTCGGGGTTGATGGCCCGTAGGCGGCCTAGAAAAACGGAAGAAACACCAGGCGGTTGGTTATTCTTAATAATAATAAAGTCGGAAGGGACCTTGGAGGTCATCTAGTCCAACCCCCTGCTCATGCAGGAAACCCTAGACCATTTCAGACAAATGGCTGTCCAGTCTCTTTTTAAAAAAGTGTTGGAGAAGGAAGGGAGGGAGGGAGAGAGGGAGGGAGAGGGGAGGAGGAAGGAAGGAAGGAAGGAAGGAAGGAAGGAAAAATAACAGAATAATAAAGCTGGAAGGGACCTTGGAGGTCATCTAGTCCAACCCCCTGCTCAGGCAGGAAACCCTAGACCATTTCGGACAAATGGCTGTCCAGTCTCTTCTTAAAAACTTCCAGCATTGGAGCATTCACAGCTTCTGGAGGCAGGTGGTTCCACTGGTTAATTGTTCTGTCAGGTAGTTTCTCCTTAGTTCTAGGTTGCGTCTCTCCTTGATTAGTTTCCACCCGTGGCTTCTTGTCCTGCCTTCAGGCGCTTTGGAGAATAGCTTGACTCCCTCCTCTTTGGGGCAGTCCCTGAGATATTGGAAGACTGCTGTCATGTCCCCCCACGTCCTTCTCTTCGTTAAACTAGACATACCCAATTCCAGCAACCGTTCTTTGCATGCTTTAGCCTCCAGTTCCCTAATCATCTTTGTTGCTCTTCTCTGTACTCTTTCTAGAGTCTCAACATCTTTTTTACGTCGTGGTGACCAAAACTGGATGCCGTATTCCAGGTGTGTCCTTACCAAGGCCCTGCAGTAAAGTGGTATTAACGCTTCACGTGATCTTGATTCTATCCCTCTGTTCATGCAGCCTAGCACTGAGTTGGTCTTTTTGGCAGCCGCAGCACACGGCTGGCTCCTTGCCAGGAAGATCTCTGGATCTCCTCGCAAACTCACACCCAAATCCTTGGGCCCAAATTTGTGCCCTGAGGGCCCCTGAGGGGAGGGTGGTTAGAAACTCAGTTTATGTTGTTGCCAGAACAACATAATCTTTGGGCAAAATGGGTCATCTTTGCTGTATCACTGCTTCACTTAATGACGGACATCCCACCGACGTAAAGCGAGGACTGCCTTTTTCCCCTAAAACAGCAGGCCCCCAACTTTTCGGGCACCAGGGACCGGTTCCGTGGAGAAAGGTTTTTCTGTGGACCGGAGGGGGGCGTGGTTTCGTGCACTGCCTGTATCCCGCGGACGGGCCTTCGTTCTAGCGTGCCGCGCACCGGTGTCGGTCCACAACCCCGGGGGTTGAAGACCCCTGCCCTTAAAACACACCTCCCGCCCGCCCTCTCAGCCCCAACACCCCGGGTCACCTTCGCTGTCGAACTTCATCCAGGCGATATCGTCCCCCACGCACTCCACGCGCCAGCCCGGCAAGGTAGGATTCATCATGGCTAAGTTGGTCTTGCCGCAGGCGCTGGGAAAGGCGGCCGCCACGTATTTTTTCTTGCCTTCCGGGTTGGTGAGACCCAGGATCTGCAATAAAGCGAGAGGGGAGCGTGCCACGATTGGACAAGATGCCAAGCCCAGAGGCAAAAACGGTTTCTTCGCAATAAGCCAGGTTTGCACGGCATGGGCCGCCAGGTGTAGCTAACCCAAATCCAGGTAACCATCATAGTTAGAGGCTTCTGCATCTCTCCGTTAGCACGGAGGTCTCTCCCAGTTTCCCAGTCCAAAAGTGTGAATTCAAAGTGTTTTGCAAACTTGGTAAGTTTAAGACGGGTGGACTTCGTCTCCCAGAATCCCCCAGCCAGCCATGCTTAAAGCATGCTGGCTGGGGAATTCTGGGACTTGAAGTCCATCCATCTTAAAGGACGCTGGCTGGGGAATTCTGGGAGTTGAAGTCCACCCATCTTAAATCATGGCTGGCTGAGGAATTCTGGGAGTTGAAGTCCATCCATCTTAAAGGATGCTGGCTGGGGAATTCTGGGAGTTGAAGTCCACCCATCTTAAAGCATGGCTGGCTGAGGAATTCTGGGAGTTGAAGTCCACCCATCTTAAAGCATGGCTGGCTGAGGAATTCTGGGAGTTGAAGTCCACCCATCTTAAAGCATGCTGGCTGGGGAATTCTGGGAGTTGAAGTCCACCCATCTTAAAGCATGGCTGGCTGAGGAATTCTGGGAGTTGAAGTCCACCCATCTTAAAGCATGGCTGGCTGGGGAATTCTGGGAGTTGAAGTCCACCCATCTTAAAGCATGCTGGCTGGGGAATTCTGGGAGTTGAAGTCCACCCATCTTAAAGCATGCTGGCTGGGGAATTCCCATCTTGAAGCATGCTGGCTGGGGAATTCTGGGGGTTGAAGTCCATCCATCTTAAAGGATGCTGGCTGGGGAATTCTGGGAGTTGAAGTCCACCCATCTTAAAGCAGGCCGGCTGGGGAATTCTGGGAGTTGAAATCCACCCATCTTAAAGCAGGCCGGCTGGGGAATTCTGGGAGTTGAAGTCCACCCATCTTAAAGCATGGCTGGCTGAGGAATTCTGGGAGTTGAAGTCCACCCATCTTAAAGCATGGCTGGCTGAGGAATTCTGGGAGTTGAAGTCCACCCATCTTAAAGCATGCTGGCTGGGGAATTCTGGGAGTTGAAGTCCACCCATCTTAAAGCATGCTGGCTGGGGAATTCCCATCTTGAAGCATGCTGGCTGGGGAATTCTGGGGGTTGAAGTCCATCCATCTTAAAGGATGCTGGCTGGGGAATTCTGGGAGTTGAAGTCCACCCATCTTAAAGCAGGCCGGCTGGGGAATTCTGGGAGTTGAAATCCACCCATCTTAAAGCAGGCCGGCTGGGGAATTCTGGGAGTTGAAGTCCACCCATCTTAAAGCATGGCTGGCTGAGGAATTCTGGGAGTTGAAGTCCACCCATCTTAAAGCAGGCCGGCTGGGAAATTCTGGGAGTTGAAGTCCACCCATCTTAAACTCGCCGAGTTTGAAAAAACACTCTGCTAGCTGCATGTTTCATGAAGTGGGTGAAGTTATGTGGGTAAAGCACTTTTCTCAGGCTTGACCACTTCAAGATTGGCAGACTTCAATTCTCAGAATTCTGCGAGTTAAAATCTTTACGTCTTTAAGTGGCCAAGCTTGAAAAAAACGACGAGTTTAGGGTTTTTAAATACAGTCTGGGGAAGAGTTTCACCTTCTTTCTTCACATCTATTCTGACAAGAAAGAAGTGAAGACTGCGCAATGCGATTTATTTTCCTCAGAGAGTTTGTGTTCAACTGACATGCTGCCATTTTAAAAACAGAGCTGTTCCTTTCTCTCCGATTCCAGCCTTTTCGTCTTAAATCTTTTGCTCTACGCATGACTAAAATGTTAACCTTCACGGTCGTTGCTTTCCCTTAAAGGAAATACTCATGTTCCTTACTAGGAAACGGGGGATCAGCGGGAAAACGCTTTCCCACGGTACATTATTATTATTTTTTTAAAAAATAAAATTTAAATTCCAACTCCATGCTTCCACGTTGTACGACACGCACTTGAGGTCAAAACCCTTCAAGGCTTCACAGCCAAGCTTGCTCCACAAAACTACGTTGACCTGGATTAATGTTATTTTTTTTCTTCTCCGTGATGTAAGCTCAGCCTGTTCAATTTGCTGAAAATTCAACATCCTGGGCCGAAAATCAGAAGACCGATGAATTAATTCGTGAATTCATGAATGCTCTGAATCCTGGCAAATCCACAGCGAATTACTGTATCCCCCAAAATCTCTCCTCTCCTTCCCACAGCCTTTGCACTGCCCCACCCCTTGCAGGTCTTTCCTGAGACTGGGGGTCCTGCTGCAACCCGGACTACGGCTCCCATCATCCCCTGATTGTGCCATCTTGTGCACGATGGGCGTTGCAATCCTGCTCAGGGAGATGGCCACCCAGTCAGCTGGGAAGCTGTTTTTTCCAAAACCAGCAACTCCTGCCCATCACCCGCCAGTCCTCAGGAGAATGCCCCCCCCCCTGTCACTCATTAACCCATCAATGTTTGCTCGTTAAATATCACTCCCAGGCAGTGCAAACAGGCCTCTGTCCTTTGACCTGGTGGACCCAGTTTTCTGCTCCCCCCTCCTCACCTCATCGCCGGCTTCATCCCAGCAATCAAGCCCTGTGCCCCCCCCCCCCCGTGCTCCTAATGCACCACACAACCATTTGCACCCGTCCCCCAAATTCCATGGTCCTACTTTGCAATGCCCCAGCGAGACACCCCCCTGATGCAAAACCCCGGGCTGCATGCTGGACTTGCTCCATGGTTAGGTGGCTTCGATGGCAGATCAGAACAAATAAACCAGTATATCCCAAAGATGCTTTTTTTTTTTTCCTTTCAAGAGGCAACTGGAATTTCTTGGGTTTTGCCTTGAAGAGGTTTCGCTTCTCGATCCAAGAAGCTTTCTTCAGTTCTGATCGCATGGTATAATAATAATAATAACAACAACAACAACAACAACAAAACAACAACAACAACAATATAGTTGGAAGGGATCTTGGAGGTCATCTAGTCCGACCCCCTGCTCAGGCAGGAAACCCTATTCCATTTCAGACAAGTGCCTGTCCAATCTCTTCTTAAAAACTTCCAGTGTTGGAGAAGGGAGGGAGGAAGGAAGGAAGGAAAAAAATAACAGAATAACAGACTCGGACGGGACCTTGGAGGTCATCTAGTCCAACCCCCTGCTCAGGCAGGAAACCCTATCCCATTTCGGACAAAGGGCTGTCCAGTCTCTTCTTAAAAACTTCCAGTGTTGGAGCATTCACTGCTTCTGGAGGCAGCTTGTTTCACTGGTTAATTGTTCTAACTGTCAGGAAGTTTCTCCTTAGTTCTAGGTTGCTTCTCTCCTTGGTTAGTTTCCACCCACTGCTTCTTGTCCTGCCTTCAGGCGCCTTGGAAAATAGCTTGACTCCCTCTTCTTTGGGGCAGCCCCTGAGATATTGGAACACGGCTATCATGTCCCCCCTCGTCCTTCTATTCATTAGACTAGGCCAGGGGTAGGCAACCTTGGCTCTTTTATGACTTCAATTCCCAGAATTCCTGAGGCAGCCATGCTGAGGAGAAAGGGAAAGGTTTCCATGCTGAGCCACGCTGGCTCAGGAATTCTGGGAGCTGAAGTCCACGAGGCATAAAAGAGCCAAGGTTGCCTACCCTTGGAATAGACATCCCCAATTCCAGCAACTGTTCCTTATACGTTTTAGCCTCCAGTCCCCTGATCATCTTTGTTGCTCTTATCTGCCCTCTTTCTAGAGTCTCAGCATCTTTTTTTACACCGTGGTGACCAAAACTGGATGCCGTATTCCAAGTGTGGCCTTACCAAGGCCTTGTAAAGTGGTATTAACACTTCACACGATCTTGATTCTGTCCCTCTGTTAATGCAGCCTAGCACTGTGTTGGCTTTTCTGGCAGCTGCAGCACCCAGCTGGCTCCTGTTTAAGAGATTGTCCACTAGGACTCTGAGATCCCTCTTTTTTGAAGACTACACTTTGAATATTGCGTCCAGTTTGATCACCACAATATAAAAAAAAATAAAAAATGTTGGGATTCTATAAAGTGCAGAGAAGAGCTGCAAAGATGATTGGGGGGGGGCTGGAAGATAAAACATACGAAGGAATTATTAGAAAATAAGAATATGATACTGTACTATTAATTGATGGATGTAAGATGCTGAGAATTCAAATAGATCAGATGTGTATCCTGAACATTAAACCTTGTGGTGAATTTTGTGATGAAGGGAATTGGGATTAATTAAAACTTGGAAATTATAAAGACCCAACGTGAAATTTAAATATGAATGGGGAATGAAAAATTGGGGAAAACTAACCAGGACATTGATTGTCTAAAAAAAAAAAAAAAAAGATCGAATGTTAAAACAACTGGGATATGCGTAAACAAAAATTATTGATAAATGCAAGAAAGTTATCGGCTCTTATCGAAGGGATTGTCCACTAGGACTCTGAGATCCCTCTCGCAGTTGCTGCTATTGAGCAAATAATACCGGTGGAGGATGAAAGGGTTTATGTTCCTTTGCAGTCATGCAGTCATTAGTACTCTCTCTGAGAGTTATTAATTTCTGCCTTCAGGGTCATCTGAAGGGTGCAAATGGGTGTGGAGCCTTCTTGGGACTGCTCAAAGGATGGTGTGGTAAACCTCCAAGTGGCCTCAACGACTCTCAGAGGGAGTACCAACGACCAGATGACTGCAAAGGCATATCAATCCTTCCATCCTCCGCCATTCGGCCAGAACTGAAGAAGCTTCTTGGATGAGAAGCGAAATGTCTTCAAGGAAAAACAAAGACAGTCCAGTTGCCTTTTGGGAAAAAAAAAGCACCTTTGGGACAACCAACGACCCTGGATGAATCTCCACAAACCGGTAGATCAGCCCCCGACAGAGGGAAAGAGCGATCCCGAGCGCGTGCAGAAAGCGCAAAGGGCGCCCGACGTCCCCCTCCGAGCCGCAGACGAGAAGGAAAATTAAAAAAATAGAAGAGTTTGCCGCTTCGGACTACAGACCGTCCTCAAACTTATAACAATTTCTTTTGAGGACAGTTTGAAGTCAGGGCGTGTGACCGTTTTCAACTCTTACGACCGTCGGGATCACGTGATCAAAATCCGGACACCCGGCTACGGGCTCGTATTTACGACGGTTGCTGCGTCCCCTCCCCCTTGGGTCACCTGATCCCCTTTTGCGACCTTCCGGATGGCTACGGCGACGGGGAAAGCGAGATTTGTTTAGCGACCAGCTTATACTAACATCAGCGGCAGCGACTCACTTCACAACGGAGGCAAGGAAGGTCGTAAAACGGGGCAAAACTGACGCCACAAAGGCCTCGCTTAGCTATAGAAACCTTGGGTTCAGTTTTGGTCGTAAGTTGAGGACCCACCTGTAAAATGCTTGGCCCTGACCAGCTTTTTGGGGGGATGGGGGCAGAAAAGTCAAGATGGCCGCTGAAGCCACGCCGTCAAAGACCCCCCCCCCCTTTGAGCATTCCGAAGAGGCAAGGGGGCAATTCTGCAAGCAGCTGGGATCCCCGGGTCTGCCCCCCCTTCCAATGCAGAAAAAGGCACCCCCCCCTTCAACCTCAACTCTTCCCCCCCCCCGCTTACCAGCATGTGCTCGGCCAGCCAGCCGTCGTCCTTCGCAATGCAAGAAGCGATCCGGAGGGCGAAGCACTTTTTCCCCAGCAGGGAGTTGCCCCCGTAGCCGCTCCCGAAAGAGACGATCTCCCGGCGATTCGGCACGTGGGCGATTAAGGTCTTCTCTGGATTGCAAGGCCAGTTGTTCACGAGGTCTTCTGCAGAAGAATAGAATAGAATAGAATAGAATAGAATAGAATAGAATAGAATAGAATAGAATAGAATAGAATTATGGCATGGGATAGAATAGAATAGAATAGAATAGAATAGAATAGAATAGAATAGAATTATGGGATAGAATAGAATAGAATTATGGGATGGGATAGAACAGAACAGAACAGAATAGAATTATGGGATAGAATAGAATAGAATAGAATTATGGGATAGAATAGAATAGAATAGAATTATGGGATAGAATAGAATAGAATAGAATAGAATTATGGGATAGAATAGAATAGAATAGAATAGAATAGAATAGAATAGAATAGAATAGAATAGAATTATGGGATAGAATAGAATAGAATAGAATAGAATAGAATAGAATAGAATAGAATAGAATTATGGGATAGAATAGAATAGAATAGAACAGAATAGAATTATGAGATAGAATAGAATAGAATAGAATTATGGGATAGAATAGAATTATGGGATAGAATAGAATAGAATAGAATAAAATTATGGGATAGAATAGAATAGAATTATGGGATAGAATAGAATAGAATAGAATTATGGGATAGAATAGAATAGAATAGAATTATGGGATAGAATAGAATAGAATAGAACAGAATAGAATTATGGGATAGAATAGAATAGAATTATGGGATAGAATAGAATTATGGGATAGAATAGAATAGAATAGAATAGAATAGAATAGAGTAGAATAAAATAGAATAGAATAGAATAGAATTATGGGATAGAATAGAATAGAATAGAATAGAATTATGGGATAGAATAGAATAGAATAAAATAGAATAGAATAGAATTATGGGATAGAATAGAATAGAATAGGAATTCTGTCCAGTCTTTTCTTAAAAACCTCCAGTGATGGAGCGCCCAAGAAGACACGTTAGGGCCCGCACATCAGGATTTTAACTCAAAAGATCTTCTAGCATGTTTGAATCCCCCAGCATGCTGGGGATTCCAACATGTGCCTGGCCCTAGAAACATGGAATTCTGGGAATTGAAGTCCCAAACCTCTGGAATAATGGCCTCCAGCTTTGCACATCTGGAAAATGTGGGTATCCATAGCCACAATTCCCAGTAAGCTAGTTCAGGAATTGTCTACCCCAGTGTTTCTCAACCTTAGCAATTTTAAGATACGTGGACTTCAACTCCCAGAATTCCCCACCCAGCCTGCTTTAAGATGGGTGGACTTCAACTCCCAGAATTCCTTAGTCAGTATGCTTTAATAAACATGGACTTCAACTCCCAGAATTCTCAGCCAGCATGATTTAAGATGCATGGACTTCAACTCCCAGAATTCTCCATCCAGAATGCTTTAAAATGGGTGGACTTCAACTCCCAGAATTCCCCAGCCAGCCTGCTTGAAGACACTGGCTGAGGCATTCTGGGAGTTGAAGTCCACGCCTCTTAAACTGGAGAAAGCCGAGAAACAGTGTCCATTGTGAGGAACAAATTCTTCTTCTTTTAGTTTTTTTTCACGCCTCCTCTTTGCTAGCCTCGTGGCGCACCCACGCATCCACTTTGTGCCCCCTCCCGCCTTCACACACGTCGCACAAACGGAGAGACCCCCGAGAAAGAGGGGCTTACCGCTAAGGGGCAGGGGCCGTCCCACCGAATGCAGGCACTTGACGAACTCGCCGTCCCCCAGCGCGCGGAGGGCCGCGGCGCCCATCCGCGTCATGATGCGCATGCTGGCGACCACGTAGGCCGAATCCGTCAGCTGGATCCCGATTTTGGAGAGCGGCGAGCCGAGAGGCCCCATGCTGTAGGGGATGACGTACATGGTGCGCCCTGCGGAGAGGCGACAGAGCCAGGACAAGAAGAAGAGTTGCGCGAAGGACGAAAGAATAAACAAAGAATAAAAATCTGCTGGCCTGGGTGTGTTTCAGCGTCTCTTTCGATTAAACACAAGTCAGTCCTCGCTTTACGGCCACAATTTCGCTCAACATTGCCACTGCTGAGCGAAACAGTCGCGAAGCGAGTTTTGCCTCGTTTCACGACTTCTGTTCCCACCATTAAGTGAAACCCTGCAGTTGTTAAATTAGTAAATCCAGCTTGACCCCCATCTTGACTTCAGAAGGACGTAAAAGGGTAACACACTCACACACGGGATCGTCGTAAATAGGAACCCCGTTGCCGAGCGCCTGAATTTGGATGGCATGACCATGGGAGACGCCAGGACTGTTCGTTCGGTGTGAAAAACGGTCACGAGGCCCCCCTTGTTTTTTCCAAGCGCCGTCGTCACTTTGGACGGTCACTAAATGAACCGTTGTAAGTCAAGGGCCACTTGTAAGGTCACGGCGTGGCTTCTCTGTGGAATCACCACTTCCGTGTGGCTCCCACCCCCGGCGACGTTCAAAACAGTCCGTGAAATCCTGAAAACTCAACGTACGACCGTAATGGGAGTTGGGCCCATTCCGGTCGTACGTCGAAGACGGTCGTAAAATGGGTGGGTCCACAGCTTGCCTTCTGGACCTGTACAGAGAGTTCTTGACATACGACCGTGAGGATGTCCAAAGGCCGATAAACAGTGCCCATGTTGCTGAGCGCCCATAGTCTGGTCATGTGACCTTAGAGCAGGCCGAACCTTCAGAACTGGAAAACTGGGTTGTACAACCCCCCCCCCACGTTTGGGGTCAGTGTTAACTTTGAATGGTCACAAAATGGCTGGTCGTAAGTCAAGGACTACGAGTTTGAGGTTTTCCCCTAGTTTCTAAACACTTATTTTTAAACGTAAGTGCCAACTGGAAGATAAAAGTAACAATAATAGAGCTGGAAGGGACCTTGGAGGTCTTCTAGTCCATCCCGCTGCTCAGGCAGGAGACTATCCCATTTCAGACAAATGGCTGTCCAGTCTCTTCATTTAAAAACCCTCCAGTGATGGAGTACCCCCGACTTCTGGTGGCAAGCTCGTTAATTGTCCTCACCCTTAGGAGGTTTCTCCTTAAAACTTCCAGGGTTGGAGCATTCACCGCTTCTGGAGGCAGGTTGTTCCACTGGTTAATTGTTCTAACTGTCAGGCAGTTTTTAGAAAAGGGTTTTTCAAATTCGGCAAGTTTAAGACTGGAGGACTTCAACTCCCAGAATTCCCCTCCTCTTCCTCCTCCCTCCCTCCCTCCCTCCCTCCCTAACTTCCCCTCCTCCTCTTCCTCCTCTCCCCCCATTCTCCACACTCTCTTCCTCCTCCTCCTCCTCTTCCCTCCCCCCTCCTCCTCCTCCCAGAATTCCATCTCCCAGGATTCTACGGCTGGCTGGAGAATTCTGAGAGTTGCAGTCCCCCCATCTTAAACTCGCGGCGTTTGAAAAACACAGCCTCCAAAGGGCATCAGCGAATTCACCGAATGAAGAAATCACAAACAAGGAAGTGAAACGGTTTAGCAAGGATGGATAAATCGATTCCGTTCTCTCCAGGGGAGAAAGTCGGGAAGAGGCATTTGAATCTGGCCTGGATCCAGTTGATCCATCAGGGAAATGGCTGGACAGGAATTGCCCCCGGGGTTCAATTCCCCCCCCCCATTGATCCTTGGCTCGGTCTCCAAACCGGAGCCCAATTTGTAACTCGTATTTTTATTTTTATTTTTTAAAAAGGAACTTTGTTGGGAAAACACACACACACACCGTCCCATTCACCTTTCATGCAACCAGGAAACCGATCAGCCACTGCCTCTTCAAAGGTTTGGGGGTTCATCCAGTTGCCCAGCTGCCCTTTGACCCCCGGGGCCGTGACGGGGATCGTGTCCCTCTGGTTCTCCGTAACGATGACCGTCCGGCTCTCCACCCTGGCGACATCCTTGGGGTCGGTTTTCGCCAGCCAGCTGCGGAAGGAAAAGGAAGGATTTCCGAATTTCGGGGGGAATGTTGGCTGTCGGCGAGCCGGACTCCAATACCCATCCTCCTCGGGGAGGATGAGAACTGGCACACTCCCCACACCCCAAGAGATACGGGAGAGGCGGCTTACCAGTTCTCGTATTTGGTCAGCGGCTTGATGACGCCTTCGGATTCTAGGAAATTCAGGATTTTGCTGTTCTCCTTCTCCGTCCCGTCGCAAATGTGAAGGCTGTCCGGCTGGCAGAGGCGCACCCCTTGCTCGACAAACTCCTGGGCCCGGCCGGAGAGTTTGGCCAAGTCGCCGTGGAGTACGCGGGGAGCGTGGGCCCAACGCACCGGCACGGTGGACCATCTCCTCAGCGAGAAGGCTCCTCGGCTGGAAAGAGGAAAGAGCGTGAAAAGAAGGGAAGAGGAAAGAGGGTGAAAAGGAAAGAGGGTTAGAAGAAGGAAAGAGAGAAGAAGAGGGTTAAAAGAAGGAAAGAGGAAAGAGAGAAGAGAGTTAAAAGAAGGAAAGAGAGAAGAGAGAAGAAGGAAAGGGTTAAAAGGAAAGAGGGTTAGAAGAAGAAAAGAGGAAAGAGAGAAGAAGGAAAGGGTTAAAAGAAGGAAAGAGGAAAGAGAGGAAGGAAAGAGGGTTAAAAAAAGGAAAGAGGAAAGAGAGAAGAAAGAAATGGTTAAAAGAAGGAAAGAGGAGAGAGAAGGAAAGAGGAAAGAGAAGAAGAGGGTTAAAAGAAGGAAAGAGGAAAGAGAGAAGGGAAGAGGAAAGAGAGAAGAAGGAAAGAGGGTTAAAAGAAGGGAAGAGGAAAGAGAGAAGAAGGAAAGAGGGTTAAAAGAAGGAAAGAGAGAAGAAGAAGGAAAGGGTTAAAAGGAAAGAGGGTTAGAAGAAGAAAAGAGGAAAGAGAGAAGAAGGAAAGAGGGTTAAAAGAAGGAAAGAGGAAAGAGAAGAAAGAAAGAGGGTTAAAAGAAGGAAAGAGGAAAGAGAGAAGGAAAGAGGGTTAAAAGAAGGAAAGAGGAAAGAGAGAAGAAGGAAAGAGGGTTAAAAGAAGGAAAGAGGAAAGAGAGAAGAAGGAAAGAGGGTTAAAAGAAGGAAAGAGGAAAGAGGGTTAGAAGAAGGGTTAAAAGAAGCCAGAAACCACCATTAGCACCTCTCCCCCCCCCCCCACAATACAGGTAGTCCTTGATTTACAACATTCCGTTGAGTGACGGAAAAAAGGGACCGAGGGCCATTTTTCACGCTTACGACTGTTCGCAGCAACCCCCTGGTCACGCGATCAAAATTCGGATGCTTGGCAACTGATTCCTATTTATGACGGCTAACTGTCCCGGGGGTCACGCGATCCCCTTTTGCGACTTTCCGACAAGCGAAGTCAAGGGGGGGGAGAAGCCGGTTTCACTTAACAACCACGTCACTGGCTTAACAACTGCAGTGATTCCTTTAACAACTGCGTCCAGAAAGGGTGGTAAAATGGAGGCAAAATTCATTTAACGCATGTCTCCCTTAACAGCAGAAAGTTTGGGGCATCACAGAAGCGGTGAATGCTTCAACACTGGAGGGTTACCTGCCTGAGCAGGGGGTTGGACTAGTTGACCTCCAAGGTCCCTTCCAACATCATCATCATCATCATCATCATCATCATCATCATTATTATTGATCATCGCACAGTCAGCCAGATGTTCAGACTGGATTTGGCATTTTGTCTACCTATCGAGTCCTTACCCAGGACCTGGGATAGGCAGATGTGGATGTTTGATGATATTACAGATATCGTCGCAGGATGGAAGCAGTTCCTAGTAAGGCTGCCTTTTGCAATTGACGAATAGCGAATTTGTCAATGCCAATGGTGTTCAAGTGGTGCTCCAGTTGTTTTGGGATTGCACCCAAGGAGCCTATGACTATTGGTACTACCTTGCTTGCTTTTGCCACAGTCTTTCTATTTCTATTTGTAGGTCTTTGTATTTTGTTATCTTCTCCAGTTCTTTCTCGTCTATTCTGCTGTCTCCAGGCACTGCCACGTCCACTATCCAGACTTTTTTGTCTTTCTTATTGACAATTGTTAAGTCTGGGGTGTTATGTTGCAGGTGCTTGTCTGTTTGAATTCTAAAGTCCCAGAGCAGTTTAATCATCATCATCATCATCATCATCATCATCATCATCACCACCACCACCACTACTACTACTACTACTACTACTACTATTATTATTGATCATCGCACAGTCAGCCAGATGTTCAGACTGAATTTGGCACTTTTGTCTACCTATCGAGTCCTTACCCAGGACCTGGGATAGGCAGATGTGGATGTTTGATGGCATTACAGATATCGTCGCAGGATGGAAGCCGTTCCTAGTAAGGCCGCCTTTTGCAATTGACTAATAGCGAATTTGTCAATGCCAATGGTGTTCTAGTGGTGCTCCAGTTGTTTTGGGATTGCACCCAAGGCGCCTATGACTATTGGTACTACCCTTGCTTGCTTTTGCCACAGTCTTTCTATTTCTATTTGTAGGTCTTTGTATTTTGTTATCTTCTCCAGTTCTTTCTCTTCTATTGTGCTGTCTCCAGGCACTGCCACGTCCACTATCCAGACTTTTTTGTCTTTCTTATCGACAATTGTTAAGTCTGGGGTGTTATGTTGCAGGTGCTTTTCTGTTTGAATTCTGAAGTCCCAGAGCAGTTTAATTTTATCATCATCATCATCATCATCATCATCATCATCATTATTATTATTATTGTGGTCCTGCCAGCCGTGGAGTTGTTGAACCGAACAACCGCAGTGCGCTCCACTCTCAAAAGCCCTGAGTCTCTTTGGCGAGAGTTGTGTCTTAATCTTGCCCAACTTTGCACTGGCTTGGAAAACCAGGATGTGAATTTTGTGCGTCCTCAAGAGAGTGAGGCAACCTCACTTGAAAGAGTTTTGTATGTGTGTGTACAAACCCAGACCGGAGGCTGCAAATGGACACGTAGAAAGGAGGATAAACCAACCAACAAACAAAAAAAACACAACTCGGCAGGCTTAGATAAACAGCCTTCGATTTAAATTTAAATCCAATTTAAGTAAACTGATCCAAGGAGAGGCAGCGAGCGCAAGAGATAGCCAGCATCTGCAAATATGCAATTTAGAAATCATTTTACTTTGTGCGTGTTCCATGTACACGCAAGAGTATTGTACAGTCTCCTTATAGTCTAATTCTGTGGTTTTTCCGTCAGAAAAACACACGATTGCAGGGTTTGGCAACTTTAAGACGGGCGGACTTCAACTCCCAGAATTCTGGGAATTGAAGTCCGCCTATCTTAAAGGGGCCAAGGTTGGAAAAAAAACACCGCATTATTGTGTTCACGAAGGTCCAGCTTTGCAACACCCTTAAAAGCACCAGAGGGCAGGACAAGGAGCAACAGATGGAAACGAATCAAGGAGAGAAGCAACCTGGAATTAAGGAGAAACTTCCTTAAGGGTGAGGACAATTAACCAGTGGAACAGCTGGCCACCAGAAGTCGGGGGTGCTCCATCACTGGAGGGTTTTAAAAGAAGAGACTGGACAGCCATTTGTCTGAAATGGGATAGGGTCTCCTGCCTGAGCAGGGGGTTGGACTAGATGACCTCCAAGGTCCCCTTCCAGCTTTATTATTATTATTCCTCCTCCTCCTCCTCCTCCTCCTTTTTAAAAAGAGACTGGATACCCACTTATCTGAAATGGCATACGGTCTCCTGCCTGAGCAGGGGGTTGGACTAGAAGACCTCCAAGGTCCCTTTCCAGCAATATTCTGATTTGTCACCCGCCAGAAGCACGATTCAGCGTTACTGCATTCTGCACATGCTCTATAAATGCACGGGCGTGTTTCAGCTTGGCCCACGTAGTTCTGATCTACGGGCCCCATCCTGAGCAAGCTGAAACGCAAGGGGGGGGGGAAACCCTGAGAAAACTGGAGGTTGGCAATAGCTAAAAAGTGTCTCCTTAATTAAATACACACAACACCAGATTTAATCTGTCTTTGGGGAGGCTTTGAGGAACAGGGGCAAAGTTTGAGATAAGACTTTGGCAGAGTTCCTCACACTGCACAATTCTCACAACGGGGTGGGGGGGGGGAAGGGAAGGGGTAGGAATCCCTAGCAGGCACCCTTTGCTCGTGGGGAAGTTTTCAGGTGGGCCTCGTGGGGGTGTCAACATTGGTATATGTCCTCCCCCCAAAATTGTTATCTCGGAGTATTATTATTTTTTTTCAGAAGAACGGAACGAGATGCACAAATTGCACACACAAATTGCCTACACCAGTACGAACACGCAGCGGCAAACCTGCCACGTTGGCAGGCCCGTTCCCAAGAGGGCGTGCAATTCCCACGCCCGCTGCTCAAGGCTGCCCACGGATCCGGGGTGCTTTTGCAGGTCGTCCTCAACTTACGACCACAAAAATTTCAGCCCCAAACTGTGGTCGCTAAGGGAGGCTTTTGTTAAGTGAGTTTTTGCCACAGTGGTTAAGTCAATCACTGCAATCGTTCATTTAGTAACCTGGTTGTTAAGCGAATCCGGTTTTCACCAGGGCGTTTTGCCCCACTTTATAACCGTTCTCGCCCCCGTTGCTAAGTGAGTCGGTGCCATTGTTATGCAAGCCACACGGCCATTAAGCGAATTTGCCTTCTCCCGTTGACTTTACTTGTCACAAGGTGACTCCGGGACGCTGCGACCGTTGTAAATATGAGTCAGTTGCCGAGCGTCTGAATTTTGATCAATCTGTCCACGGGGATACTGCGACGGTCGTAAGTGTGAAAACACGGTCATCATAGGTCACTTTTTTCAGTGCCGTCGTAACTTTGAACCGTCACTAAATGAACTGCTGTAAGTTGAGGGCTTCCTGTGTTTTTAATTTTAATTTTAATCTTGTTTTCGGGGGCCCAGCTCTAGAAGAACGCCGGACCCTTTTTTTGCCGCTCAATTGCACTCCAGAAAGTCCTGCACTTACAACAGCCCCCTTTAGCGACCGTTCAAAGTTACAACGGCACTGGGACCCTTTTTTCACCCTCACGACCGCCACAGCCTCACCCTGGGCCCGCGATCCAAAATTCAGACACTGGGGCAACCGACTCGTGTTTACGACGGTCGCAACCTCCCCGGGACTCACATCATTTCCCTTTTGCGACTTTCCGATGGGCAGAGTCAGAAATGTCGGGCTCCATTGTGGCCGTAATTCGAGGACTCGCAGGCTGTATAGGGCACGCTGAGCCGTGACACTCGTTTCCTGCCCTCCAGGATCTTCGGAAGGGGGAGGAATCCACGCCACGGATCTGCTGGGACCGGTCGTGCTTGCAACCACTCCTTGCACGCCGGATCCTGGTTTAGCAGCGAGCTGTCGTCGTCGTCCTTCCTCCCGTTCCCATTGGCTGCCTGCCCGGGAGGGACGCAGGTTTGGCCAGGCACCAAGAAACCAAGTTAAGAGCAAGGGGCATCGGGTGGACTTTCACCCCAGGCAAACAGCTCCACTGCAAACGAGACCGTGTTCCACGGCAAGCGGGCTGATTCCTGAGATCCAGGAACATGTTGTTCCCAGTTTAACCAGAATTCCCGTATACCCCCCCCCTTCGTGAATTAAAAGGAAGCTGGCATCCCGCCACGCTTTGCAATTACACACAATGCTTCAGGGCAGAGGGGATCTGTTCTGCTGGCGTCTTCCTTCGCAGGCTGCCGCCGTTTGATTTTTTTTTTCGCAGGAGGATACACAGGCCGTCCTCAAGTTACGACCGCAACGGAGCCTCAGGTTTACGTGGCTAAGCGAGAAATCGGTGCACGGAGTTTTGGCCCCGTTTGACGATCCTCCTTGTCGCGTCCTTAAGCGATTCAGTGCCGTTGTTCAGTCAACCACTTAACACAAGGTTGTTAAGCCAATCTGGCTTTCCCCCCTCATGAGGAGATTGTAAAAGGGGACGCCGTGACCGTCGTAAATATGAATCACTTGCCGAGCGTCTGTTGTAAGCCGAGGACTGCTTGTAAAATTTTGTGGATGGCTCTTTCGCCTTTGCAGCTAGGCCCTTTACAAGCCGTCCTCGACTTACAACGGTTCACAAGCGCCCTGGAAAAAGGGGACTTATGACCGTGTTTCACACTTACGACCGCTGCAGCATCTCCCACGGTCACGTGATGAAAAATCAGACACTTCGCAACCGACTCGTATTTACGGCGGGGATCACGCGATCCCCATTTGCAGCCTTCTGACAAGCCGAGCCAACGGGGGAAGCCAGATCCACTTAACGACCGTGTGATTCCCTTAGCAACCACGGGGATTCACTTAACAACGGTGGCAAGAAAGCTCGTCAAATGGGGCAAAAGGCACTTCACCACTGTCTCGCTTAGCAACGGAAATTTTGGTCGCAAGTGGGGGACTATCTGCACGTAGGGCCCCTTAAACGGAGAGTGGGGGATCCATTCTCGTGGCAGTCTTCGCAGGCCACGGATTTTTTTTTTTTGGCAACAGGATATAAATCTTGTCAAGGGATTTACGTTAAAGCGTTTATGGGGGGAAAAAAACACAGGACAGCTGAGGAGGAAAAAAATTGACTCAGATAGAAGTCAGTTAGATAGGATTAGCTCAACCTGAGCAACCTGAAGCGGGGCAGACTTCAACTCCCAGAATTCCTGAGACAGAATGGGGATTAGAACCCTGAGCCGCTTTATGAGAGATGGACTTCAACTCCCAGAATTCCTGAGGCAGAATGGGGATTAGAACCCTGAGCTGCTTTATGAGAGATGGACTTCAACTCCCAGAATTCCTGAGGCAGAATGGGGATTAGAACCCTGAGCTGCTTTATGAGAGATGGACTTCAACTCCCAGAATTCCTGAGGCAGAATGGGGATTAGAACCCTGAGCTGCTTTATGAGAGATGGACTTCAACTCCCAGAATTCCTGAGGCGGAATGGGGATTAGAAACCTGAGCCACTTTATGAGAGATGGACTTCAACTCCCAGAATTCCTGAGGCAGAATGGGGATTAGAAACCTGAGCCACTTTATGAGAGATGGACTTCAACTCCCAGAATTCCTGAGGCAGAATGGGGATTAGAACCCCGAGCAACTTGAAGAAGGGTGGACTTCAGCTCCCAACATTCCCCAGCCAGCATGGGGATTAGAAACTTGAGTTAAGTTTAAGAAGAGTGGTGATCAACTCCCAGCTGGCTGGGGAATTCTGGGAGTTGAAGTCCACCCCTCTTCAAGTTAATCAGGTGGAGAAATACTGAATTAGCAACTGTAAAAGGAGACCACCAGGAAATATTTTGGCGCTACATTCTGTTCAAGAGTCAAAAAAACATTGCAGAAGACTGAGGCACACCCTTGGCCAGAAGATGATGATGATGATGATGATTATTATTATTATTATTAAATTAATTAATTAAGATGACACATCTGTGCAACCAGCTCGCCCCCGAAAGAGACATTTATTTCCTTTGCAAATTTCATACAGCCCATTAGGATCGCCCACTGAATTGAAGCATTAGGAAAGCCCCAATTGCAGGGCGCAAAGGTCTTCCGGACAGGTTCTGCAACATTGGTGCCTCTTCGACCCATTTTACAGCCTGGGAAACTGAGGCTCGACAGCCTCCCCCCCTCCTGTTCTTCCCTGCTCCACTTGGCTGGCTATATTTTTCTCTCTCTCTCACTTTTAAAACAAAGTTTTTGTTGTTTTCCCCTCTCCAAAGATTGCACAACTGCCTTGGCTAGGAATTTTGCAGCCAAAGTGTACTTCGGCTGCAGATGACAATGTCCAAGTTGGGCCATCGCCTTTGTGTAGTTTTGTGTCCAAATGCCACACCGCGGATGAGGGCGAAGACTAAGATTTTAGGCGCAAGCAAACCCACCCACCCCCCAAAGTCATAACTTACGGGGTTCAAACTGAGTGCAAAGGAATTTGGGTGCAAAGCTGAGGTGGCAGGGTGAAGAGTCGTTTGTGTGTGTGTTTGTTTGTGTGTGTGTGCGCGCGCGCGTGGGTGTAAATGGCGCGAGAGGGACGAGGAGAAGAAGAAGGAAGTCAAAGTATCTTCCGGCTTTTATATCCAACCCAGATTAACTGTATCCAAACTGGAGAATCATTGCAAAGAAAATCATTTTGAACAAGAGGAGGAGAGCTGACAAGACTTTAGGAATGAATTTGTGGGTGAAAGGTTACGAAAGAGGGGGGGGCTAGTCCCTGGTGAGGAGGGTGACGTGGAGAAGAAGGGAGGCTGAGCGGTTGTAGCAAACCGAGCGGGCATTTCTTTAAAAAAACAAAACAAAACAAAAAAAACAGCCAGATGTACAGACAGCAAACCGGAACAATCTAGCTTCCAGTTCTCTCCTTCGGGGCTATTCACCTATTCACACAACCCCGGGTTTTCTCCCTGCACCCTCAACTTTTCTGAGACCTGCCTACAGCACCCAGCAGCGGGGAGGGAGGAGAGCGGAGCATGCAAAGAGGGCAGAAGCTGGGAAAATAGGCAAGGAAGGAGGCCAGCTGGGCAAGTGAGAAGGGGAGGTAGGAGGTCAGGTCGAGGGAGGACGGGGGGGGGCAAGAAGCCCCTGAAATGAGGAGTGGGGGGGGGCAAGGTGCCAGAAAGGACACTGGCAGACCTTCTGGATCCTACCGGACATCACAACATTGTTGTGCCCATTTCACAGGCAGCAAACTGAGGCTGCAGCACAGAGGAGGGAGGGAAGGAAGGAAGGAAGGAGGAAGGAAGAAGGGACGGAGGGAGGGAGGGAAGGAAGGGAGGAAGGAAAGAAAGGAAAAAGGCAGGCAGGAAGGAAGGAGAAAGAGGGAGGAAAGGAAGAAAGAGAGGGGGGGAAGGAAGAAGAAAGGGAGGGAGAAATTGGGGAAAGAAGTAAGGAAGGAGGGAGAAAGAGGGAAGGAAGGAAGAAAGAGAGAGAGGGGGGGAAGATAGAAGAAAGGGAGGGAGAAATTGGGTAAAGAAGGAAGGAAGGAGGGAGAAAGAGGGAGGGAAGGAAGAAAAAGACAGGGGGAGGGAAGGAAGAAGAAACGGTGGGAGAAATTGGGGAAAGAAGGAGGGAGGGAGGGAAGGAAGGAAAGAGGGAGGGAAGGAGGAAGGAAGGAAAGAAGAAAGGAAAGGACGGAGGGAGGGAGGGAAGGAGGAAGGAAAGAAGGAAGGAAGGAAGAAGGGACGGAGGGAGGGAGGGAAGGAAAGTAGGAAGGAAAGAAGAAAGGAAGAAGGAAGGAAAAAGGCAGGGAGGACGGAAGGAGAAAGAGGGAGAGAAGGAAGAAAAAGAGAGAGAGGGAAGGAAGGAAGAAGGAAAGGAGGGAGAAATTGGGTTAAGAAGGAGGGAGGGAGGAAGGGAAGGAAGGAAGGAAGAAAGAGAGAGGGAAGGAAGGAAGAAGGGACGGCGGGAGAAATTGCGGAAAGAAGGAAGGAAGGAGGGGCGAAAGGAAGGACAGCAGTCTGACCCGGGTCAAGCGCGCCGTCTGAACCAGGCAGATCTGCACGCAGCGCAGCAATGCCAGCAAACCGCGGGACCCCCCCCTCCGCTCTGCCCACCCCCGGGAGGATGCAAGCGAGCGGGGGGGGGAGGCGAGGGGACCCCCGAAAGAGGGAGGGGGCGCTTGGCTCACCCCACGATCCGCGTGTAGGGCGCCGGCATCGCGTCCCCCGGATCTGCAGCAGCAGCAGCCCGCGCGGCTCCGGCTGGCGCGGGGCGTCGGGGCGCCGGGTTAAGAAGGCGAGGGCTGGGCAGGCAGGGCCGGGCCGGGCCGGGTCGGGCGGGGAGGCGCGAAGCCCGGCCCGGGCTCCGGAGCCCGCCCGCCCGTCTCATAGGCTGCCCGGGCCAGGCCCCCCGCCGGCCCCCCTCCCCGCGCACGGCGGCCGCGTCGGCATCTGATGTAACCCCGCCCGCCTCTTGCTCGGCGATCGCGCTCCGGAAAAGGGGGACTCCTGCCCACGTGCAGAGGGCAGGGCGCCTGTCTCCGCCAATACAGGCAGCCCTCGACTTAGGGCCGCGAATGAGCGATCTCACCAAAGGAAAGGAGAAAAGTCAGGTTCTGCATTTAGGCGAGGAAGCAGAACAGAACAGAACAGAATAGAAATATAGAATAGAAAAGAAATACAGAATACAATACAATACAATACAATAGAAATACAGACTAGACTAGACTAGACTAGAATAGAATAGAATATGTGGAATTAGAAGGAATAGAATAGAATATATGGAATTAGAATAGAAATAAGGAATAGAATAGAATAGAATAGAATAAAGTGAAGAATAGAATACAATAGATAGAATAGAATTACAGAATAGAAATACAGAATAGAATAGAATAGAAATACAGAATAGAATAGAATAGAATAGAATAGAATTGAAAATATGGAATATAATAGAATAGAATAAGAAATAGAATAGGATAAGGTAGAATAGAATAGGAATAAGAAGGGTAGAATAAGAATAAAATAGAATAAGGAATAGAATAGAATAGAATAGAATAGAATAGAATAGAATAGAATAGAATAGAATAGAATAGAATAGAATAGAATAGAAGCGGTGAATGAGCAACATTGGAAGTTTTTAAGAAGAAACTGGACAGCCATTTGTCAGAAATGGCATAGGGTTTCCTGCCTAAGCAGGGGGTTGGACTAGATGACCTCCAAGGTCCCTTCCAACTTTATCATCATCATCATTATTATTATTAGAATAGAATAGAGTAGAGTAGAGTAGAATAGAATAGAATGGAATGGAAATACAGAATAGAATAGAATAGAATAGAATACAATAACAGACTTGGAAGGGACCTTGGAGGTCATCTAGTCCAACTACCTGCTCAGGCAGGAAACCCTATACCATTTCAGACAAATGGTTCTCCAATCTTTCCTTAAAAACAGCAAGTGTTGGATCTTGGAGTCCTAGTGGACGATCACTTAAGCATGAGCCAACCGTGTGCAGCAGCTGCCAAAAAAGCCAACACAGTGCTGGGCTGCATTAACAGAGGGATGGTATCAAGATCATGGGAAGTGTTAATGCCACTTTACAAGGCCTTGATAAGGCCACACTTGGAATACAGCATCCAGTTTGGGCCGCCACGATGTTAAAAAAAGATGTTGAGACTCTAGAAAGAGTGCAGAGAAGAGCAACAAAGAGGATTAGGGAACAATTAACCAGTGGAACAGCTGGCCTTCAGAAGTTGTAGGCGCTCCATCACTGGAGGTTTTTAAGAAGAGACTGGACAGCCATTTGTCTGAAGTGGTCTAGGGTCTCCTGCTTGAGCCGGGGGTTGGACTGGAAGACCTCCAAGGCCCCTTCCCACGCTCTTCTGATTGAGGATTACCTGTAACTCCCAGCATCCTTCTTTGAAAATTAAAATGAGGAAGATGGGGAAGGAGAAGAGAAAGGAACAACAGGGCGGGTGGTTTGGTAGAAGATTAAGCAAAGATCAGCGGTGGTCAACCACGGCCGCTTTATGACTCGTGGACTTCAACTCCCAGAATTCCTGAGCCAATTGGCTCAGGAATTCTGGGAGTTGAAGTCCACGAGTTATAAAGGGGCCGTGGTTGACCACCCCTGGCTTTGATGATCTTCAGGGAATCAGGACAGCCCTCAACTTGCCAACTGTTCATTCTGTGACTGTTCAAATTGTTGAAAAATAGTGACAACTGTCTCACTTAGCAACGGAAATTCGGGGTCGTAAGTAAAGGACTGCCTTGGACCGACCATGTGATGGCTGTTTTGGTGCTGCTGATGAGCCCAGTCGCGTCATGATTCGCTTAACAATCCCATCGCTTAGTGACAGGAGTTCCGGTCCCGATTGTCATAAACCAGGGGTAGGCAACCTTGGCTCTTTTATGACTCGTGGACGTCAACTCCCAGAATTCCTGAGCCACCATGGCTCAGCTTGGAAACCTCTCCCTTTCTCCTCAGCATGGCTGGCTCAGGAATTCTGGGAGTTGAAGTCCACGAGTCCTCAAGGGAGCCATAGTTCCCCCATGCTGGCTCAGGAATTCTGGGAGTTGAAGTCCACGAGTCATAAAAGAACCAAGTTTGCAGACCCCTCAGTTAGAGGAACATATGAAAGCATAATTAATGTTAATTAATGTAGACTTTATTAGTTTAGAGCAGGGGTAGGCAACCTTGGCTCTTTTATGACTCGTGGACTTCAACTCCCAGAATTCCTGAGCCAGCCTGGCTCAGCTTGGAAACCTCCCTTTCCCCTCAGCGTGGCTGGCTCAGGTATTCTGGGAGTTGAAGTCCACCAGTCACGAGGGGGCCATAGTTCCCCCATGCTGGCTCAGGAATTCTGGGAGTTGAAGTCCACGAGTCCCGAGGGGGCCATAGTTCCCCCATGCTGGCTCAGGAATTCTGGGAGTTGAAGTCCACCAGTCATGAGGGGACCATAGTTCCCCCATGCTGGCTCAGGAATTCTGGGAGTTGAAGTCCACCAGTCATGAGGGGGCCATAGTTCCCCCATGCTGGCTCAGGAATTCTGGGAGTTGAAGTCCACGAGTCATGAGGGGACCATAGTTCCCCCATGCTGGCTCAG
Source organism: Crotalus tigris (assembly GCF_016545835.1). Lineage (NCBI taxonomy): Eukaryota > Metazoa > Chordata > Lepidosauria > Squamata > Viperidae > Crotalus > Crotalus tigris. The sequence goes on from NW_024096569.1 coordinate 3,134,064, forward strand.
GAATTCTGGGAGTTGAAGTCCACCAATCATAAAAGAGCCAAGGTTGCCTACCCCTATCATAAACGGAGGAGTACTTTTACGGTTCTGGCCCAAATATTCAAATTCAAAGAAATTTCCAAAGAGTTTTGCTCAAAGACCCCCCCACCCCCACCCCCTTAAGCGGGCCGTCTGAACAAGGAAATGATAAGCAGCGATAGACTGCCCCTGTCTAGGGAGGCTCTACTAAGGCTCATGTAGAAATTCACTTCCAGGCTAAATCTTTTTTTTTTTTTTTCCCTTCCTTTGGAACGGTTTAACGATCTCCTCCAGGATTTCCAAAGTCACTTAAGGCAAGATTTTTTTAACCGAAATACGAAGCTCGGCCCTGTTGCTTGGGCCAGGTTTGCCGTGACAAAAATAAGAGAGAAAGAGATAACCGTGATCCCCTTTGATCTCTTGATTCAACAATGCCAAAGTACAGCAAACAAACTTCTTCCTAAGCAGGATATTTTTTTGTGCACGGTTTCAAACAAGCCCAGTCCAGAAAAACAGAACAGGGGCCGTTGGGCGGGCGGACGTCACGGAGATGGGCAAAGTCTACAAACGCCAGAGGACATTTCTGGCCATGTTTATGGAGTTCTGTGCGAAGCAGACGGAGACCCTGTGGCCCAGCGGTAAATCCCAGGGTGTTTACTTCCAAAATGTCCTTGGGTTGACCACCATAAATGGGTCATGGAGTGAAGGGGGTGAGCAAAACCGTGAGGCCGCCCAGAGTCCTTTGCGGAGATGGGAGGCTGTAGAAATCACAATCAAATCAAATCAAAAATATCGGGAAGGGAAGAGCCCCATGAAAACCAGAAAATCTACGAGGATTCGGCATGGTCCCAATCTCACATGGAATAGAACAGAACAGAACAGAACAAAATAGAATAGAAATGGAATAGAGTAGAGTAGAATAAAATAGAATAGAAATGGAATAGAGTAGAGTAGAGTAGAATAGAATAGAGTAAAATAATAATAATGGAATGGAATAGAATAATAATAATAGAATAGAATAATAATAGAACAGAATAGAATAATAACAAAACAGAATAGAATAGAATAGAACAGAACAGGACTAGACTAGACTAGAATAGAATAGAATAGAAATGGAATAGAGTAGAATAAAATAGAATAGAAATGGAATAGAGTAGAGTAGAATAGAATAATAGAGTAAAATAATAATAATGGAATGGAATAGAATAATAATAATAGAATAGAATAGAATAATAATAATAGAACAGAGTAGAATAATAACAAAACAGAATAAAGTAGACTAGAATAGAACAGAACAGAACAGGACTAGATTAGACTAGACTAGACTAGAATAGAATAGAATAGAATAAAAATAAGGAATATAATAGAATTAGAATTAGGAAATGGGGAATAGAATAGAATAGAATAGAATAGAATAGAATAGAATAGAATAGAAATAAGGAATATAATAGAATTAGAATTAGGAAATAGGGAATAGAGTAGAATAGAATAGAGTAGAATAGAATAGAATAGAATAGAATAGAATAGAATAGAATAGAATAGAACAGAATAACAGAGTTGGAAGGGACCTTGGAGGTCTTCTAGTCCAGCCCCCTGCTCAAGCAGGAGACCCTCTATCATTTCAGACAAAGTGGCTGTCCAGTCTCTTCTTAAAAACCTCCAGTGATGAAGGACCCACAATTTCTGGTGGCAAGCTGTTCCACTGGTTAATTGTCTTCATTGTTAGGAAGTTTCTCCTTAATTCCAGGTTGCTTCTCTCCTTGGGTAGTTTCCATTTGCCTTCTGGTGCTTTGGAGAATAATTGGACCCCCTCTTCTTTGTGGCAGCCCCTCAAACACCAGAAGACTGCTGTCATGTCTCCCCTACTTCTTCTTTTCTTTAGACTAGCCAAACCCAAGTCCCGTAGCCGTTCTTCTTCCTATGTTTTAGTCTCCAGGCCTTGGGTCCTCTTAGTTGCTCTTCTCTGAACTTTTTCCAGGCGGAAAGGAAAACTTTTTCCATCTTTTCTCACGGGAGGTTAACAGCCTTCGCAAGGTTAAAATACGTGGACTTCAATTCCCAGAATTGCACTAGATAATTTTGACTGGTTTTAAGCCAGCTCGGATGCATCATTTCTTCAGCTAGGTGGGTGATCTGTCAGAACAAACACGCCTGCAGAAATATACCTATTTTTCGGCTTCTGAATTTGAGCCCTCAACCATTTTTTTGCAATTTTCGTTCCCAAGCAATTCAGTGACCTTTCGAAGAGGGGGAAATAAGTAAGTGTTTAAAGAAATGAAGAAATGTATCTCTTGCCTGCAGATTCACACAGACACAACGAGAAGGGAACGCGTCCCATGATTTAGATACAGGAAGCAAGTCGCAAGACAGCCTCTGAACATGTGCAGAGTGCTCAGGTGTGATTGTGAAGGAAAAAGAAATCAGGCATTTAGCATCCAAGCTTCTCAGCTGGAAGAAGTCAGTTCCAGAATATTTGAACCCCTGCGCCACTGTTTCTCTTATCTCAGCAACTGTGTGGACTTCAACTCCCAGAATTCCTTGCCAGCACAGTTGAATTCTGGGAGTTGAAGTCCACATATCTTAAAAATTGTCCAAATTGAGAAACTTTTCCTTACGTTTTCTACTCTAGAAATTAGGAATTTTGATTGTACGGTGTTTTGTTGTTTTTTTTAATTAAAAAACCAGTTTAAACCATTCTGATTTGTTTGACATTTTCGCTTCTTCCCTGTCCCTTGTTCATTTTAAGCTTTTGAATTCTGGAAAAGGGGTAAATACGGACAGACTTTTTTTTTTTTGTGGGTTTCGTACAATACAGGTAGTCCTCGACTTACGGCTGCAATTGAGCTCACAATTTCCGTTGCTAAGCGAGTTTTGCCCCATTTTACGACCTCTCTTCCCACGGTGGTTAAGGGAAAAACAGTTACAAGTCCTTTTTTTCCAGTTCCTGTTGTAAAGTCACTAAACGAATGGTTATAAATCGAGGACTTACCTTTATTAAATTACGATTGGAATTTAGTACTATGGAAACACTATGGATTGTGTGCAGTGCAGCCTCTGGCCACTAGGTGGCAATGTCAGCTTATACAGTAGAATGAAGCCAGTTTGGCACAGATTTTAATGTTTTTTTATACCTGTTTTCCTCATCCATTGCTGGGTGCCTGTGTGTTATGGAATCTGTAGTCCACCACATCCACAAAGCATACAACTCCAGAAGGCTCAATTCATGGCGAATGGAATATTTCCTTTGCTGGTCTTGATGGGGAAAGCTGCATGCATCCTTTTGCAAAACTCCCAGGCAGGCTGAGAAATTTGGGGAGCTGAAGTCCAGAAGCATTCAAAGTCCTCAGGTTTTGGGGATCCCTGATCTCCATGATGGCATGGAAGGGGGACTCATCAGATTTGCAGATGGCACCAAGCTGGGGTGAGCGGAATAGCCAACCTCCCAGAAGAAAGGCTTAAGACACAGAAGGATCTTGACAGACTGGGCCCTAGCTAAGAAAATGAAATTCAACGGTGAAAAAAGTCAGGTTCTACATTTAGGTGAGAAAAACCACAAATGCACAGGTATAGAATAGGGGGTACCTTGCTCAATAGTAGCAACTGTGACAGGGATCTCGGAATCCTAGTGGACAATCCCTTAAATAGGAGCCAGCTGTGTGCTGCAGCTGCCAAAAAGGCCAACACAGTTCTAGGCTGCATTAACAGAGGGATAGAATCAAGATCACGGGAAGTGTTGATACCACTTTACAATGCCTGGGTAAGGCCACACTTGGAATACGGCATCCAGTTTTGGTCACCACGATGTAAAAAAGATGTTGAGACTCTGGAAAGAGTGCAGAGAAGAGCCACGAAGATGATCAGGGGGCTGGAGGCTAAAACATATAAGGAACGGTTGCTGGAAGTGGGGATGTCTAGTTTAAGGAAGAGAAGGACGAGGGGGGACATGATAGCAGTATTTCAATAACTCAGGGGCTGCCCCAAAGAAGAAGGAGTCAAGCTATTCTCCAAAGCGCCTGAAGGCAGGACAAGAAGCAACGGATGGAAACTAATCAAGGAGAGAAGCAACCTGGAATTAAGGAGAAACTTCCTAACAGTGAGGACAATTAACCAGTGGAACAACTTGTCTCCAGAAGCTGTGAATGCTCCAACCCTGGAAGTTTATAAGAAGAGACTAGACAGCCATTTGTCTGAAGTGGTATAGGGTCTCCTGCTTGAGCAGGGGGCTGGACTAGAAGACCTTCACGATCCCTTCCAACTCTATTATTCTGAACGGGATATGTCTAATCTAAAAAGAGAAGGATTAGGGGTGACATGATAGCTGTCTTCCAATATCTGAGGGGCTGCCCCAAAGAAGAGGGGGGGTCAACCTATTCTCCAAAACAGGACAAGAAGCAACAGATGGAAACTAACCAAGGAGAGAAGCAACCTGGAACTAAGAGGAAACTTCCTAGCAGTTAGAACAATTAACCAGTGGAACAACCTGCCTCCAGAAGCTGTGGGTGCTCCATTACTGGAGTGTTTTAAGAAGAGACTGGACAGCCATTTATCTGAAATGGGACTGTTTGGGGTCTCCTGCTTGAGCAGGGGGCTGGACTAGATGACCTCCGAGGCCCCTTCCCACCCAATTATTCTATGTTCTATACTTGCTGAGGTCGGGGTATTCTGGGAGTTGAAGTCCACCCATCTGAAAGTTGCTGAGTTTGAAAACCAGGGGGGAAAGCATCCAGCAGTTTGCACAACATGTTGTAATGTTTCTCCCCCACTGCACACGGGGGGGGGGGTTAACCCTCTTGTTTTCTCCGATTTACATTTGTACGGCTGATCTCTCAACGGAGAATTTGATTGCCTCCAGTGCTGGAGAGAAAGAAGCTTTCCTAAGAAAGGCATCTGACTCACAAGCATATGCTGAAGAAATTTCATAGTTCAGAAGTTCTGCTTTCCCTGTTTCTTCCAATCCTAGCCTTGGAAAGGGCCCTTGAGGTCATCCAGCCCAGCCCACAGACGTGACAAAAGATCGACACAGAGAAAACGGTTCCACGTCGCCTTTTGAACTCATTGGCGGGGTCAGAAAGTGTGCCTCGCACCAATGTCACCCGACTGAATTGGAATTCTCAGCTGTAACCCCCAAATCCCATCTTTGCACAATTGTCTTTGTGCAATTATTATTATTATTATTATTTAAAAAAAAATCTCCTGAAGAACATGATTTTAACCAACCAAGTGCAAATCTGCTAGGCAGCAATTTTTTTTATTGATTTGTTATTGTGTAGATGTCTTTATTTACCACCCTGAAGTCTGGGAGTGCTGAGAGAGAGGGAGAAAGAGATCTCAGCAATATCTTTTGTTAAAGGAGAAACCAAGAGGAGACAGAGATCCTTGAGGTCATCCAGTCCAACCCCTGCTCAGATGAACGTGTCTGAGACGAGAAGGTTGTCCAAGCTCTCTTTGAACACCACCAGCATGTGAAGGAAATGAACTTCCTCTTTTCAACGTTAGCTTCATTTCTCAAACTGTTTTTTTGCTTTTTCAATTTACTTTTCTAATATACCGTGGAATTCGTCTTCTTGTTATTTAATTCTAATTTTTTTTTCTCACGTAGTCTAAAGTCTGGAGTGATGGAGGTCTTACCTAGTGTTTCTCAAGCTTGGCTGCTTTAAGACAGATGGACTTCAACTCCCAGAATTCCACAGCCAGCCATGCTGAGTAGGGAATTCTGGGAGTTGACGTTCACCCGTCTTAAAGGGGCCAACGTTGAGGAACACTCTCTTAGAATCTTCTCCTTGACATCCTTTGGGGATGAGTTATTTATAATAACAATAAAAGTTGGAGTCTAGATAAATAAATAATAAACATATCAAAAGTGCTCTGGTCTGAGATTTATTGCCACCTTCCTAAGCTACTGCCGCTGAGTGCTACCCTGACTGCTTCTTGTTTCACAGAATAACAGAGTTGGAAGGGACATTAGAGGTCATCTAGTCCAACCCACCTGCTCAGGCAGGGAGCGCTATACCATTTCAGACAAATAGCTGTCCAGTCTCTTCTTAAAAACTTCCAGTGTTGCTGCATTCACCGCTTCTGGAGGCAGGTGGTTCCACTGGTTAATTGTTCTAACAGTCAGGAAGTTTCTCCTTAGTTCCAGGTTGCTTCTCTCCTTGGTTAGTTTCCATCTGTTGCTTCTGGTCCTGCCTTCAGGGGCTGACCCCCCCCTCTTCTTTGGGGCAGCCCCTCAAATATTGGAACGCTGCTATCATGTCCTTCTTTTCACTAGACATACCCTAGTTCCTTTTTTCCCCATCCAGGTAATTAAAGAAAACAACACAGGGGCAAAGAGGCTGACCTCGGCCTTAAGGCCACCAGTTCGAATCCTCCTAGGCCAGTGTTTCTCAACCTTGACAATTTTAAGGCATGTGGACTTCAACTCCCAGAATTCCACAGCCAGCAATGCTGGCTGTGGAATTCTGGGAGTTGAAGTCCACATGCCTTAAAATTGTCAAGGTTGAGAAACACTGGCCTAGGCCCTCAGCCCAAACGGGCTTCCCTTTGCTTTCTCCCTGCTCCCAGTTCCTCATTTCTGCTTGCTGAATTGTGCAAGCCTCCCGTTTCTTCTCTTATCCAGTGAGGTCAACCGAGTCTCTGGAGGAGACATCACGAGTGGGTCAGCTGAGCTGACTGGACACCCTCACTCCCCCCCATTCCAGAAGACCAGCTGCCTCCTTCTGCAAAACAGATGGTGAACCACACACTTCCTGAAAGTGCTACAGCTGGCAAACACCCACCCTGCCCCTTTGCAAAAATAAAATAAAATAAAATAAAAAGAAATCCGTACTGCATCAGCAAAACGACAGTGATTCTGGACCAAGTGATGCTGTAGCCTGCTTGCTTACGCTAAAAGGAGCATTGTGGAATCTTTGGTAGCGTGAACTGTACTGGGTACCGAACCTCTGAGCATGGGCTAAATGCTCCCCCTACAGGAGAATCACCTTGAGGGACGGGAGGAAGAGCTACAGGCTGGCCCAGCGCTTCTCAACCTTAGTAATGTTTAAGATGGGTGGACTTGACTCCCAGAATTCCTCAACCAATATGGGAGTTAGGAACCTAAGATGGGTGGACTTCAACTTCCAGAGTTCCTCAGCCAACATGGCTGTTAGTATCCTTAGTAACTTTAAGATGGGAGGACTTCAACTCCCAGAATTCCCCAGCCCACATGGCTGTTAGTATCCTTAGTAACTTTAAGATGGGAGGACTTCAACTCCCAGAATTCCCCAGCCAACATGGCTGTTAGTATCCTTAGTAACTTTAAGATGGGAGGACTTCAACTCCCAGAATTCCCCAGCCAACATGGCTGTTAGCAACCATGGCAACTTGAAGATGGGTGGACTTCGACTCCCAGAATTCCTCAGCTAGCATGGCTGGTTGGGAAATTCTGGGAATTGAAGTCCACCTAACTCCAAGTTGCTGAGGGATTGTGGGAAATGCACAACACTGAATGTCCACTTCTTTCAAACAGAGCACACTAATATTGGAGATTTAGGGCCGCTGTTAGCTGTAATGTGGAACATATATAGGTAGTCCTCGGCTGACGACCACCATTTTTAAGTGAAGTTTTTACAATCCTTTTTACGATCTTTCTTGCCACAGGGGTTAAGCAGGGGTAGGCCACCTTGGCTCTTTTATGACTGGTGGACTTCAACTCCCAGAATTCCTGAGCCAGCCATGCTGAGGAAAAATGGAGAGGTTTCCATGCTGAGCCATGCTAGCTCAGGAATTCTGGGAGTTGAAGTCCGCCAGTCATCAAGGCAGCCATAATCCCCTCATGCTGGCTCAGGAATTCTGGGAGTTGAAGTCCACGAGTCATAAAAGAGCCAAGGTTGCCTACCCCTGGATTGAGGGAATCACTGCAGTCGTTAAGCAAGTATCACGGTTGTTAAGTGAATCCGGCTTCCCCCATTGGCTATCTGAATTTTGATCACCTGACCCCGGGGCTGCCGCAACGGTCGTTAAGTGTGAAAAAAATAGTTGTAGGTCACTTTCTTCAGAGCCGTTGTCACCTTGAAAGGTCACTAAAGGAACTGTCGTAAGTTGGAGGACCATCTGCAATCTTAACAAGGAGCTAAATATTGAGATTATCAAAGTGTCAATTCCACATTGGTCAATTGCATTCCAGTCCTCATTCTGCTTCTCCTCCCCCCCCCCCCCGGTGAAAATTTACTTTAAAAAGCTCTGCCTATTCTCAGTGTGGCTAATTTCTCTTTCAGCTTCCGATGAATCTCTGGATCTTTTCGGGGTGACCAGTCTCCTGCTTAAGCAAGGGGTTGGACTAGATGACCTATAAGGTCCCTTCCAACTCTGCCTATTCTATTGTATTCTATTGTATTCTGTTCATTGTATTCTGGTGTGGTCTGATCCGGTCCATTCCATTCTATTCCTTATTTCTATTCTATTCCTTATTCCTTATTTTTATTTCTATTCTATTCTATTCCTTATTTCTATTCCATTCTATTCCTTATTTCTACTCTACTCTACTCTATTCTACTCTACTCTACTCTACTCTACTCTACTCTATTCTTTTCTACTCTACTCTATTCTATTCTATTCCATATATTCTATATAAGGCAGATAAGGAGGGAGACCCAGGTGTCACAGTATTGAATAACTGGAGGTTGTATAAATGTTTATAGAAGTATATACCGAGAAGGTTAGATAAATAGAAGTATTAATCTTATTGTATATAATACAGATAGGGAAATTTGGAGAGAGGAGTTGCTCGGACATTACCCCTGAATTGTATCTGAAGAGGGATGAGAGGGAAGAAAGGAGAGAGAAAAGAGTAAAGGAGGGGAGAAGGAAGTAGGAAGGTTGGAGGAGAAGAGGAGAAGTGGGGAGAAAGGGGAGGAGAATGGTGAAGGAGAGGAAGAAGAGGGAAGTAGGGAAGAGAAGAAAGGGAGAAAGAAGGTAGAGAAGAAGAGTGGGGATACGGTGAAAGGGGAAATGGGCGAGCAACACCAAAAGCCAGGTGTATGTATTTATTTCATTTTATTAAAAGTATCTTATATATGAATGTAAAAAGAATGTATGTTAACATCTGATAAATATCACGGTATATGTATGGGGGGAGAATTTGGAAAAATAAAAAATAATTAAAAAAAAAAAAAGGAAAGCTCCAGACAGTTCCTCTGCACATCCTCTGGATGTGTCCAAAACCACTTTGTGCTGAGTCAGGGAAGAAAGTGTTAGATGGGGGTGCTGAGTCATTTTTCGGTCTGGATGCAACCTGGTTGGGGCACGCTGGTTCCTCTCTCAGAAGGGTGGAACTGAAAGCAGTTCCACCCTTCTGAGAGAGGAACCAGCGTGGCCCAAACCAGGTTGCATCCATATATTGGGGGCCTGTGTCATGCCTCACTGCCCGGACACCAAAATAGAAACAACTGAGAACATCGGAAAAAGAAAAAAAAAAATATTCAGGATTATTATCTCAGCCTTTTAACCAGCCGTTAAGAGTGAGCACCCCGCTATTTTTATGACTTTGCAAAATCCATTCCAGGGACTGACGCTTCTGAACGGAACATCTTTGCTGACCCGTAAAAAATAAGCAGCTTCTGAGGCCCAGCATTGATTTTCTGCGTTGGTCTCTAAGGTCCCCGTTCAATTGTTTTATTTATTTGCAACTTACCCTTGTTATTTTTACATTAACACAAGGCGGGGAGCATATCCAGGGCATCTTCCCCTTCCTATTTTCCTCGCAACAGAAACCCTGTGAGGTGGGTTGGGCTGATTTGGCCCTAAGTCAGCAGCCGACTTTCACGGCTAAGGCAGGACTAGAACTCCCAGTCTCCTGGGGATTGGCTTAAAGCAGTGGTTCTCAACCTTTTTAAGGCCACTACCCCCAACCAGTCGTAAGTCGAGGACTACTAAACCGGTCGTAAGTCGAGGACTACTCAACTGGTGCAGCACCGTTTGCAGAATGGGGCTTTTGGCGGGCTCAGCAGGGCAGAGGCAGCCTGGACAATTCCTATTGGCTTTGGAAAGCCAATAGAATTAGACTCTATTCAAGAGAGTCTACTCTATTGGCTTTCAAAAGCCAATAGAAGAAAAGGGAGTAGCACAGCTAAGGAAAAGGGGGAAAAAATAGCGGACTGCGTTGTTTGGCGACCCCCGTGAAATGGTCGTTCGACCCCAAATGGAGTTCCGACCCACAGGTTAAGAACCACTGGCTTAAAGTCACCCAGCCGGTTTTCATAGCTAAGACTGTACTAGAACTCACTGTCTCCTAGTGATTGGCCCAAAGTCCTCCAGCCAGCTTTCTTGCCTAAGGCGGGACTAGAACTCTCTGTCTCCTGGTAATTGGCCCAAAGTCACCCAGCTGCTTTCATGCCTAAGGCGGGACTAGAACACTCTGTCTCCTGTGATTGGCCCAAAGTCACCCAGTCATGTTTCATAGCTAAGACTGTACTACAACTCACTGTCTCCTAGTGATTGGCCCAAAGTCCTCCAGCCAGCTTTCTTGCCTAAGGCGGGACTACAACTCTCCCGTCTCCCAATGATTGGCCCAAAGTCACCCAGTCGTCTTTCATAGCTAAGACTGTACTAGAACTCACTGTCTCCTAGTGATTGGCCCAAAGTCACCCAACCAGCTTTCTTGCCTAAGGCGGGACTAGAACTCTCTGTCTCCCGGTGATTGGCCCAAAGTCACCTAGCCGACTTTCATAGCTAAGACTGTACTAGAACTCACAGTCTTCTGGTGATTGGCCCAACGTTACCCGGCCAGTTTTCATAGCTAAGGTAGGACTAGAATTCACACTCTCCCCTTTTCTGCTGCCTTTACCCACTAGACCAAATTGCCTTTCAATTATCTTTGAATAATAGAAAAGTAGAGCAAATGTAATATAATTCCTGGGGTTCGAAACAGAATACAGGGTACATATTTTCATTTTTCTGGGTGTGTGTGTGTGGGGGGGAGAGAGCTGGTTTCCACGAAGGGCAGGGGGAGAGAGCTCCAAGTGGCCTGCAGTTAACCCTCCTGTGGTCAGCCCTTTTGTGGTCTGTCAATCTTTAAATTATTTTTTTCCAGAACTGATAAGATGGCGAGGGGGGAAGCGTCCTTGGTGAGATCCAGGATCTGCAACCATGATTCATAGGAAGTGTGGGCAAAATTTGCTGAAACCTGGTTACTAAATCGACCCATCTGCAGAGTTTGCACAGTTCCTGACACCTGGGTAAGTTTGCTAACCTGCTGTAACGCTAAATCACTCCCAGGTGGAAAACACCCACCAAATTCAGGATGTTGTGTAAATGTCGGTCCTAGTTCTTTAACAGACCTGGTTAAGGAGGTTGTGTGAATGCATCCACTCTTAAGCTTGTTTGTGGTTTGATTCCCTTAACCAAGACCTAGGCATGGAAACCAGGCAACCTCCAGACTTTGGACATTGAAGTAGACAATTACGATAAATATAGGATATTTTCTCAAACACTGATTGGCTACCAGGGTCAAGTCCCACCTCCCGCTGTTGCTATGGCCAATGGGGATGGGTCCTTAGCCACAGTGCTGTGTAGAGGCTTGATACACCAGCGCAGTGTCTCTCAACCTTGGTCCCTTGAAGGCGGGTGGACTTCAACTCCCAGAATTCCTCACCCAATACGGGAGTTTGGGGGATTCTGGGAGTTGAAGTCCACCCCTCTTAAAGGGGCCGAGGTTGAGAAACATTGCATCCATGTATCAGGCAGATCTGGGGACTCTTTTTTTCCGAAGTGACCTTTAACCCTGTCATTCCCTAGATGTCCAGTAGAGACAGTGACATAGCTGTGTCTCTTTGCCGCCCTCTAGTGGTCACCTGGGATATTGCAGCCCCCGTTCGGGCGCACTCAATCCTTAGCTAACACCGGTGGCTGGATTTTTTTTTTTTTTAAAAAATTACCTTTTGAAGCTCCCCACGCGAGACAGTGCTTTGTTTCTGCCTCCCTCACCCCCCCCCAAAAAAATTAAGGCCGCTCAACCCATCGAGGCAGCTTGGAGAGTCTGCAACTCGGCAAACCCGCGTGGCTTCCTTCCCCCCGCCGCCCCCACCCCGCTTGTCAAGATGTGTCAAGATGGAGCAGAGGTTGAAACACCTGATAAGGGGGCCATAAAAATATCGGTGAGCCTGTTATAAGCCGATTAAAGCATAATTGTCACGCTCCGTCCTCACCTGGAGCAAAGGATCAGGGGGTAGACAAGGGGGCGAGGCGCCTCGAAAGGACACCCCCCCTCCCCACCCTTGACCAGATGGCCAGGAACAGAGTTCCTAGTTCTCTGTCTCTGCCCCCCCCATCTCCAAGCCCCCCTACCCAAATGCAAGGCCCAGCCACTGGGCGCCTGAATCCCCCCTGTCTTCTGCCTAATCCTGTAGCGAGTGACACCTTTAATGAGCTTTGAATGCAAGCCGATTTGCACCTTCTCTCTCTCCTGCCCCTCCCTCCCCATTTCTGATCCCTGGCACAAACAAACAGGTAGATTAAAGTCGGGGGGGGGGTGGGGGGGTGGGGGGGAGAGACTTTTAATGGGATCCCTGTCTCTCAAAGGAGGATGGAGTCAATTTTCTCTTGACGGGCCAGCCAGGGTCCCTGGAAGTAAAGATTGAACCCTTGTCGTTTCCCACCCAGATCTGCAAAGAAAAAGAAAAGAGAAGAGAAGAAAAGAAAAGAAAAGAAAAAAAAAGAAAGTGCCTTGGGGTTTGAAGGTTTCAAGATCAAGTCTGCTCTGGGCCCAGGATGATGGGATGTAGTGGGTGGAGCATGGGTCCTTGATTTCATGCTGAAGCTCCAGTCTCCTTAAATAGTCCCCAAAAGTGAGGGGCTGTTTAAAGTGAAGGGATCATGAGAAAGGGAACCCCTTTCTGGGGATCGGTGACCTGGTTAGCACTGATGACGTTCCCTAGTTGGGTCACGAAACGTCTGCAAGGAAACAGTGTTAAAAAATGGTGTAACAAAATGGTGTATAATTATATAAAAGGGGGTCAGCATACACACAGCACACACACACACAAACACACACACACACACACATACACCTATACCTATACTTATACATATAATATACTTTCTCTCTCTATATATATTTGTGTGTGTGTGTGTTTGTGTGTGTATGCATATATATATGTAAACAGTGCTTTTTTAAAAAAAAAATAAGGTGCCGGAACTCACACACGTCATACAACCAGCCTTGCCTACCCTACAAGGTTCTATCCAAAAAAGGTGCCAGAACCGTTCTGGGCATTCTATGAGAGAAAAAGCCCTGTATATAAATATGTATATATGCATATATGCATATATATATATATATATATATATATATATATATATATATATATATATATATATATATTTGTGTGTGTGTATATGTGTGCAGATATAATAATAATAATAATAATAATAATAATAATAACAACAACAATTATAGTGGACGTGGATAGTGGACGTGGCAGTGCCTGGAGATAGCAGAATAGAAGAGAAAGAACTGGAGAAGATAACAAAATACAAAGACCTACAAATAGAAATAGAAAGACTGTGGCAAAAGCAAGCAAGGGTAGTACCAATAGTCATAGGCTCCTTGGGTGCAATCCCAAAACAACTGGAGCACCACTTGAACACCATTGGCATTGACAAATTCGCTATTAGTCAATTGCAAAAGGCGGCCTTACTAGGAACTGCTTCCATCCTGCGACGATATCTGTAATACCATCAAACATCCACATCTGCCTATCCCAGGTCCTGGGTAAGGACTCGATAGGTAGACAAAATGCCAAATCCAGTCTGAACATCTGGCTGACTGTGCGATGATCAATAATAATAATAATAATAATACATGGCCAATACATTAAAAAAATAGTTAGGAAAGCAGATAATAACAAGACCTGGCAATGGCTAAGAGCAGGAAAATTGAAGAAAGAGACTGAGGGACTAATTCTGGCTGCACAAGACCAAGCCTTAAGGACAAATGCATATAAAGTCAAAATTGAGAAGACAGCAACAGACAGTAAGTGCCGCCTATGCAAAGAAGCTGAAGAAACAGTGGACCACCTGGTAAGCTGTTGCAAGAAGATTGCACAGACTGACTACAAGCAGCGGCATGACAAAGTAGCAACAATGGTGCATTGGAAGATCTGCAAAAAATATCATTTGCCTGTAAGCAAAAACTGGTGGGATCATAAAATAGAGAAAGTCATAGAAAATGATAAAATTAAACTGCTCTGGGACTTCAGAATTCAAACAGACAAGCACCTGCAACATAACACCCCAGACTTAACAATTGTCGATAAGAAAGACAAAAAAGTCTGGATAGTGGACGTGGCAGTGCCTGGAGACAGCAGAATAGAAGAGAAAGAACTGGAGAAGATAACAAAATACAAAGACCTACAAATAGAAATAGAAAGACTGTGGCAAAAGCAAGCAAGGGTAGTACCAATAGTAATAGGCGCCTTGGGTGCAATCCCAAAACAACTGGAGCACCACTTGAACACCATTGGCATTGACAAATTCGCTATTAGTCAATTGCAAAAGGCGGCCTTACTAGGAACTGCTTCCATCCTGCGACGATATCTGTAATACCATCAAACATCCACATCTGCCTATCCCAGGTCCTGGGTAAGGACTCGATAGGTAGACAAAATGCCAAATCCAGTCTGAACATCTGGCTGACTGTGCGATGATCCATAATAATTATAATAATAATAATGATGATGATGATGATGATGAAGTTGGAAGGGACCTTGGAGGTCATCTAGTCCAACCCCCTGCTCAGGGAGGAGACTTTATACCATTTCAGACAAATGGCTGTCCAGTCTCTTCTTAAAAACCTCCAGTGTTGGAGCATTCACTGCTTCTGGAGGCAGATTGTTCCACTGGTTAATTGTTCTCTTTCTCTCTGTGTGTATATATATATATATATATATATATATATATATATATATATATATATATATATAAGAACAGAGCTGGAAGGGAACTTGGAGGTCTTCTAGTCCAACCCCCTGCTCAAGCAGAGATCCTATATATGCCATTTCAGACTGTCCAGGCTGTTCTAGTCTCTTCTTAAAAACCTCCACTGATGAAGCACTCAGAATTTCTGGTGGCAAGCTGTTCCACTGGTTAATTAACTCCATTAAAAAACTGGAGGCCTTTAAGGAGAGATTGGAAGGCCACTTGTCTGGAATGGTCTAAAGGTCTCCTGCTCCAGCAGGGGGTTGGACTAGAAGACCTCCAAGGTCCCTTCCAGCTCTGTTCCGATTGTTGTTGGGGTTTTTTTGCATTTTTTAAAAAAAAATACTGCCACAACGGGGGGGGGGGATTGACAACAAAGTGCATTTACACCAGGGGTAGGCCACCTTGGCTCTTTTATGACTCGTGGACTTCAACTCCCAGAATTCCCGAGCCAGCCATGCTGAGGGGAAAGGGAGAGGTTTCCAAGCTGAGTCATGCTGGCTCTGGAATTCTGGGAGTTGAAGTCCACGAGTCATAAAAGAGCCAAGGTTGCCTACCCCTGATTTACACAAACGCACCCCTGGCTTGATTCCTCCAGCACCAGCTCTCCTTTACAGACTTTACTGGGTGGAGATCAAGGCCTGATTGGTAATGATCTTGAAGGGAAAAAAAAACAATAAACTCCGACTGGAACAAACTTTGACCCAAAGCCCTGCTCCTTGGCTGAACTCTTTGGGACTTACTTCTGAGTAAACACGGAGACCTTATAAAAAAGAAAAAAAGATTAAAAAAAAAAGCAGATTGCTCTCCTCGCCCCAAGAGATCAGAAGTCCTTCTAAAGTTCCCTATAATTGCTTTCTTATCTCCTCTCCCCCCATCCTCCCTCTTCTCTCTCTCTCTCTCTCTCTCTCTCTCCCCTCCTTCTTTCTCTTTCTGTTTTCTTTTTTCCTGGCCAAATTTTCAGTCCATTCCCCGACAGAGATTGGAAATTCAACAGGGATGTTGGGACTCTGTGGAAAGAGTGCAGAGAAGAGCAGCAAAGATGCTTAGGGGGCTGGAGGCTAAAACATAGGAAGAAGGACTGCAGGAATTGGCTATGTCTAGCTCAGGGGTCTTCAAACTTGGCCCTTTTAAGACTTGTGGACTTCAGCTCCCAGAATTCCTCAGCCAGGAAGTTGAAGTCCACTAGTCATCAAAGGGCCAAGTTTGAAGATCCCTAGTCTGGATCCAAGCCCACGGTTTCATCAAAATGGCCGACTGAGGAATTCTGGGAGTTGAAGTCCACTAGTCATCAAAGGGCCAAGTTTGAAGATCCCTAGTCTGGATCCAAGCCCACGGTTTCATCAAAATGGCCGACTGAGGAATTCTGGGAGTTGAAGTCCACTAGTCATCAAAGGGCCAAGTTTGAAAACCCCTAGTCTGGATCCAAGCCCACGGTTTCATCAAAATGGCCGACTGAAGAATTCTGGGAGTTGAAGTCCACAAGTCATCAAAGGGCCAAGTTTGAAGACCCCTGGTCTAGTTTAATAAAGAGAAGGACCAGGGGGACATGAGAGCAGAGTTCCAATATTTGCGGGGTTGCCACAAAGAAAGGGGGGGGGGTCCACCTATCCTTCAAAGCACCAGAAGGCAGGACAAGAAGCAACGGAGCCATTTGTCTGAAATGGTCTAGGCCTAGGTTTCCTGCTTGAGCAGGGGGTTGGACTAGATGACCTCCAAGGTCCCTTCCAAGTTGGTTATTCTGTTAAGGAGAGACTCAGCATGCCCAGGATTAGGTGGGAAATTTTACCTGTTGAACTTCTTAGGACGCCAGGGGACGGGGGGGGGGGGAAGGTGCTGCTGTGCAATAGAGGAACCCTTTTGGAAAATAAGGTGGTTCTCCCCCCCCAATTTCAGAGCAGGGGTCAAAATCTCTCTGACAGGAGCCTCATGCTGACTTTGCATGGGATGCCAAAAGTGAAGAATGGGGTAGAGCTCAAACAGAAAACAGGTGTGATTTTTCAATATTTGGAATGTTTGATTTTTTGTTCGATTTTTTCCATTTTTTTCAAAGTTATTATTGAGTGCTTTGGGGAATTCTGGGGCAAGAGCTAGCCCTGTTTATCTTCCCTTCCCCAGATACAGAGTAATCTTTATTTGGGGCCTGGCAAGCCACAAAAAGTGACTGCAGACAATCAGAATAACTGAGTTGGAAGGGATCTTGGAGATCTGCTAGTCTAACCCGCTCCTCAAGCAGGAAACGTATACAGGTCATCTCCGGCTTACAGCCGTTCATTTAGCGACCGTTGGAAGTGACTACAGCACTGAAAAAAAAAGGGACTTAGGACCGTTTTTCACGCTTAACGACTGCTGCAGCATCTCCCACAGTCACGTGATCAAAATTCAGAGGCTTGTCACCTGACTCGTATTTACGACAGTTTCCGTGTCTCCCTGGGGTCACGTGATCCCTTTTTGCACCTTCTGACCCACAAAGTCAATGGGGGAAGCCGGATTCCACTTTATAACCGTGTTACTCACTTAACAACTGCAGGGATTGACTTAAGAACTGCCGCAAGGAAGGTCGTAAAATGGGGCAAAATTCACTTAACAAGGGCTTCATTTAGTTGGGCCCAACTGTGGTCGTAAGTAGAGGACTATCTGTATCATTCCGGACACATCTCTACTTAAAAACCTCCAGTGATGGAACACCCACGATTTCTGGAGGCAAGGAGTTCCACTGGTTAATTTTTCTTAACTGTGAGGAAATTTCTCCTTAATTCCAGGTTGCTTGTCTCCTTTGATTAGGCGTTGAAAAGCCAAAAATCCCCCTGCAAAAGAATCATTCTTTGAGGAGGGGGGGGAAGCTAAAATCTCTCCTCTTTTGGCACTGAAGTCAGCCACCATTCAAGGTTTAAAATCTGTCAAGAAGTAGAAGAAGGGAGTTAGCCAGCGTGTGCCAAGTTTACGCACGCTTGTGTCTATTAGCACCCGAAATGTGTTGCTCTCGTCACATCCGCAGAAGCGTAAAGCAAACTGTGAAAATAAAATAATTCCGAGGTCAAAACGACAGCTCTCTGGCTGATCAAATAAACTGCAATCTTGCCTTTAAAACAAAACAAAACAAAACAAACACAATACTTTAACCTTTTCCAAGCCGTCAAAGACCTTTGGCTTGGCTGCCCGGGGATGCTGGAATTTGTAGTCCGCTCCCTTTCAGGGCACCTGTGACCTCCATCCTCACCCAGGTCCCCCAGACTCTTTTGAAAAGAGTCCACACAGAAGTGGCCGCTTTCTGGATAATTCCCCTCTTTGCCTCTAGCTCTTTCAGTTCTCACGCGGTCCGGTCTGTTTCCAGCACTTCCATGGATGGTGACGGGTTGTGAGTGACAGCCGACCGTCAGGAACATCTGAGCATTCGCCGTCATTGCTTTCCGGACGGTTCTCCGAATCGTCCTGTTAAGCGACCGTTTTGGGGTGCCAGAAGGATGCTGAACCTCGGGGGCTCCCAAGCAGCCAGCACCCCCCCCCCAATTACCCCCAACTGGCTTTTTATGGGGAGAATCCAAGTTCACACTGTTGTAAAGTGAATCAGGCATCCCCTACTGACTTTGTTGGTCAGACGGTCGCAAAAAGGGATCACGTGACACCCCCCGGGGAGGCTGCAACCGTCATCAATACGAGTCAGGCCGAATTTTGATCATGTGACCATAGGGATGCTGCAACGACTGTAACTGAAAAAAAAAATGGTCATAGGGGCCGTTGTAACTTTGAACGGTCGCTAAACGAACAGTTGTAAGTTGAGGACTATTGCAGAACTGGGGAATTGCGATCGAATTCCTACGATGCCTGGGAATTCGGGAAGCCAGAAAACCAGCTTCCGCCTTTCTCTCTGGGGAAACTGAGGCATCCCACTGCCAAAAAGTAGAATAGAATAGAATGGAATGGAATAGAATAGAATAGAAATAAGGAATTAGAATAGAATAGAATAAATAGAATAGAATAGAACAGAAATAAGGAATATGGAATAGAATAGAATAGAATAGAATAGAATAGAATAGAATAGAATAGAATAGAATAGAATAGAATAGAATAGAAATAAGGAATTAGAATAGAATAAGAATAGAATAGAACAGAAATAAGGAATATAGAATATGAATAGAATAGAATAGAAATAAGGAATATAGAATAGAATAGAACAGAACAGAACAGAACAGAATAGAATAGAAATAAGGAATTAGAATAGAACAGAACAGAATAGAATAGAAATAAGGAATTAGAATAGAACAGAACAGAACAGAACAGAATAGAATAGAATAGAATAGAATAGAATAGAATAGAATAGAATAGAATAGCAGAATTGGAAGGGACCTTGTAGGGCATCTAGTCCAACCCCCTGCCCATGCAGAAGTCCCTACACCCTTTCTGGCCACTGTTCTCCTTTGGTGCCAGCTTGCTGGTTTTGCAACCACAGCTGTTTAACCCCTTTGAATCAGAGATTCTCAAACTTGGAGTGGAGGAGCCATTGAGGAGGGAGGGGGCAGGAAAGATCCCCCCCCACTTTTTCAAACCTGATCAAGCTGACGGAGGCCCAAATGGAAGACTTATCCGAATCTGGGTTGGTTTCCAGTTCTGCCTTCGCAGCCACAGTGAAGAACGTGGGATGGCAAAAGGGTGACAAACACGATAGTCCGTTCTTGCGATGGTCCTCCCTTCAATCATTGCTTTTAGGGGGGGGGTCACACAAGCCTGCTAACCATGGTTCAAGTTCCTAGCCCCTCCACGTTGGAGGAACCTTGTCTACGGGAGTCCTTGGTGCTCTCTGAGATGGGTGGCTTCTTTGCAGACGTTTCATGACCAAATTAGGGAACATCATCGGTGCGTTGATGTTGTTATCTACAATAGTTGGCTAATAAAAGGTCTGCAAGAAAACCGTCAAGCACAGAGAACATCAAGGACCCTTCAGTTCTCCTCCTCCTCCTCCTCCTCCTCCTCCTCCTCCTCCTCCTCCTCCTCCTCCTCCTTTCCATAAACCCCACTCCCTTCTAGCACTGATGATGTTCTCTAGTTGGGTCATGAAATGTCTGAAGGAAACAAGCAAGCTCAGAGAGCACCAAGGACCCCAAAGTCGTTGTTGTTGTTGTTGTCGTCCTCCTCCTCCTCCTCCTCCTCCTCCTCCTCCTCCTCCTCCTCCTCCTCTCTCCACAATCCCCCCTCCCTTCCAGCACTGATGACATTACCTAGTTGGGTCACGAAACATCTTCAAGAAAACTACCAAGCTCACAGGCCACCAAGGACCCCCCCCCTCCCAGCCCTCCTTCTCCTCTTTCTCCTCCTTCCCACAAACCCCACTCCCTTCTAGTGCTGATGACGTTCCCTAGCTGGGTCATAAAACGTCTGCAAGGAAACCACCCAGCTCAGAGAGCGCCACAGCTCAATGCCAAATATTCTCTCCTATCCAGTCTTATCTCTGACACCCACTTAACCAGAGTTAGACAGAACGGGTGGACAACCGGGATTAAACAGTTTAACCCACCTTGTGCCAGCCAGGGACCCAGAGGGACAAATCCTGGCCGTCTGCCCCCACTCCCCGATCCCATTAAAAGCCTTCCCACCTTCCTAATCTGTCTGTTTATTTGTCGGGATCAAGGTTTAGAAACGCTCCCCGGCTGGGCTGAGCCGGGAATCCATTAAATGCCGTCTTGGGCCCAGATCAGGATTAAATAGAGTGAAATATGGGTCATTGAAGTTGGAAGGCGTTGGGGGGGGCAAAGGCGGGGCCGGTCAGCGTGGAAGAAAGCTGGGCCAATTAATCTGAGAATATACCTTAAAGTGATTAGCAGAGCTGGGCTTTATTTAAAGACAGCTGGTTGAAGGCTGTGCGTTAATCGGTCTTTTTTAAACTTTGCAGGCCAATTGGGAGCGTAATGTAGGGAAATCCCTGCTAAAATTCTCATTTCAAGACATTTCTATCTGTTTGGGAAACAGGAACGGTTGCTGGAATTGGGTATGTCTGGTTTAATGAAGAGAAGGACTTAGGGGGGACATGATAGCAGTCTTCCAATATTTGGGGGGGGGGCTGCCACAAAGAAGAGGGGGGGAGTCCCCCTATTGTCCAAAGCGCCTGAAAGCAGGACAAGAAGCAACGGATGGAAACTGATCAAGGAGAGAAGCAACCTAGAACTAAGGAGAAACTTCCTGATAGTTAGAACAATTAACCAGTGGAACAACCTGCCTCCAGAAGCGGTGAATGCTTCAACACTGGAAGTTTTTAAGGAGAGACTGGACAGCCATTTGTCTGAAATGGTGTAGGGTTTCCTGCCTGAGCAGGGGATTGGGCTAGATGACCTCCAAGGTCCCTTTCAGCTCTATCCTGAGATAGATAGATAGATAGATAGATAGATAGATAGATAGATAGATAGATAGATAGATAGATGATACAGACAGATAGACAGAGAGAGAGAGAGAGAGAGAGAGAGAGAGAGAGAGAATGACCTCCAAGTCCCTTCCAACATTATTATTATTATTATTATTATTATTATTATTATTATTATTATTATTATTATTATTATTATTAAATCAGCCTCAGAAACAGACCTCCCTCCGCAGGGCTCAGCTTCTGGGCTGTTGGCTGTTGAATGATCCACTCGCCCTGTTGTACTTCAGCCTGGCATCTTGTACCCATTGCAGCTTGGCTCCTGAATTTATGAGGTACGTGGGAGCCAAAGCCTGGGAAATTAGGTTCAATCTGCCTCCCTGAAAATCAAAATAATAATAATAAAACCACACTGCAATTTTGGGCTTTATGAGCATCAGCAGCAGAGGCTGAAATTCAACAGGTCAAGCTTTGCACTCGGGACATTTCTCTCTTGCTCCCCAGGTCAGGAAAAGTGTCCTCGCCTTACGACCAACACTGAGCCCAATTTTTTTCTTGCTGGGTTCTTAAGTGGATCACTACCGTAGTAAGCAGATTGTTAAGCGAATCTGGTTGTCCCATTGACTTTGCTCGCCAGAAGGTCGCAAACGGGGATCACACACGACCCCGGGGCCGCTGCGACCGTCGTAAATGTGAGTCTGACCCGGCGACTACGGGAGACACTGAACCGGTCCTTAAGTGCGAAACGGGTCATAAATCACATTTTTTTCCCTGCCGGAAAGCCCTTTCGAAACACCAAATGAATTCTGTCTCCATCCCACAGCAACTCAACACCTGCCTGGTTTCGGCCTAGCCTCCCAGGAACTCGGCTCTCCCTGCCAAGCAGCTAGTCCTCAAGAGGGAACTGGCAGGCAAGCAGCTGAATTGCAGTTTGGAGGGGGGGAGGCAAAAGATAGAGCTGGAAACGGGGCAGGGCCGGGGACTGGGGGAGAGAAGGGGGTCCTTTTTTTTTTTGCGGAGCGTGGATTTTTCCTGCTTTTCTTTCGTTCGGGGGGCTTAACAACAGGGCTGGGTCAGGTGGGGAGGTCACGGACGGTGGGGTGAGGGCGGATGACAGGCTGATGTCCAACTGAATAGGCTGAGAATCCCTTGTCAGGATAGGTTAGCAACGCTGAGCGGGCCCTTTGTCGCCGTGTGGGGCTCGGTATTAGCAGAGGGGCGGGCCGGCCCGGGCGCCATGACAACCCTCCGCCGGCCTGGGGTCCAAACCAGGGACGTCGCTTCTACCCCATTTCCATCGGGGTGCTGGTTTTTTAACGCCTCTGCACGGCTGCCGTTGGCGGGTGCGAGTCCAGCCAATTTCTCCCCGCGCACACCAGGATTTGAACCCGCCTCTGCCCTTCGCGCATGCTGCGAACGAGACTCCGAGTCCCGTCGTCGCAACCCTGCCCCGAATTGCATCTCGCTCAGCGACATGGGCTTTGTTTCTGTCCTCCTGGGCACGCACAGAGTGCCTTTCCTCCCCCCCGCCAAAGAATCTTTTCCGAGGGTTGCCGAAAGGGCGAACGATCTCTGAGCATGTCTAGAGTGCCTTTTCTCTTTCTTTCTTTCTTTCTTTCTTTCTTTCTTTCTTTCTTTCTTTCTTTCTTTCTTTCTTTCTTTCTCTTTCTTTCTTTCTTTCTTTCTTTCCTTCCTTCCTTCTTTCTTTCCTTCCTTCCTTCCTTCTTTTCTTTCTTTCCAGTCGCTGCTCATGTCAATGCTCAAGAGGTCTAGCTTCTTTGCCTGTCCAAAGCGGGTTTTTTTTGTTTGTTTGTTTGTTTTTCCTCCCATTCCTGCAGAAAAGTTAATCCTGGGCATACACAGAGCGCCTTTTCCTTACAGACGAATCTTTTCCAGGGGTTGCTAGACAGACTGACAGCCTCTGAGCGTATTTAGAGTGCCTTTTTCCTCGCACTCAAAGAGATCTAGCTTCTGAGCCTTCGGCTTCTTTTTGCTTCCATTCCTGTTTTGCTTCCCAAAAAACCTTTTTTTAAAAAAAAATATACAGGTCACCCTCAACTCGTGACCAAAATGTTCATTGCTAAGTGAAACCACTTGTTAAGTGGGCTTTGTCCCATGTTGCGACCGTCTTAAATGTGAATCGGTTACCTGGATCGTGTGATCCTGGGGAATGCCGCAACGGTCGCAAGTGTGAAAAACGGCCGTTAAATTCCTTTTTTTCAGCGCCGTGGAAACTTTGAAACAGTCGCTAAAGGGACTGTTATAAGTTGAGGACTACAGGCAGGCCGAGGCTGCGGGGTGTGTGGGTGTGTGTTTGTGCTTTGCAGCCAGCTTTGTGCATGCTCAGGAACACCCCGGGCACCGACATGACCTCATCGCTTCCAGACCTTGCCCTTGGCATCGTGCCTGGGGTGCCACCCAAGCCAGAACTGAGAGCTCCGGTGTGTGTGTGTGTGTGTGTGTGTGTGTGTGTGTGTGTGTGTGTGTGTGTGTGTGTGTGTGTGTGTGTGTGTGTGTGTGTGTGTGTGTGTGTGTGTTTGTGCAAAGCGGCTCAGCCGGGAGCACTGGGCTTTGTAGTCCCATGCCTGGGAAGGTGGAGGCTGAGAGAAAGTGCAAATCTGGGGTGAACATGTGACTCCCCCCAAAAGAGGAACTGGGAGTAAGGAGCAAACTTCCTCCAAGTTGGTGAAAAGGGAGGAGGGAGGAGGAGGAGGAGGAGGAGGAGGGGGGGGGTAAATTTAGGCCGCGCCCCCGCCTAAATCCCACCCTCCCCATTGGCTGGCTGCTAATATATGCGGATGAGGTCATTCTCCCGGGATTTAAAGGGAACCCCGGGGGCTGCGCTGTGTTCTTTGGGATCCTCACCCCTAAAGCAGCCGCAACAACGGGAGGCAGGAGAGGGCAAGGCGGTCCGGACCGGACGCTGGCAAGGAACAAGACCCATGGACGACCAAGCAAGCAGGTGGGCTCTTCCCCCCCTCCTTCTCCCCCCCCCAAAAAGATCTGGGGTTTTGCAAAGGATCGCCTTGAATTTCCCCCGGGTCTGGGTGTTTTGCAAAGGATCGCCTTGCGTTTTCCCCCCGGATCTTGGTTTTTTTTTTTTTTTGCAAAGGATCGCCTTGCGTCCCCCCCCCCCAGATTTGCGGTTTTGCAAAGGATCGCCTTGCGTTTCCCCCCGGATCTGTTTTTTTTTTTTTTGCAAAGGATCGCCTTGCATTTTCCCCGGATCTGGTTTTTTTGTGTGTGTGTGTGTGTGTGTGTGTGTGCAAAGGATCGCCTTGCGTTTTCTCCGGGTCTGGGTTTTTTTTTTTTTTTTGCAAAGGATCGCCTTGCGTTTCCCCCCCCCCCCCGGATCTGTTTTTTTTTTTTTCCCCAAAGGATCGCCTTGCGTTTTGTAGGCTTTCTCATCTCTCTCCTCCCGGGAGGGTTTTTTTTTTTCTGCCCCGTCCGCTTTCATTTCTTCTTTTTCTCTGCGCGATCCTTTCCGCACCCTCGGGATAGCCGCGAAGCGCCGCTTGCCTGGGGAGGATGCGCGCAGCCCGCTGCGCGGCATCCAGAGGGAGAAGCCAGCACCTGTGGATTGCGGGGGTCAAGGTGTGGATTTGGGCTGGCGGGGTAAAGAAAAGGCTATTCAGCCGAACAAACAAAATTCATCCTCCGATGGGATCTTCAGGCAAAGTTTTTCAACTTTAACCAGTTGAAGAGGGGAGGACTTCAACTCCCAGAATCCCCCCCCCAGCCAGCAAAGCTGGCTGGGGGGGATTCTGGGAGTTGAAGTCTTCCCCTCTTCAACTAACTGGTCAAAGTTGAAAAACTTTTCCTTCAGAGTATTAGATCCTGGAGGGGGGAGTCTTCCCTTTATCAGACCCTTCCCATTTAATCCAAGGATGCCAGTTAGGCACCAAGGGTCGGTCTATAAGTAGCAGTAGCCTAGCCAGGAAAAATTAGTAAAGAGGAAACAATCTCCGCTCCGTATTTTCCACCCAGCTCTGCTAGGGAGGACAAATTCTGCCTGTTTTTCCTCAGCCAAATCTCCGACCATTCCGGGTTTCCGTGCTAAAATCACCCTACAGTTTTCCAGAAAACATGCCCACCTGGGCTTGGGATAGACAGTGCTGGGCTACAGAAGCTCGGCAGAGAGAGCGAACTTTAATCCAAGTCAGTAGGTGTGAATAGCGTGCAAGAGGTTTGCCCTGGGGCAAGGGATTGGGTCCTCTTTTGCAGTCTATCCTGGTCAAGGATTGGCAAGGATAGGTAGGACTCAAACCGTGGTTTCAATCCAGGTTGTCGGCACATCACCGTGTCCCTTTGGGTAGCGAGCTGGGCGGCATAGAAATGTAATCCGCGATTTTTAAAATGAAATAAAATCTTCCCTGGATAATCCGTGGCTGCCCCCCCCCCTTTTTTTTCTTTTCTTAATTATTTATTTCCTGGTGTCTCCGCCCCGGCATATTGTAACCGACGAAATAATAAAGGGAAAGATGGTAGTACTAGAAATTTGCCGTGGAGCTGAGTGCAAAACCTATCCCACAGGATGTTCGGCATTCTGAGCAAACGGGAATTGGTGCCAAAGAATATTTAAATTTTTGCCTATTTATTTCTGGGCAACTTGATCATCATCTCCCAAATGAAAGGAAAGGTACCAGCCATAGAGGTTTGCTGTGGGACTGGATGAGGTGCGAAAGCTACCTCACAGATGTTCAGTGTCCTGAGCAAACAGGGTGACAGACAGTCCTCGGCTTACGACGGCGAGGGAGCCCAAAAATGCTCTGGCTAAGCAAGACGTTTGTTAAGTGCCCCATTTTATGACCTTTCTCAGCGTGGTCATTAAGCGAATCGGTGCAGTTGATAAGTTAGCAACTCCGGTCGTTAAGTGGCTTCCCCCGTTGACTCTGCTTGTCAGAACGCCGCAAAAGAGGCACGGGGACCGTCATAAATATGAATCAGTTGCCAAACATCTGAATTTTTTTTTTTTAAACAAATTTTACTAATTTTTCCAATTTTAACAACCAAGTAGCTAGGAAGCAGCGTGGTGATCGGGTAATCAATAATCCAATAACAGAATAATACATAGATATTTCAGTTTACATCAATAACGATTCCCTCTCTATTTCACTTAGGTGTTATATCACATTCATGTTGGTACTTTCTAGCTAACGTTCAAATAATCTATACATTTATCAATAATATTTTAGTTATGCATACCCAAGTCCTGTTTTTAGGTTTTATTTAATTCCAATTTAGCCTTTTATAACCAATATTTATAATTCGGATAGACTTAGACTCATTGCATTCTAAACTAATTCTCGTGACTAAAATACAAATATTATTCCAAAATTTAAATTCTTTCTTTATTCACCAATATAGTCTATTGAATTTTGATCACATGATCAAAGGTCGTAAGTGTAAAACACGGTTGTGAGTCCCTTTTTTTTCCAGTGCCGTTGTGAGTCCCTTTTTTTTCCAGTGCCATTGTGACTTTGACATGGTCACTAAATGGAACTGTTGTAAGGAAAGGACGACCTGTAGTTGGTGCAGAAGTTTTATTTATTTATTTATTGCCTACTTATTTCCTTCATAACCTACAAAATAAGAGAGAGGTGATAGAGTTAAAAGTTTGCAAAAGCTACCCCACGGGATTTTCAGCGTCCTGAGCAAACAGGGTAGCTGGTGCAAAAGATATGTTATTTTTTTACCTATTAATTTCCTGGCAAGCATATCCTAACCTTCTACGAAATAATAAATAAGTGGTAGCGTTAGAAGTTCGCCGCAGCAGCGAGAATAGTATTTGCCCAATACTGGAAAAATGAAAACTTACCAACGGAAGAGATTTTAATTAAGAAAATCTCAGAATGTGCAGAAATGGATAGACTAATCTTAGAGATGAAAGAGAAAGAAGACTCGAGTTTATTTTAAAACATGGGATAAATTTTTACCAAGGGTTAGGAAAACGAACCGGTGAGAAATGAATGTGATACGTTATTTTGAATATATATTAGTAAGAAGAATGATATGTATCGACCAACTATTGTCCGGATACATATGTTCAGTTAACACTAATTAATATAATAGTAAATAGCTGTAGTGAATATGATAAACGATCATCATAAACATGATCGTTTATCATATTCACTACAGCTATTTACTATTATATTAATTAGTATATTAACTGAACATATGTATCCAAACAATAGTCTGTTTGCTAAAGCTTGAAAATGTTATTGGGGGGGGGCAACCCCAATATTGTTCCCAATCCTGTCCCAATCCCAATCCCAATCCTAACCCCACCCGAAACCTTAATCCCTATCCTGGTCCTATCCCTTCCCCAACCTTACAAAAACTCAATAAAAACCTTTATATAAAAATAAAGTTTGCCTCGGGACTGAATGAGGAGCAAAAGCTATCCCACGGGATGTCCAGCGTCCTGAGCAAACAGGGTAGCTGACGCAAAAGATATATATTTTTTCGCCTATTTATTTCCTGGCAAGCATATCCTAACCATCTACGAAATAATAAATAGAGAGGTGGAAGCATAAGAGGTTTTCCGCGGGGCTGGATGAGGGGCAAAATCTACCCCACGGGATGTCCAGCGTCCTGAGCAAACAGGGTAGCTGGTGCAAAAGATATATATTTTTTCACCGATTTATTTCCTGGCAAGCTTATCCTAATTGTCTACGAAATAATAAATAGAGAGGTGGAAGCATTAGAGGTTTTCCGCGGGGCTGGATGAGGGGCAAAAGCTACCTCACAGGATGTCCAGCGTCCTGAGCAAACAGGTAGCTGGCGCAAAAGATATTGGGTTGGTTATTTTTCTATCCCCCCCCCTCCAGAGTTAATCCATTAATCCAGATCTCTTCCAGCCCGGTGAGACACACGTATACACAAACGCACCGACACACACACACAAACACCAACCTTATCTTCCTTCCTTCTTGCAGAATGAACACCTTACCCGCCAGCCCGATTGCTCTGGATTATCTGGATGAGTTTGACCTGCTGAAGTTCGAAGTGAAACAGGAATTGCCCCGGCTGAACAGCAGCTCCTCCGTCAGTTCCACCCCGTGCAGCTCCGTGCCCCCCTCGCCCACCTTCGACAAGGGGGCAGACCCCAAATCCTCCCTGGAAGAGCTCTACTGGATGGCGACGTTGCACCAGTCTTTGGCGGCGGCCGCGGCGGCGGGCGCCGGTCCGGAGACGCAGATGGTGCCAGGGCTGGATGAAGCCGTCGAAGCCTTTTTGGGGGTACCCGTGGCAGAAGGGGGTCTTCGAAACAGCATGAGCCCCGAGCTGCAGGGGTTCCTGGGATCCGCCGAGAGCTTTGGGGCCGAGCAACAGCAGCAACAGGTAAGTCTGCAAAACGAAACCACAAAAGAAAAAGAAAGACATCCAATATTTATTTATTTATTTATTTATGAGACTTATATACCGCTTTAAGTGCAAGCACTCTCTAAGCGGTGTACACCAGTAAGCAATGTATATATATATATTTACATTGCCCCCAACAATCTGGGTCCTCATTTTACCTACCCCGGAAGGATGGAAGGCTGAGTCAACCTTGAGCCGGTGAGATTTGAACCGCTGACCTGCTGAACACAGTCAGCTAAAGTGGCCTGCAGTACTGCACTCTAACTGCTCTGCCACCTCGAGGCGGTCCTCGACTTACGACGACAGCGGAGCCCAGAATGCCTGCTGCTTTCTTGCCGCGGTGGGTTAAGGGAATCCCTGCCGTGATCCCGGCCCCCCTGCGACCGTCATAAATGTGAGTCGGTTGCCAAGCGTTTGAATTCCGATCAGCTGTGCCTGGGGAACGCTGCAACGGTCGTTAAGTGTGGAAAAAAAACGGTCACTTTTTTCAGGGCTGTTGGAACTTTGCTCATTAAACGAACTGTTGAAAGTGGAGAAAGCGAGGGGCAGGGAAATAGAAGGATGAATGGGAGACTGGTTTAATTAGTCTTGGCAAATAGGATCGAATTCAGCGTCTCTGAGCATGTGCAGAGAGCCGCCTTGCGAGAAGCCACGGTCCTTGCGCATCCAGGGTTAGAACAGCTTCGGACCTGAAAAGCTGCCGAAATGAAGGGGTCCCCCCCCCAGTGGAAGGCACTCCCTGGAAGGCCTAGCTTTTGAGCGTGTGCAGAGTGCTCTTACCTGACTACTCATAAGCCTGTAGTATAAGAAATGAGCACTATCAGACCTGGATTGCGAATGCACCTCTCCCGAGAGGGGATGTTTCCAGGGGAATAAAAATATTCTTAATTTCTCCGGATTAAGAAGGTAACGGACCAGACAGCCAACATTTAAAAAAAAAAAAAAAGGAATGTCGCATGTTAGGTCCATGCTGGCTTATGGCCAGCCCAACGGAGGTTCTGCTAATCCAGTTTGTCTGGCTTTATATGACACAAACGAAATAGTCAGGATTGCACGTTTTAGAAAATGAATCATTGGGTTCGGTGCTCGAAGCAGCTTGCCTCAATTCAGGTATCCTCCACATATGAAGGGACTACAACTCCCATCGGTAGCCAGTGGCTGGGAGTGCAGGGAATTGTAGTCCAACCACACGGGTCCAGATGTTGGGGGACACCGGCCTCAGTCTTCTCCAGCTTGGTTAGAAGCCTGAATTCAAAGAAAGATCATGTGACCGAAGCTAAAACGGCCCGGAAAAAAAGTGACCGATGATCATTTTTCACACAACTGTTGTAGCCTCCCTGAGGTCACGTGATCAAAATTCAGACACTTGGCAACTGGCATGTACTTATGATGTGCCTGGCTGAGGAATTCTGGGAGTTGAAGTCCACAAGTCATCCAAGGACCGTAGTTCCCTCACGCTGGCTGAGGAATTCTGGGAGTTGACGTCCACAAGTCCTAAAAGAGCCAAGTTTGAAGGCCCCTGCTTGTGGACGTCAACTCCCAGAATTCCTCAGCCAGGCATGCTGGCTGAGGAATTCTGGGAGTTGAAGTCCACAAGTCATCAAAGGGCCATAGTTCCCTCACGCTGGCTGAGGAATTCTGGGAGTTGAAGTCCACAAGTCCTAAAAGAGCCAAGTTTGAAGGCCCCTGCTTGTGGACATCAACTCCCAGAATTCCTCAGCCAGGCATGCTGGCTGAGGAATTCTGGGAGTTGAAGTCCACAAGTTATCAAAGGGCCATAGTTCCCTCACGCTGGCTGAGGAATTCTGGGAGTTGAAGTCCACAAGTCATCAAAGGGCCATAGTTCCCTCACGCTGGCTGAGGAATTCTGGGAGTTGAAGTCCACAAGTCCTAAAAGGGCCAAGTTTGAAGACCCCCTGCCCTCGTGTGAGAATGCTGCAACTTTAGCATCCTTTTGCTCACCCGATGTGGCTTTTGTTTTCCTCTGCCTGCCTGATACAGCTTCCTCACTTCCAGCTACCCCGGCTTTCCGACCGCTTCTCCGATGCCCAGCTGGTCTCCATGTCCGTGCGGGACCTCAACCGGCAGCTCCGCGGCTTCGGCAAGGACGAGGTGCAGCGGCTGAAGCAGAAACGGCGCACCCTCAAAAACCGCGGCTACGCCCAGTCCTGTCGCTTCAAACGGGTCCAGCAGCGCCACATCCTGGAAGCCGAGAAGTCCCAGTTGGCCCAGCAGCTGGAGTCCCTGCGGGTGGAGGTGGCCCGCTTGGTCCACGAACGAGACATCTACAAAGCCCGGTGTCAGAAGCTGCTGAGCGAGGCGGCCGGGGGGCATTGTGGGGAGGGGGCCACCAAGGCCCCCATAGCTCAGGCGCCTTCCATGGTGCAGTTTTTTTTATGAGCCCGCCCTGGACTTCCTTCCGCCTCCATCGAACTTTTGGGGAGCTGCGCGGGAAATGAACTTGCCGAGAAGCTGCTTTCCCCTCTTTAATCCACCAGAGGGGGACGCTGAGCCCAGCTCCCTCCCAGGTAGTCCCTTCTATCCACCACCAGATGGCGCCAAAGAGTCTCGGCCATCTTAGGCAGGTCTACATGCACAAATAGCTTTGGGGATGATGGCAAGCGGGCAGACGCTTCCCCTCAAAGGCTCCTGGGAATTGTAGTTTGGCATGGGTGCTGCTCGGCGGGGCGGGTGGGTGGGTGTCCATCTTCCACCCGAGGAACTACAGCCCCCATGGTTCCCTGCAGCCTTATGCCTCAGTCTAGTGACGTTTACGGTGCAAATAAGGCTGGTTCTCTTGGGCGTGTTGAGAAATGTACTTGGTTGATCATTCTTGCTTCCAACGGAAGGAGAGAAACAAATGGAAGCCGAAAACATGGCTTCCGGTCTCTTCCCCAGAGCCAAAATTTGGGCCAGAGGGCGAAAGAGGCAGATTTGGGAATCCTGTTGCCCAATTTTTAGGTCCCAAATTTGCAAATGGAGAGAATTTGGCAAGGCAAAAGGACCTGCAGCAGGCACTCTCAATTTCCTGAGAAACCTGGAGGCCATATTGGATCCTGGAAATTGCCAGGAAGGGAGGGCGGGAGAGACTTGCCCTTTCTCAAAATGGCTGCCTCGTTGGTGAGGCCAGGCACAAAATGAGGAGTGGGCCTAGGAGCCCCCCAGCACGCCACTGTCAACAACACGCATTACATTTTCCTGTTTGGGTGTGAGAGTTGTGTGGGGCAAAAATAATAATAATAATAAATCTTTTAAGCCTCTTCTAGGCGAAGACCACAACTCCCGGAATCCCTAGCCAGGATCCCAGAATTCCTAGCGAGTAGCTAGGAATTCTGGGAGTTGTGTGCCTGGAGGACGGCTGAGTTGACAGCAATGCTGGGATTGGACGATGTTGTTCTGGGCCTCTGGGGGGATTTGGCCAGTGTTGCAGGAAGACAAAAAGTGTGTGAAAAGTGCAGCTTTGTGATGTTTTTGTTGCAAAAGGAGACCCACAGTCACCCTTTAGATCCTGTCAATAAAAAAACAGAGTACTTTTACAAATGGCCCTTCATGTGGTTTCCTCCACTTCAGCAACATCTCAGGATCAAACTGTCCTTGGGGGAACAAAATACCACATATTCCCAAATAACCACATCAGAAATATAGAAATTCTCTCATTTATTCCAAGAGTCTGGAAATCCGGGAGTGAAAAAGTGGAAAAATTCCAAGAAAAACAGGACCATATGACCCTGGGACACTGCAACCGTCATAAATATGTTTTTATCCTTTTAATTTTTTAAATATTTTTTAAAAAGCTCTTTGTAGGTACATGTTCACACACACACCCTTGCATTGCTCCCTCACAGTTGTACAACTGTAGGGCACAAGAACCCACAAATTGTTAAAAGAATATCACAGCCACACTTCATGGGCCTGCAATCGCCAAAGCTCCTCTCCCAGCTGTGAGACTGGGCAGGCTGTGTTGTTGCCCACCGATTCTAGTCCACAACGGGAATATTACAGCGTGGTCCTCGCTTAACGACCACCCCGTTTAGCAACTTTGCAGTTGCGACCAGAATGAAAAATATAACTTTACAACCATTTGTATGACCTAAAGCAAAGGGAAGCTAAATTAAGATCGTAAGCCCAGTTGTGGTTTCGCTTAGTGACCTCTTTGCTTGACAACCAAGTTCTGGGTCCCTATTGTAGCTGCAAAACTAAATAATTCTGTGGTGGGGTTACAGGCGGTCCTCGACTTAACGACAAAAATTGAGCCCAACATTTCTGTTGCTAAGTGAGGCGTTTGTTAAGTGAGTTTTGCCCCATGTTACGACTTTGCTTGCCTGAAGATTGCAAAAGGGGATCACGTGACCCTGGGACACTGACCGCCATAAATTGGAGTCAGTTGCCAATCGTCTGAATTTTCATCCCGTGGGGATGCTGCGACGGTCGTAAGTGCGAAACACGGTCTCAAGTCACCTTTTCCAGTGCTGTTGTATCTTTGAACGGCCGCTGAACGATCACGTTCAATGACCGACGTTACAATGGCGTTATATACAACGGACTTATCACCATTTTTCACACTTACAACCATCGCAGCATCCCCAAGGCACATACTTACGACCGTTGCACTGTCTCTGGGGTCACGTGATCTCCTTTTGTGACCTTCTGACAAGCAAAAGTCAATGGGGAAGCCGGGTTCACTTACTGACCGTATGACCCGTTTAACAATGGCAGTGATTCATTTAACAGCAGCAAGAAAGGTCTCACTTAACAACCAACATTTCCAGGCTCGATTGTGATCGTAAGTTGAGGACTCCTCCCTGTATTTTTAAATTTTCTTTTTTCCTTCTTTCAGTCTCTCCCAAGTGAAACTCTGGGATGTTTCCAGCTTACTGGGAAGAAGGAGGGAGCGACGTTCTGCTATGTATGGATTTTTTAAATAATAAAACATCCTTTTCTAACCAACAACCTCCCCCCAAAGCATCACTGTAAGCCCTCGTGCTGGTTTTGAGGAGTGAAATGGGCACATTTTAAAAGCTGCTTATAGTCAAAACGTTTGCTGGCAGATCATGTCTGGGCTGGAAGTGAAGTCTTTGATTGTGGTTTATTTCTTGAAAGCAATATATTTGGCCACACAACAGGAAGATTTAAATCACAAGATTTAAATCACAAGGCCAGACAAATGTTTTGTGAAAAATCCACAAGTGGAAAGCGGCAACGCAACAATTGATCAAGGTCTGAAAAATAAATCTCCGTATTCTTTAGAACAGGGACCACATCGCCCAACAAATGCACAGATGAAAAAGCTGGGCCCGCCCCCCTACTTGGATGGGAGACCACTCGGAAATCCTACGAGTGCCAGGTAGCTTGGCTATTTAGGAAGAAAATCATTGCAAAGATAAGATAACCTGTATTGTCATTTTTTTTTTACTGTGGGCACCGCGGCACACATCAAAAATGACATTTAGTTGCCCGCTCTCAGAGTGAAACACATGACACACACCTAAAACATACTATGTACAACATATGTATAGATCTACACCCCTATATATACATAACAAATAAATATTAAAGACTGTTTCCATGCAGTGGCTAAGAACATCCCGTGGATAAACCCATGGAAACTTCCAGAGGATGCTGCCTCACTTAACGGCTGTTCGTTTAGTGACCGTTCAAAATTATGAGGGCGCTGAAAAAAAGCGACACGACCGTTTTCCACACATCCGTCACAACATTCCCACGGTCACGTGATCAAAATTCGTGCGCTTGGCAACTGGCACGCATTTGTGACTGTTGCAGTATCCTGGGGTCACGTGATCCCCTTTTGCGACCTTGCCAAGCAACGTCAACGGGGAAGCCCGATTCGTTTAACGACGGCACGTTTCATTTAACAACCGCAGCGATTCGCTTAACAACGGTGGCAAAACGGCCAAAAAATGGGGCAAGGCTTGCTTAACAGCTGCCTTGTTTAGCAACACTGGATCCCTATCGTGGTCGTAACGAAAGGACCACCTGTATTGACAGTCAAACTCGTCTCGCGAGCATCTTAAAAATGTTGTTTATTTCCTTCCCGGAGCTCGGAAAATCTCAGAGACTTTTGCCTTTTGCACTAGCAATCTGATCTGGCTAAAATCCAGGGAAGGAAAAATAGGACTTAAATGGGATTTAAGAGCAGCTACGTTCAAAGTTCACCTGCCGTGAACATACGCCTGACCTTGGACAGCCGAGGGAGATAGATCTGGGCTTGGTTTTTTTTTTTTTTATCAGTGTAATTGAATATTATTATACGCTGAGATGTCCAAGTGAGGGAGCAGATAAGGATTGTGAAACTGCAAGGTTCCTACCGGACAAATAATCTGTTCGATTAACTCCACGGGACGCAAAGTCCAAAGTTGGTCAAACCTCTGGCAGAAATTGTTCCGTCTTTTTGGAATAAATTGCTTGAACAATTTATCGTTTAGCTTCTTGCTGAAGGCAAGACAGTGTTCAGAGACAAGGCGGATCCGCCTGGAATATTATTTCTCGGCTGCTGTTTCGTGTCCAAGGGATTTCGACGGGCCAACCGGGAGACAGAAATCGGAAGCGCGAGAAATGGATTTAAAAAACAAAAATACAAGCCAGTCCTTGACTTGCGATTCCAGTTGAGCCCAACATATTCCGTGGCTCAGCGAGATCGCTTTTAACTGAGTTTTGCCCCATTTTTACGACCTTGCTTGCCACAGTGATGAAGTTGGTAACAACGGTTGTTAAGTGAATCTGGGAATTAACCAGTGGAAGAAAAGTTGCCTTCAGAAGTTGTAGATGCTCCAACACTGGAGGTTTTTTAATAAAAGACTGAAAGGGTATAGGGTGTCCTGCCTGAGTAGGGGGTTGGACTAGAAGACCTCCAAGGTCCCTTCCAGCTCCATTCTGACTGATGGATTGAGAAACATTGGTGTAGAATAAAAAGTTGATCAGTCAAGTTGAGGGTGCTTCATCGCTGGACGTTTTTAAGAAAAGACTGGACAGTCACCTGTCTGAAATGGTATAGTTTTCTCCTGCTTCAAAGGGGGTGGACTAGAAGACCTCCAAGGTCCCTTCCAATTCTATTCTGATCTATTGATTGGCTTCCCCATGGATCTTGCTTGTCAGAAGGTTGCAAAAGGTGGTCATGTGACCCCGGAATTCTGCAACCGTCATAAATACATGCCGGTTGCCAGGCGCCCGCAAGTTTGATCACATGACAATGGGGCTGCTACTACAATTGCGTGAAAAAGAGTCATGCCACTTTTTTCATTGTAACATGAATATCCAAACTATCTATCTCTGACAGATGATTGTTCAAGAAGAGATTGGACGATCATATGTCAGAGATGGCATAGGTTCTCCTGCTTGAGCAGGGGGCTGGACTAGAAGATCTCCAAGGACCCTTCCAGCTCTATCCTATCCTATCCTATCTTATCCTATCCTGTAATTCTATTCTATTCTATTCTATTCTATTCTATTCTATTCTATTCTATTCTAGTCTAGTCTAGTCTAGTCTAATTCTATTCTATTCTATTCTATTCTATTCTATTCTATTCTATTCTATATTCCATTCTATTCTATTCTATCCCTTATCCTATCCTATCCTGTGATTCTATTCTATTCTATTCTATTCTATTCTATATTTTATATTCTATTCTATTCTATTCTATTCTATTCTATATTCTATTCTATTCTATTCTATTCTATTCTATTCTATTCTATTCTATTCTATTCTATTCTATTCTACCCCTTATCCTATCCTATCCTATCCTATCCTATCCTATCCTATCCTATCCTATCCTATCCTATCCTATTCTATTCTATTCTATTCTATTCTATTCTATTCTATCCCTTA
This sequence comes from Crotalus tigris, assembly GCF_016545835.1. NCBI lineage: Eukaryota > Metazoa > Chordata > Lepidosauria > Squamata > Viperidae > Crotalus > Crotalus tigris. The sequence goes on from NW_024096569.1 coordinate 3,170,591, forward strand.
TTCTATTCTATTCTATTCTATTCTATTCTATTCTATTCTATTCTATTCTGTTCTGTTCTGTTCTGTTCTGTTCTGTTCTGTTCTGTTCTGTTCTATTCTACTCTACTCTACTCTACTCTACTCTACTCTACTCTACTCTACTCTATATTCTATTCTATCCCTTATTCTATTCTATTCTCAGAGAACACCAAGACCCCTGAGTTACAAATATTCTCCTTTGTTGGCAAACTGTTGTTCAAACGGTTAATTTGTTAGCAAACTAACCTATACAGGGCACAGGTGTGATTGCAAGTAATCCTTGACTGACGAACATTCATTTAGAGACCGTTCAAAGTTGCAACGACAATAGAAGATTGTAAAAGGGGGCAAAACTCACTTAATAAATGTCAACAACAACAGAAGTGTTTGGGATCCCTTGGGAGGGGTAAGTGAAGGAACTAGCTGTATTTTATCCTCAAAGAAACCCAGTTTAGCCTAAATTTGAATACTGGGCTTTGTCTGGAAAGTCAACACAAGGTGGCACCAACGTACAAGCAAATTTCTTCACAAGTGTTGCAAGACTTATTTTCCTTCTGGGCAAGGAGGGATCAGCAAGACCGATTTATTTGGATATCTTCCCTTTTTTATTTTATTTTATTTTATTTTTTTGAGTGTGAAAACCTTCAAAGATTTCTGTGAAATCAAGAAAATGTACAGGTCAACATTTGCTAAAACATAGGAAGGACGGTTGCAGGATCTGGGAATGGCCAGTCTAGAGAAAAGGACTTTATTTATTTATGAGACTTATATACCGCTTTAAGTGCAAGCACTCTCTAAGCGGTGTACACCAGTAAGCAATGTATATATATATTTACATTGCCCCCAACAATCTGGGTCCTCATTTTACCTACCCCGGAAGGATGGAAGGCTGAGTCAACCTTGAGCCGGTGAGATTTGAACCGCTGACCTGCTGAACACAGTCAGCTAAGGTGGCCTGCAGTACTGCACCCTAACTTCTGCGCCACCTCGGCTTAGTGGGGGACCTGATACCAGTCTTCCAGTATTTCAGGGGCGGCCCCAAAGAAGAGGGAGTCAAGCTATTCTCCAAAGCACCTGAAGGCAGGACAAGAAACGATGGATGGAAACTAATCAAGGAGAGAAGCAACCTGGAACTAAGGAGAAACTTCCTGACAGTGAGGACAATTAACCAGTGGAACAGCTGGCCACCAGAAGTTGGGGGTGCTCCATCAATGGACCTTTTTAAGAAGAGATTGGACAGCCACTTGTCTGGAATGGTCTAGGGTCTCCTGCTTGAGCAGGGGGTTGGACTAGAAGACCTCCAAGGTCCCTTCCAGCTCTGTTCTGATTCAAATGCTTTTCGGTTTGCTGCGATACCCAGGACAATGATGGAGAGAGCAACTCGGGTGAGAATAGTCCGACAATGGAGGGGCTGAGTGTTTATTTATCAATTTATTCGACAATTACGCCAACTTTATTACTTTATGAGGAACTCAAGGTAGTGAACCTAGACAATGCTCCTTCCTCCTATTTTGCCCACAACAAGAACCCTGTGAGGTGGGCTGGACTGAGAAAGAGGGACTGGCCCAAAGTCACCCAGCTGGCTTTGGTGTCTTAAGGTGGGACTAGAAGTCACCGTCTCCTGGTGATTGGCCCAAAGTCATCCAGCGGCTTTCATGTCTAAGGCAGGACTAGAACTCACCGTCTCCTGGTGATTGGACCAAAGTCATCCAGCGGCTTTCATGTCTAAGGCGGGACTAGAACTCACTGTCTCCTGGTGATTGGCCCAAAGTCATCCAGCGGCTTTCATGTCTAAGGCGGGACTAGAACTCACTGTCTCCTGGTGATTGGACCAAAGTCACCCAGCGGTTTTCATGTCTAAGGCGGGACTAGAATTCTCAGTCACCTGATGACTGGACCAAAGTCACCCAGCAGCTTTCATGTCTAAGGTGGGACTAGAATTCCCAGTCACCTGGTGATTGGACCAAAGTCACCCAGCGGATTTCATGTCTAAGGTGGAACTAGAACTCACCGTCTCCTGATGATTGGCCCAAAGTCATCCAACTGGCTTTTGTGCCTATGGTAAGACTAGAATTTCCTGTCTCCTGGTGATTGGCCCAAGGTCATCCAGCAGCTTTCATGTCTAAGGTGGGACTAGAACTCACCATCTCCTGGTGATTGGACCAGAGTCATCCAGCGGTTTTCATGTCTAAGGTGGGACTAGAATTCCCAATCACCTGGTGATTGGACCAAAGTCATCCAGCGGTTTTTATGTCTAAGGTGGGACTAGAATTCCCAGTCACTTGGTGATTGGACCAAAGTCACCCAGCAGCTTTCATGTCTAAGATGGGACTAGAACTCCCCGTCTCCTGGTGATTGGCCCAAGGTCACCCAACTGGCTTTTGTGCCTATGGTAAGACTAGAATTTCCTGTCTCCTCGTGATTGGCCCAAGGTCACCCAGCAGCTTTCATGCCTAAGGCAGGACTAGAACTCATAGTCTCCTGGTGATTGGCTAAAGTCACCCAGCTGGCTTTCATGCCTAAGGCGGGATTAGAACTCACTATCTCCTGGTGATTGGCCTCACCCAGCAGCTTTCATGCCTAAGGCCTAACTAGAACTCCCCATCTCCTGGTGTTTGGCTCAAAGTCACCCAGCCAACTTTTGTGCCTAAGGCGGGACTAGAAATTTCTGTCTCTTGGTGATTGGTCCAAAGTCACCCAATTGGCTTTCATGTCTAAGGCAGGACTAGAACTCACCTTAACAAGTATCTCGTTTAATGACAAAAATGTTGGGCTCAGTTGTGGTCATAAATTGAAGAATAAATGCAGTTTTGGCCCAGACTGAGGCGCCTTTTATCAAACTTTGTTGTGGCTGTTCCTCAGGGTTTTCCCTTCTGCCCCTTACAGTTTGGTTCAAGATTCCCTCATGGACTGTCTCTTAAAACTCCTGCCCAGCATCCATACCTCCTCGACTTACAACCGTTCAGTTAGTGACCGTTCGAAAATCCAACTGCATTTTTAAAAAAGTGACATACAACCATGTTTCACACTTACGACCGTTGCAGCCACCTCATGCTCACATGACTTACATTTGGATGCTGACAACCGACTCGCATTTACGACGGTCGCCGTGTCCCCCGAGGTCACGTGATCCCTTTCTGACAAGCAAAGTCAACGGGGGAACCAGATTCACTTAACAACCATGTGACTCGCTTAACAACAGCACCGATTCCCTTAATCCCTGTGGCAAGAACTGAGGCCAAAGTCGCCTCACAAATGTCTCACTTAGCCACATAAATGTTGGCCTCCATTACGGTCCTAAGCCGAGGACTACCTGTATTCACACAGGGAAGGGATGCTTAGGGTCCCAGCCTTATTAGAAATCCCCGGGACACGGGTTCAAGACAGGTTCCAGAGACACGTCTGGAAGGCAGCCCCCTCTCACTCGGCCGTCCATAAGACGGACACGGCCATCTTGTCTGGACCAAAACACAATAGGAGGGGGGAATTATTAGCCACCATTATGGCGCCGCATTGAATTTTGATACCGTACCACATAAAAGCGTTTTATCGATTTAATTGATTTTTAAACCTAACCCCACTGCCAGGGAAATGGCACAGCCTTAAAGTACGTGGGGGGAAAAAAAGCAAACAAATAAAGTAATCAAGATTTTTTTCTCTCCAGTATTCCAAAGCTCGGAGGTAAAAAAACAAAAAACCCTGAAAAACGGAAATTCGGTCCAATATTTCTGTTCCTAGGAAAAGCTCATATTTGGACTGGAATCTATAAAAAGGGCCACGTTTTATCTACTAATTTTTTGAGGTTTTCTTGTGTGTGTGTGTGTGTGTGTGTGTGTGTGTGTGTGTGTGTTTTCAGAGGGTGAACAAAATGTGGGCCTGTTTTTATGATATACAGGTAGACCACAGTTGAGGCCAACATTTCCGTTGCTAAATGAGACAGTTGTTAAGTGAGTCTTGCCTCATTTACTATCTGGCCACAGTCGTAAAGTGGATCACTGCAGTTGTTATGTCAGTAACACAGTTGTTAAGTGAATCTGGCTTTCCCCATTGTTTTTGCTGATCAGAAGTTTGCAAAAGGGGATCGCATGACCCCGGGACACGGCAACCGTCAAAAATATGAGTCAGTTTCCAAGCGTCTGAATGCTGAGCACGTGACCAACGGTTGTAAGTGTGAAAAAAGTCACTTTTTTCAGTGCCGCTGTCACTTTGAACGGCCACTAAACAAATCGTTGTAAGTTTAGGACTGCCTGCACATATAAGAACATTATTTTGTGTTGTTTCAGTCCGTTTATTCTGCCAGAGAGAACGGTTGGCCAGCCTCCCAAAAGAGAAGATGAATGAAGAAAAGCCGGGGTGAATAAAAAACAAATTCCCCCAAAACATGATTGGCGGTTTCAACGGAGCACTCCTCCCACCCCCCCAAACTGCTTTAGAGAAGAAATGATGGCTTAATCTATGGTAGCTTTGCAAGCAGAACTTAAGACCTGCAAAAACTGTCATGTGCTGTAAAAACTTCAATTTTTGCTGCATTTTCTCACAATGGAAATTGTACAATCTTCATCCTCCTTACTAATCTTTCTTTCTTTTTTTCTTTCTTTCTCCTTCCTTCCTTCTTCCTTCCTTTCTTCTTTCTTCCTTCCTCTTTCTTTCTTTCTTTTTCCCTCCCTTACTCCCTTCTTCCTTCCTTCCTTTCTTCCTTTCTTCTTCCTTCCTTCCTCCCTACCTCTTTCTTTCTTCCTTCTTCTCTTCCTCCCTCTCCCTTCCTACTTCCTCCCTTTCTTTCTTTCTTTCTTTCTTTCTTTCTTTCTTTCTTTCTTTCTTTCTTTCTTTCTTTTTCTTTTCCCTTCCTTCCTTCCTCCCTCCTTCCCTCTTCTTTCCTTCCTTCTTCCCTCCCTTCTTCCTCTCTCCCTCCCGTCTTCTTTCTTTCTTTCTTTCTTTCTTTCTTTCTTTCTTTCTTTCTTTCTTTCTTTCTTTCTTTCTTCTCTCTTCCTACTTCCTCCCTTCCTTCCTTTCTCTTTCTTTCTTTCTTTCTTTCTTTCTTTCTTTCTTTCTTTCTTTCACCTTTCTTTCTTTCTTCCTTTCTTTTTCCTTTCTTCTTCCTTCCTTGCTCCCTCCCTTCTTTCCTTCTTTCCTCCCCCCCCTCCCCCCCTCCCTCCCTCCCCCTCCTCTCTCTTTCTTTTTTTCTTTCTTTCTTTAGCATCTGCTTCCAGCCTGGGTGTTATTATGCGGGTGCATCAAGCACGACAATAGATATTAGAACAGCATCTTTTCTAAGTCCCCTGCTGGGTAAATATGCCCCCAGATTCTCCGAGGGTGGGTGGGGGGCTGGCACTAGAAAGATGCCCCCCGCTGTCAGCCCTGGTGGCAGCGGAGCCTTGCAATTAAGTCCCCAAAGCAACGACTCCTGAATGGGGTCAGGATGGCTTCTGCCTCTCCCCCAACTTTGCCCAGGCCAAGTGTTTTCAAATTTCTCCTATTTTTTTCCCATCTGGCTTCCAGATATGTGTTGGCACGGCTGATGCAGAATGCATCGATTTTGCTATTTTTCTCGTTGCATAAACGTAGCTTCCTTTAGCCATAAAGACTCTAAAGTAATAGCCTCGTGCAAACCAAGCTAGGGGTTAACCACATTCACAAGACACTTAATCCGCTGTTTTTGGGGGGTGGGTGGGTGGGTTGCACCATATGTCAATTAATCAAATAAGATGAGAGTGCTGGCTGTGTTAAGCCACCATCTCTCACCCTCACCCTACAATCGGGGTTAGGGCTAGCCAAGCTTAGTGATCGCAGCCAGCCGCCTTTGCTTGACCTGGGTTAACTCTGCTGTGTGAATGAGTCAGAGAGGGTCAAACTCGTCCCATTACCCGAGTGGCTCATTGGGTCAGGAGGGAAGCTGGATATAAATCCATTAACTTCCAAATATGTATTAGATACACAGCTTTGCACCTGGAGCTCAGTCTATAGCAGAGGGAAGATCGTTAGAACTTAATAACAATGAGTGCAAGAATACATTTAACAGCATCAAGTTTCCACATCTGCCTATCTCAGGTCCTTGGGAAGGAAGGGCTGGAAAGGTGGATAAAAATCCCAAATCCAGTCTGAGCATTTGGCTGACTATATGATGAAGGAGGAGGAGGAAGGAGGAGGAGGAGGAGAAGAAGAAGGAGGAGGAGGAAGAGGAGGAGGAGGGAGGAGGAGGAAGGAGGAAGGAGAAGAAGAAGAGGAGGAGGAGAAGAGGAAGAGGAGGAGGAGGAGGAGGAGAAGAAGAAGAAGAAGAAGAAGAAGAGGAGGAGGAGGAGGAGGAGGAGGAGGAGAAGGAGGAGAGAAGGAGGAGGAAGAAGGAGAAGAAGGAAGAAGAAGAAGAGGAGGAGGAGAAGGAGAAGAGGAGGAGGAGAAGAAGAAGAAGAGGAGGAGGAGAAGGAGAAGAAGAAGAAGAGGAGGAGTAGGACGAGGAGGAAGGAGAAGGAGAAGAAGGAGAAGGAGAAGGAGAAGGAGAAGAAGAAGGAGAAGGAGAAGAGGAGGGGGAGGAGAAGAAGAAGAAGAGGAGGAGGAGGAAGAAGGAGAAGAAGAAGAAGAGGAGGAGGAGGAAGAAGGAGAAGAAGAAGAAGAGGAGGAGGAGGACGAGGAGGAAGGAGAAGGAGAAGAAGGAGGAGGAAGGAGAAGAGGAGGAGAAGAAGGAGAAGGAGAAGGAGAAGAAGAAGGAGAAGGAGAAGGAGAAGAGGAGGGGGAGGAGAAGAAGAAGAAGAGGAGGAGGAGGAAGAAGGAGAAGAAGAAGAAGAGGAGGAGGAGGACGAGGAGGAAGGAGAAGGAGAAGAAGGAGGAGGAAGGAGAAGAAGAAGAAGGAGAAGGAGAAGAAGAAGAAGGAGAAGGAGAAGGAGGAGAAGGAGGAGAAGGAGAAGGAGGAGGAGGGAGGAGGAAGGAGAAAAAAAGGAGGAGGAGGAGAAGGAGGAGGAGGAGGAAGAAGAAGAAGAAGAAGAAGAAGAAGGAGAAGGAGAAGGAGAAGGAGAAGGAGAGGAAGAGGAGGAGGGGGAGGGAAGGGGCAGGAAAAAGGAGAAGAATGATTAATGCTGATAAGGGCATCCAGAGCACAGGAGAGTCTATCTGAATAGTTAAAAGCGCCTTCATTCTAATTGTTGAAAATCAAAAAGCTTGGCTGGAGACTGCAGAGCTTCCAAGTTGAGAAACAAATCTGAATTTTCCAGTACATCTAAGTAGTTTGAAGTAACACGCCAAACCTTTGCAAGCGAGTTCCAGAATGATCCGTGAGCAATGACTCCACAGCAATGGATCTTTAGCTAATGGCTTCTCACCCAAGACTCGATGTTACAAATCTGTAAAGTGGGTACAGGATGTGCTGTTTTGACTACCTCTGTTCAATTCTGCTGGTTGCTTTGACATCTAGAAGAGCGAGTTCTCGTGTAGGGACCACAATTGGGGCCTGTCACTAAGCCAAACAGTCACTAAACGAAACCTCGGCTATGCTTCTGAGCTTCCCTCAGAGTTCCTTCACTTTTCAGACTTGCGAAGGTCGTAAATGTGAGGATTGATCACAAAGTTGCTTCTTCATCACCGTCATATCTGTGAACGGTCAATAAGCGAGGCGGTCTGTAAGAGAGGATGGCCCGTAAGATTACTGAATGGTCTTAATTACTAGTTCCTCTAAATTAGAGGTCTTCAAACTTGGCCCTTTTAGGACTTGTGGACTTCAACTCCCAGAATTCCTCAGTCAGCCATTTTGATGAAACCGCGGGCTTAGATCCAGACCAGGGGTCTTCAAACTTGGCCCTTTTAGGACTTGTAGACTTCAATTCCCAGAATTGCTCAGCCAGGCACGCTGGCTGAGGAATTCTGGAAGTTGAAGTCCACAAGTCATAAAAGGGCCAAGGCTGAAGACCCCTGATCTAAACAATATAGGCGGTCCTCGACTTACGACAACAACTGAGCCCAGAATTTTATGTTGCTAAGCGAGATAGTTGTTCAGTGAGGTTGGTCCATTTTTACGACCTTTCTTGCTGCGGTTGTTAAGTGAATCCCTGTAGTTCTTAAGTTAGTAAGACGGTTTGTGAAGTGAATCTGACTTCCCCCTCGACTCACAATGCTTCGTTTAGCGACCAAAGTTACAGCGCCGCTGTACCAAGGGACCGATGACCATTTTTTCACACTTACGACCGTCCCGTGATCAAAACCGAGACGCTCGGCAACTGACTCATATTGATGGTGGGTGCAGCGTGCCGTGGGGGGGGCAGGTGTGTGTCACGCGATCTCCTTTTGCGACCTCCTGATCAGCAAAGGCGACGGGGGAAGGCAGATTCACTTAACGACCGTGTGACTAACTTACGAACTGCTGGGGTCCTCTTCTCAAACTGCGGTGAGGAAGGTCGTCAAATGGGGCAAATCTCACTTAACGACCGTCTCTGGCTTAGCAACAGAGAATTGCGGTCGTAAAGGTGAGGACTAGCTGTATTTCCACCCTGTCTTGAGATAGGGAGATTTTGCTTGCAAAACTGGCCTGCAGCCCAGGCTGGGTCCTGTTGCTTCTTGCCAATAATTCCATTTTGGTCCTCTTAATGGCCTCCGTGTAATTAATCCTGCCCTCTTTCCCAGAGACACCCCCCCAGTTTGATTTTCCAGGCAAAAGACTCACCTCCAAAAGGCCTTGAAGCCCCCCCCCCCCAGCCCCGTCTCGGTTGCGTCCTTCCTTTGGAGAAAGCCAGAGGCGGGGTGGGTTTACTCTTTTAATTGCACCCTTCGTTTCTGGAGGGTGTTTGAACAGAATCAGGGAAGAATTGGAAGGGACCTTGGACCTGTAACATTTCAGACATATGTTGAACTGCGCCCTTGTTCTGAAATCTTCCCAAACACAGAATATCAGAATCGTGGAACAGTTGGGAGGGGCCTCGGAGGTCTTCTAGTCCAACCCTTTACTCTGGCAGGAAACCCTGTAACCTGTCCGACAAATGTCGAACTGCACCCTTGATCTGAAATCTTCCCAGACAAACCCCAGAATAACAGAATATCAGAATCAGGGAAGACTTGGGAGGGGCCCCGGAGGTCTTCTAGTCCAACCCTGTACTCCGGCAGGAAACTTCTATCTATTCTACACCATTTATTCTCTGTTTCCTCAGCTCAAGGCTGGCTGCGATGAGGGATGGGGAGGGGTCTGGGGGTGGGAGAGGGTGTTAGGCTCCAGCACATTGATTGCTTTGGCGGGCCAGGAAAAAGATCTTCCCACTTGGGAGAAAAGGCTGGGGAGCTGGGAGGAAGAAGGGGAGGGTCACGAAACGCCTTGAGTGTTTCTTCAAGAAGTCGTGGAGAGCAAAAACACACCTTTCCTTTTTTCCTTCTTTCTTTCTCTTTCTCCCTTCCCTCTCTTTCTTTCCCTTCCTTCTCGCTTTCTCTCCATGATCTCCCCCTCTTCTCTATTCTTCCTTCTTCCCCTTCCTCTTTCTTTTCCTTTTCTTCTTTCCTCTTTCTTTCCCTTTCTCCTTTCCCTCTTTTTTTCCCTCCTCGTTTTCTCTCCATGATCTCCCCCTCCCTCTATTCTTCTTTCTTCCTCTCTCTCTTTTCCTTCTTTCCTTTTTTTCCCTCTCTCCCTTCCTTTTCTTTCTTTTCTCTCCTTCTCCCTTTCTCTCCATGATCTTCCCCTCTCTCTATTCTTCCTTCTTCCCCTTTCTCTTTCTTTTCCTTTTCTTCTTCTCTTTCTTTCCCTTTCTCCTTTCCCTTTCTTTTTCCTCCTTCTCGTTTTCTCTCCATGATCCCCCCTTTTTCTATTCTTCTTTCTTCCCCTCTTTTTTTCCTTCTCTTTCTTTCCCTCTCTCCCTTCCCTCTCTTTCTTTTCCTTCCTTCTCGTTTTCTCTCCATGATCTCCCCCTCCTTCTTCTTTCTTCCTCTCTTTCTTTTCCTTCTTTCCTTCTTTCTTTCCCTCTCTCCCTTCCTTTTCTTTCTTTTCCTTCCTTCTCGCTTTCTCTCCATGATCTCCCCCTCCCTCCCTCCTTCTTTCTTCCTCTCTCTCTTTCTTTTCCTTCTTTCCTTTTTTCTTTTCCTCCCTCCCTCCCTTCCTTCCTCACGTGTGATCCCCTTTTGTCACCTTGAGACAAGCAAAGACAATGAGGGAGCTGCGTTCACTTCACAAACCCTGTTCCTAATTTAACAACAATTTCAGAATCAGAATCAGAATAGAGCTGGAAGGGACCTTGGAGGTCATCTAGTCCGGGGGTAAGCAAACTTGGCTCTTTTATGACTGGTGGACTTCAACTCCCAGAATTCCTGAGCCAGCCATGCTGAGGGGAAAGGGAGAGGTTTCCAAGCTGAGCCAGGCTGGCTCAGGAATTCTGGGAGTTGAAGTCCACAAGTCACGAAGGGGTCAAAGTTTCCCTCATGCTGGCTCAGGAATTCTGGGAGTTGAAGTCCACGAGTCACGAAGGGGCCAAAGTTTTCCTCATGCTGGCTCAGGAATTCTGGGAGTTGAAGTCCACGAGTCATAAAAGAGCCAAAGTTTCTCTCATGCTGGCTCAGGAATTCTGGGAGTTGAAGTCCACCAGTCATAAAAAAGCCAAAGTTTCCCTCATGCTGGCTCAGGAATTCTGGGAGTTGAAGTCCACGAGTCATAAAAGAGCCAAAGTTTCTCTCATGCTGGCTCAGGAATTCTGGGAGTTGAAGTCCACCAGTCATAAAAGAGCCAAAGTTTCCCTCATGCTGGCTCAGGAATTCTGGGAGTTGAAGTCCACCAGTCATAAAAGAGCCAAAGTTTCCCTCATGCTGGCTCAGGAATTCTGGGAGTTGAAATCCACGAGTCATAAAAGAGCCAAAGTTTCCCTCATGCTGGCTCAGGAATTCTGGGAGTTGAAATCCACGAGTCATAAAAGAGCCAAAGTTTCCCTCATGCTGGCTCAGGAATTCTGGGAGTTGAAGTCCACCAGTCATAAAAGAGCCAAGGTTGCCTACTCCTGACCTAGACCCTTTCAACAAGTGGCTGTCCATTCTCTTCTTAAAAAGGAGAAGGAGGAAGAGGAGGAAGAGGAGAGACTCAAATCTTTTGGCCTTGCTCGGAAGATTTCCTCGCTGTGGAAATCTTACTAACAATAGCTTGTGGACACACACTCTGCTTCATCCCCCAGAGGCCAGCATTATGGAACTGATCTCTATTATTGATGAGCTGCCGAAAGAATGCTGCCCTGGCTGAATGGATGGGCAGGCCCATCAGCGCTAAATATCTTAATGCACCAAGGATGGGGGACTTGCCTGATTGCACGGGCCGAAAAAAGCCAACGCAATCTTAGGCTGCATTAACAGAGGGATGGAATTTAAGATCAGGCGAAGTTCTTGTACCGCCTTGCAAAGCCTTAGTAAGGCCCGGCTTGGAATACGGCATCCACCTTTGGTCAGTCCAATATAAAAAAGATGCTGAAACTCTGGAAAGAGTGCAGAGAAGGGCAACAACGATGATTAGGGAGGCTGGAGGCTAAAAAACATGAAGAACGGTTGCAGGACTTGGGTAGGCCTAGCTCACGGGTAGGCCACCTTAGCTCTTTTATGACTGGTGGACTTCAACTCCCAGAATTCCTGAGCTAGCCACGCTGAGGGAAAAAGGGAGACGTTTCCCAGCTGAGCCATGCTGGCTCAGGAATTCTGGGAGTTGAAGTCCACGAGTCATGAAGGGGCCAAAGTTTCCCTCATGCTGGCTCAGGAATTCTGGGAGTTGAAGTCCACCAGTCATCAAGGGAGCCATAGTTCCCCCATGCTGGCTCAGGAATTCTGGGACTTGAAGTCCACGAGTTATAAAAGAGCCAAGGTGGCCTACCCCTGGCCTAGCTTAATAAAGAGAAGGACGAGGGGGGACATGATAGCAGTGTGTCAATATTTGAGGGGCTCCTACAAAGAAGAGGGGGGTCAAGCTATTCTCAAAGGATCTGAGGGCAGGATAAGAAACAACGGATGGGAACTGACCAAGGAGAGAAGGAACCTGGAATAAAGGAGAAATTTCCTTACAGTGAGAACATTTAAGCAACGGAACTACTTGCCTCCAGAAGTTATGGGTGCTCCAACATTGGAAGCTTTTAAGAAAAGATTGGACAACAATTTGTCTGAAATAGGGTTTCCTGCCTGAGCAAGGGGTTAGACTAGATGACCTCCAAGGTCCCTTCCAACTTTGATTCTATTCTATTCTATTCCATTCTATTCCATATTCTATTCTGTTCTATTCTATTCTATTCTATTCTACTCTGTTCTGTTCTGTTCTATTCTATTCTATTCTATTCCATATTCTATTCTATTCTATTTGTTCTCTTCTCTTCTCCTCTGCTCTCCTCTCCTATTCTATTCTTCCCTCCCTCCTTTCCCCTCCCTCCTTCCCTCCCTTCCTCCCTTCTTTCCTTTTTTTCCTTCCTTTTCTTCCTTCCCTCCCTCCCTTCCCCTCTCCCTTCCTTCCTTCCTTTCTCCCTCCCTCCCTTTTTATTCCCTCCCTTCCTCCCTCCCTCTCCTTCCTTCCTTCCTTCCTTCCTTCCTTCCTTCCTTCCTTCCTTCCTTCCTTCCTTCCTTCCTTCCTTTTTCCTTCCTATCTTCATCCCTCCCTCTGTTCTTCTTTCCCTCTCTCCCTCCCTCCCAAAATGAAATGACGAATGATGAAGGTCCAGGAAACTTATTTCCCTGAAGGCTGCAATCTGCTTCTGGGATACTTCTGGCACGGCCACAATTTGAAACACACACACACACACACAGAGGCTGGCTGTGCTTGGGAAGACATCTGCTGGATAAGCAGCTTCTCCATCAAAGAAGTCAGCAAAGCAATTTGTGCCGAAAGGGGAAAACTCCTCCGTAATCAGTCTGGGCTTTTCTGCTGAGCTGGCTGGTGAGCTGATGCGCTGGCCCGTTTTGGCCCAGACTCCAGGTGAGGGCTGGGAAGGAAGGAACAGGCTTGGCCAAGGAGGAAAAAGGGCTAAGCCTAACTGGTTGGGGAAAAGGTGGATGAAGTAGCTGGGTTGTGCTTGATTTCATCCCGGTGAGCTTTGCAATCCATTATCCAGACCTGTGCTGCTCAACCTTGGTGACTTCAAAATGGGTGGACTTCAACTCCCAGCATTCCCCAGCCAGCATGGCGGTTAGGAACCTTTATCCATTTTAAGGTGGGTGGACTTGAACTCCCAGAATTCCTTCCTTCCTTCCTTCCTTCCTTCTATCAGTTTCCTCCCTCCCTCCATCCCTCCTTTGCCTTTCCTTCTTTTTTCTCCTTCCTTCCTTCCTTCCTTCCTTCCTTCCTTCCTTCCTTCCTCCCTCCCTCATCTTTCCTTCTTTTTTCTACTTCCTTCCTTCCGTCACTTTCCTTCCTCCCTTCCTTCCTTCCCTCCCTCCCCCCCTCTCTCCCTGAGGTGAACTCCACCCATCTTAAAGTTGCCATGGTTGAGAAACAGTGATCAGAACTGCTTCAGATAATGGACAGTGTTAAGGATGAACTAACCAGGTTATTAGCCTGTTTCTGAATTTAGAATAGAATAGAATAACGGAAGGGACCTTGGAGGTCTTCTAGTCCAGCCCCCTGCTCAAGCAGGAGAACTATACCGTCTCAGACAGGTGAATATCCAGTCTCTTCTTAAAAATCTCCAGTGATGGAGCGCCCACGATTTCTGGAGGCAAACTGTTCCACTGGTTGATTGTCCTCACTGCCAGGAAGTTTCTCCTCAATGCAGATTGCTTCTCTCTTTGATCGGTATCCACCCATTGTTTCTCGTCCTTCCCTCCCGTGCTTTGGAGAATAATTTGACCCCCCCCCCTTCTTTGTGTCAGCCCCTCAAATACTGGAACGCTGCTATCATGTCTCCCCTATTTCTTCTTTTCTTTAGACTAGCCAAACTCAAGTCCCGCAGCCATTCTTCGTATGTTTTGGTCTCCAGGCCTTGGATTCTCTTGGTTGGTCTTCTCTGAACTTTTTCCAAACTCTCAACATCTTTTTTGAGATAAGGTGACCAAAATTGGCTGCAGTATCCCAGGTGTGGCCTTACTAGGATTTTATAAAGCGGTACTAATACTTTGCGTGATCTTGATTCTATGCCTCTGTTTATACAACCCAGGATTGTATATTTCACACCCTTATTAACATTTCAGCACTGTCGGTCTTACCCACCTCCTTCAAAATCGACATCCCAATTTGAGAATAAAAGTCCCGGTTTTGGCACGGAAAATTTCCACCCCTGGTCAGTGAAAATGTATATATATATATATATGTAGGTCTTTGATTATTCGGGTTTTCTCCCGCGTAAAATTGGATGTGTCTTGGCGACGTTTCGACGAAGTCCCATTCGTCATCTTCAGGCTGGTGCTTTCGGCTTCGTGCTTCGAGGAGCAATGTGTGGTCTTCGTGCTTCTTGAAGCACAAAGCTGAAAGCACCAGCCTGAAGATGACGAATGGGACTTCGTCGAAACGTCGCCAAGACACTTCCAATTTTACGCGGGAGAAAACCCGAATAATCAAAGACCTACATACAAATACCCGTGAAAACCTCAGAAAACATATATATGTATATGTGTGTGTATGTATATATATATATATTTAATTGTTTTACCTCCTGGTGCTCATTTTTATCTTTTGAATATATATATATATATATATATATATATATATATATATATATATATATATATATATATATATATATATAGTTCCCCCAGCAATAATCAGCATTTTTTTTTTCGCCTACAGCTAATCCTCACAATCAGGAGCGCAATTTCCACCGCTAAGCCAAGCAGCAGTTAAATGACCTGCAACTAGATTTTATAACCTGTGTCGCTACCATTCTTCAGCAAATCGCCACAGGTCCTTAAGTGAATCCCGTGGTCGTTAACGCGAATCCGGCTCGCCCCCCCCTTTGCTAGTTGGGAAAGGTCCCAAACGGTGGTTACACAACCTCGTCATTCTATAACCCTCGTAAATGCATGCCGGTTGCCAAGTGCCTGGATTATGATCGTGTGCCTGTGGGTGGGAATGCGAGGACCAGCTGTAAGTGTGAGGACTGGTCATAAGTGTGAGGACATGTCGTAAGTGCGAGGACCACCCCAAATCGCTTTTTCCCCGAGCGCCATTGCAATTTCGAACAGTTGTGAAACGAACGATTGTAAGTTGAGGACTACCCATATCTCTGTTTGAAAAGATAACCAGCGTATCGTCTGTCTCGGAGATACGGCAAGGACAGGAAAGGACGCGAGAATCTCAGGAGGATTTCACGGTGTTTATTAAAGGATGTGGGGGTTCACCCTGGCAAGCTATTGGGGTGGTGGTGGTCAGGCTAAGAGCAGGGAAGGCAGAGAAGGGAGAACTCTTGGGGAGAGGGGGTGCCCGATGCCCGTGGTGCCAGCTGGCGTCCCAAGTCGTATTTGAAGCCCTGAAGCCACAGATGGGGAAGGCAGCTCCCCGTTCGCTTTCTCTCTTGTTCCCACCCGAAGGGGTCAGGGTAGTTTTCCGAAGGGACCAGAGGCTGGAAGACAGAGGTGTGGGGAAAGAGAAACAGGCACCTGGGCGAGAAAGAGAGAGAGAGAGAGAGAGAGAGAGGGAGGGAGGGAAAGAGAGAGAGGGAGGGAGGGAAAGAGAGAGAGAGAGAGAGAGAGGGAGGGAAAGAAAGAGAGAGAGAGATAGAGAGAGAGAAAGTGAGAGAGAGAGATGAAATCAGATTCAGGAATAGATGAAAAATAGACATTTTAAAATTGACAAATTTGCAGAAGATTTTTTTTTCCTCAGGGAGATGGGGAATTTTGCTACTACCCTAGCTGCAAAAGAAAGAAAGAGGGAGAGAGAGAGAGAGAGAGAGAGAATATTGATGCACAACAAACCCCATTACAAAATCTGCTGGCTCACACAACCCATTAAGCCTACACCTGGGTTCTTGCGGTTGTGGGAAAGCTGCAGAGATGACCTCTGGAACGCCCAAGAGTCTTCTGGTTAGGATTTGCCTCATGCCTGTTGCCCTCTTGCTGGTTCACACAACTCAGCTTTCCCCACAACTGCCAGAACCTGGATGTACATTAGTGGGCTGTGTGAACTGGTAGACCCACAGATTTGACCCCCATATCACTAAAACAGAAGACATTTGGGGGGACTCTTGGGGACTCCAGAGATCATCTGTACAGCTTTCCCAGCTGCAAGAACCTAGGCGCAGGGTTAGTGGGTTGTGTGAACTGGCAGATTGGACCCACAAATCTCCCAGTTCACACAATCCACTAAACGTACACTCAGGTTCGTGCAGTTGTGGGAAAGCTGACCTCTGGAGTCCCCGAGAGTCTTCTGTTTTGGATTTGCCTCATGCCTGTTGCCCTCCTGCTGGTTCACACAACTCACAAAATCTGCCGGTTCACACAACCCCCTAACTAACCCTACACTCAGGTTCTGGCGCAGAAGGAGCCGCGCAGATGGACTCTGGAGTCTGTCAGAGTTTTCTGTTTTGCATTCGCCCCGTGGCTGTTGCCCTCCTGCTGGTTAATGTGACCCACAAATCCGCTGAGTCACACAACACACCAACCCTACACCTAGGTTCTTGCAGCTGGGAAAGCTGCACAGATGATCTCTGGAGTCCCCAAGAGGCCTCCCCCCTCAAAGTGTCTTCTGTTTTAGATTTGCCTCAGGCTTCGTTGCCCTCCTGCTGGTTCACACAACCCACCAATCGCCTGCTTCACACCACCCACTGACCCTACACCCAAGTGCTCGCACAAAAGAGCTGCACAGATGACCTCTGGAGTGCCCAGCAGTCCCCTGTTTGGGATTCTCCCCTCCTGCCTGTTGCTGTTGCCCTCCTGCCTTCTGTGAGGCGATTTGCCCATTGCCCCATGTTTTTCTGAGCAAAACCAACAGACCAAGGTTCAAAATGGTGGTGCTTTTCCTTCCAGGGGAGGGAAGGGAGAACTGCAATTCCCAGCATTCCGAGCTGTGCCGCTCGGAATGCTGGGAGTTGAAGTCCACAATCATCCTAAGAGGCTTAAACCAGTGGTTCCTAACCTGGGTGATATTGCCCCCCAGGGGGCGATTTCATTTTTCAGGGGGGCGGTGGAACAAAAATGGGCAACGTGGGAGCAAAGGAACAAAAAGGGGGCGATAAGGGGGTGATGGAGCGAGAAGTTTTGGGGACACTTTTGAGACTTTTTCGTACAGTGAATCGCTGTATATCTTGTCGTACAAAAACATCAGATCGCTCACTATTGGTGGATTGAATTGTGTTTTCAAATGTTCCTCCAGCTAGCTTCAGGACAGAACGCCGTACATATGTGAATACGCATCGCTTATCTTCATGCGCGTTGCGCAGCAGCCTCTACCCTTTTGATATTTCTTTGTGCGTCTTAAATTTCACTTCTAATACAATCCTTAAATGTTCCTGTTTTTCTTTTCGGGCATTTCACTTTCTTGCCACGGAATTTTGTTTTCAGTGATCATAACATTTCAGTGTCTTGAATAAATAAGATAATCATGAAATACATGGATCACGAGGTTTGGGAATAAAGTGACAGGTGGCACCAATATTTTTCACACAGTTGAGATATGGGGGAAAGAGACTGGAAATACATTATTTGCATCGATATGTCCTGATGACAATTTTAAAAAAAAACAAAAAAAAGGGTTTGCATAAATTGAAGAATTATTTCCTAGGTTGTGACTGAGAGGTTTTGTTGGGGGAGGGGGGGGCGATGACAACTTCCTCATTGGCTCGAGGGGGCAATTCGTTCAAAAAGGTTAAGAACCACTGGCTTAAGCCAGCGGGCCTTCTAGAGTTGGTGCAGCCTCTAAGTCTCCTTTTTTGCCGATTCTCGCCTACTTTTTTTCATCGCTGCCCACTCCACGATTACGTCTCTTACCTCGTCCCTCAGCCCAGGCACCCCAAAACCAGCTCCTTGGCCAGTTGCCAAGTCTGAGCAACACCGCTTTTGACACTCACATTCAGGTGCTGGGCAGCCCGTGCCCAGAGGGGGTAGTGGTGCTTGGGGGGGGGGTCTCACTGGGGCAGTGGAGAGGAGGGCTTCTGTGTCCCGGGGGGGATTCCTTTGCTCCCGTAATATTCCACCACCTGTCTGGGGACTTCAGCCAGGACGGTCTTGGCGAGAGCATTGGGGGGGGCCTGGGAGGAAAAGAAAGAAGAGTGGGGAGGGAGGGAGGGAGGGAGGGAGGAAGGAAGAGAGTAGAAAAAAGGAAGGAAAGGTAAAGAAGGAAGGAAGGAAGGAAGGAAGGAAGGAAGGGAGTAGAAAAAAGGAAGGAGGTAAAGAGGGAAGGAAGGAAGCAAGGAAGGAAGGAAGGGAGGGAGTAGAAAAAAGGAAGGAAAGGTAAAGGAGGGAGGGAGGAAGGAAGGAAAGTGACAGAAGGAAGGAAGGGAGGGAGGGAGGAACGAAGGAGGGAATGGAGTAGAAAAAAGGAAGGAAAGGTAAAGGAGGGAGGGAGGGAGGAAGGAAGGAAGGAAAGTGACAGAAGAAAAGGAAGGAAGGAAGGAAGGAAGGAAGGAGACAAGGTGAAGGAAGGGAGTGAGGGACCGAGGAAGGAAATAGAAAAAAGGAAGGAAAGATATAGGCGGGTGGGAGGAAGGAAGGAAGGAAAAAAAGAAGGAGGAGGGTGGTAGAAGGAAGGAAGGGAGGGAGGAGGGCAGGAAGAAGACAAAAGGAAGGAATGGAGGAAAGTGACAGAGAGAAGGAAGGAAGCAAGCAAGCCAGGAAACAAGGAGACAAGGTGAAGGAAAGGAGCGAGGGAACGAGGAAGGAAGTAGAAAAAAGGAAGGAAAGATAAGGGAGGGAGGGGGGAAAGAAGAAGGGCGGTAGAAGGAAGGAATGGGAGGAAGGTGACAGAGAGAAGGAAGGAGAACGGTGAAAGAAGGGAAGGAGAAAAGAAGGAAGTAGAAAAAGGGAGGATGGAAGGATGGAAGGAAGAAGAAAAGAAGAAGGAGGGTGGTAGAAGGGAGGGAGGGAGGTGGGAAGGAAGAAGAAGAAAAAGAAGAAGAAGAAGAAGAAGAAGAAGAAGAAGAAGAAGAAGAAGAAGAGGAAGAGGAAGAGGAAGAAAAAGAAGAAGAGGAAGAAGAAGAAGAAGAAGAAGAAGAAGAAGAAGAAGAAGAAGAAGAAGAAGAAGAAGAAGAAGAAGAAGAAGAAGAAGAAGAAGAAAGGAAGGATGGAGGGAGGGGACAGAGAGAAGGAAGGAAGGAAGGACAAACGGAGAAAGAAGGCCTGTGTAGGCAGACATTCAAGGCCCAAAGCAGCCCTTGAGCCCCTCCTGAGGGCCGGGGCCTTACACCACCACCCCAAAGCAGAGCCTGGCATCCCCCCCCCTCACCTTCTTGAACTCCCGGACAGGCACAAACTGCACGATGTCCCGGACGGCCCTGCCCTCCTCCGTCTCCAGCATCCCTCGGTCCCCGTTCAGCTCCCGCATGTCGGAGAAGTCGGCGTTCCCGATGCCCACAATGATGATGGAGAGCGGCAGGCGGGAGGCCCGCACCACGGCGTCGCAGGCCTCGGGCATGTCGCTCACCACCCCGTCGGTCAGGATGAGCAGCACCCGGTACTTCTGCAAAAGAGGCCGGGGTCTCTCAAAGGCCACGAGGGGGACACGAGGCAGGATCCCCCCCTTGGCCCTTGGGCTGGGGTGTGGGGGGTCTTAGGTGTCCCCCCCCTCCCGTACCGTGGGCCTGCCACTTTTCTCCTCCTCGGCTGCCGGCCCGGCCACCTTGCTGATGATGGGCGCCACGTTGGTGGGGCCGTACAGCTCGATCTGGGGCAGGCAGCGCTTGTAAGCCTCGATCACGCCCAGAATCTCTGCCAGGGAAGGAAAGAAACCTAGATTGCAAACCGGGTTTGTTTCCCTGGGCTGCGTAGGTGTGTGCGCGTGTGGCTAACGTGTATATTTTATTTTTGTCACGTTTAGGCAGGGCATATTGGAGGGGGTTACCCTTTGATAGCCGTGTGAAAGAAAATCTCATTTTAATGTAGGCTGATTAGCGTACGTTTAAAGTGATAATAAAGTTATTCTTTCTTTCTTTCTTTCTTTCTTTCTTTCTTTCTTTCTTTCTTTCACCCTTCCTCCCTCCATATTTCCTCTTTTAAAAATTCTCCTTTTCTTTTCCCCCAAATTCCTTCCTTCCTTCCTTTCATCCGTCCTCTCTCCATCCCTCCCTTCTTAATATTTCCTCTTTTTAAAATTCTCCTTTTCCTTCCTTCCTTCCTTCCTTCCTTCCTTCCTTCCTTCCTTCCTTCCTTTCTTCCTTCCTTCCTTCTTTCCTCCCTTAATATTTCCTCTTTTTTAAAATTCTCTTTTTCCTTCCTTCTGTCCTTCCTTCCTCCCACCCTCCTTTAATATTTCCTTTTTAAAATTTTCCTTCCTTCTGTCCTTCCTCCCTCCCTCCCTCCCTTAATATTTCCTCTTTTTAAAATTCTCCTTTTCCTTCCTTCCTCCCTCCTTTCCTTCCTTCTTTCCTTCCTCCCTCCCTTCCTTCCTTTTTTCCTCCCTCCCTTCCTGCCTCCCTCCCTCCCTTCTTTCCTCCCTTCCTTCCTTCCTCCCTCCCTTCTTTCCTTCTTTCCTCCCTCCCTTCCTTCCTTCCTCCCTCCCTCCCTCCCTTCCTTCTTTCCTCCCTTCCTCTCTTCTTTCCTACACCCTCCCTTCCTTCCTTCTTTCTTCCTTCCTTCTTTCTTTCTTCCCTCCCTCCCTCCCTCCCTCCCTCCCTTCCTTCCTTCCTTCCTTCCTTCCTTCCTTCCTTCCTTCCTTCCTTCTTTCTTTCCTTCCACCTAACTCCATCAAGTGACTCTATTATTGCCTAGGTTTTCAATCCCCCCAATTTTCTTTTTTTTAAAAAAAAAGCAGCAGCAATTCCACTGAAAATCACAATTCTTCCTTACTTTCACATTCGGGGTTCTTCGGATCAAAGTTGATGGCGAAATCGTGAGACACCTGTCCGAAGAAACAAAACAAAACCAAAAAAAGCAAACCAACAAACAGGAACGAGGATTCGCACCCCGAGCACAAAAGGGGGACGATTCGGTTTAACCGGATCTCAGGATTCGTACCTCGAAATCCGGAGGGATTCTCGCTCCGAAGCCAAAGGCCGGGAACCGTTTATCGCTGGAAGACAGAAACGCTGTTTTAGTTCTCCACCCGGACAGGTGGCAGGTGGGGGATTCTGGGAGTCGTAGTTTCGACATTCCAGGCGCACCCCCTATCCTGTACCTGTCGTAGTCCTGGCAGATTTCGCCCACGGACGACAGCGTTTTCAGGTATTCGTTCGGCTCTCGGGGGCTGATGAAATGGAGCGAATGTTCACTTCTGGGGTCCCCGTTGGAGGCTGTGAAGTCAATGGCTACCTGGGCAAGGGAGAGAGAGAGAGGGAGCCAAGCGGTGTAGCCTAGTGGTTAGAGCATCGGATTCGTACCTGGAATTTTCCGATTCTCATTTCCGGGCGCAAAGCTCTCCGAGCGAATTTCGAACGTTTGCTGGGAATCTGAAAGGAGAAGCTGGAGGAATCTTGGCTTATTGTTATGAATGGTTATGAAGGTTAAGCCGGAGCGACAACAGGCAAAAAAGCTAACACAATCCTGGGTTGTGTAAACCGAGGCACAGAATCAAGATCACGCGAAGTATTAGTGCCGCTTTATAAAGCCTTTAAAAATCCCGTGTCCAGTTTTGGTCATCCCGTTACAAAAAAAATATGTTTTTGAGACTTTGGAAAAAAAGTGCAGAGAAGAGCAACTAAGATGATTAAAGGCCTGGAGACTAAAACATAGGAAGAACGGCTGTGGGATTTGGATATGGATAGATTTAGACCAGTGGTTCTCAACCTTTTTAATGCCGCGACCCCCAACTGATCGTAAGTCAAGGACTACTCAACCAGTCGTAAGTCGAGGACTACTCAACTGGTGCAGCACCGTTGGCAGAATGGGACTTTTGGCGGGCTCAGCAGGGCAGAGACAGCCTGGACAATTCCTATTGGCTTTTGAAAGCCAATAGAATTAGACTTTATTCAAGAGAGTCTATTCTATTGGCTTTCAAAAGCCAATAGAATAAAAGGGAGGAGCACAGCTAAGGAAAAGGGGGAAAAAATGGCGGACTGCGTTGTTTGACGACCCCCGTGAAATGGTCGTTCGACCCCAAATGGGGTCCCGACCCACAGGTTGAGAACCACTGATTTAGAGAAAAGACGGACTTAGGGAGGACATGATAGCTGGATTCCAGTATTTGGGGGGGGGGGGCTGCCACAAAGAGGAGGGGGGGTCAACCTATTCTCCAAAGCATCAGAGGGCAGAACAAGAAACAATGGTTGGAAATTAATCAAGGAGAGAAGCAACCTGGAATCAAGGAGAAACTTCCTAACAGTGAGGACAATTAACCAGTGGAACAGCTGGCCACCAGAAAGTGTGGGTGCTTCATTACTGGAGATTTTTAAGAAAAGAGTGGACAACTACCTATCTGAAATGGGCATGGGGTTGGACTAGAAGACC
Source organism: Crotalus tigris (assembly GCF_016545835.1). Classification (NCBI taxonomy): domain Eukaryota; kingdom Metazoa; phylum Chordata; class Lepidosauria; order Squamata; family Viperidae; genus Crotalus; species Crotalus tigris. Next base: position 3,193,043 of record NW_024096569.1, read on the forward strand.
TCCAAGGTCCCTTCCAGTTCTATTCTGATTTATTTATTGATTGATTGACTGATTGATTGATTGATAGGTTGGGGCCAAACAGATCCAGATCTAAGGGAACTACTTGAAGTTTTCTCCAGATCTGGACAAATGTACCAAAGAAAACCTAATACTAAATCAGGGATCTTCAAACTTGGCTCTTTTATGACTTGTGGACTTCAACTCCCAGAATTCCTCAGCCAGCATGCCTGGCTGAGGAATTCTGGGAGTTGAAGTCCACAAGCAGGGGTCTTCCAGCTTGGCCCTTTTATGACTTGTGGACCTGAACGTCCAGAATTCCTCAGTCGGCCATTTTGATGAAACTGAGGGCTTAGATCCAGACCAGGGGTCTTCCAACTTGGCCCGTTTATGACTTGAGGGCCTCAACTCCCAGAATCCCTCAGCCAGCATGCCTGGCTGAGGAATTCTGGGAGTTGAAGTCCACAAGTCATAAAAGGACCAAGTTGGAAGACCCCTGTACTAAAAGCCTACGTTGAATAGGAAAGAGTTCTGAAGCCACACCTATATTTGGAGGAATTAATACAGGCAGTCCTCAGTTAGTGACTGCCTTGGACAGCGACTGTTAGCAGTCACAATGGTGAGGAAAAATTTTTGCAACCGATCCTCGCAGTTTAGGACCTTTGCCGGCCTGCAAAGCCAAAGAAAGCTGAAGGAAAAAACACAGCCATGGTTTCACTTCCGGACCACTTCACTTAACAAGTTGCCAAGTTGTGGTCACTAAAGGAGGACCACCTCTATTGCGAACGTTCTTTAAAAATCACTCCTTGTCATCTTAAACATCCTTTTTTTTTCTTTCAGTAAAGGCAGTCCTCAACTTACGACAGTTCATTCAGTGACCGTCCAAAGTGACAAACTCACTGAAAAAAGTGACTTGCGACCGTTTTTCACACTTAACGACAGTCACAGCATCCCCCTCCCCACGGTCACGTGATCAAAATTTGGACATTGTCAACTGATTCGTAATTATGTCGGTTGCAATGTCCTGGGGGGGTCACGTGATCCCCCCCTTTGCGACTGGGGGAAGCCAGATCCACTTAACGACCGTGTGACTCGCTTAACAATCACTTAGCAGTGATTCACTTAACAAGTGTAGCAGGAAAGGTCGTAAAAGGGGGTCAAAATGCCTGCATTACGATTTAAAGTGAGACAGTGAAACAATACAGGCAGGTAATCAATCGATATATAAAATAATAGGACAATCAACAGCCTGCTCTTAATTCTTAATTCTAAAACTTACTGTGAAGGAGATTTGCAAACCACCCATGATGTAATCCAGGAAGGTGTGGACTTTCTCCATCTGCAGAGAGACAATGATGATTAGTCTAAGGGCTGCGACGGTCAGCCATCATCAGAATCTTTGCTTTCTTCGTCTTCGGATCAATATATTAATACCGACACCCCAGGTTACAAGGCTCACCTTGCACTGAGTGAGGACAATATATCCAGAATTTTTGTAGTTTTTCTTCTTTTCTTGATACTTGTGGTTAATACATTCCCATTTCACCTGCCAAGGGGGGGGAAAAAAGGAAATTAGGTTATAATCCATATTTTTGCCTTCTGCTGTTCTGGATTATTATTATTATTTTCAACTAACTCCAGCATTAAAACACTTTTTAAAATTTAGGGTGTTTTTTTTTTTTTGTAAAATATATAAATTCCTAAAGGTCGATTCCCCCCCCCAATATAAATTACTGACGATATGCAGATAGTCCTCAACATATTAAACAAACTTAGTATGGGAAAAAATGCTTTATGACTTGTCCTCCCACTTACGACCATCCAGATCCCTTGATCGTGATGTGGGCACTTAGCAACTGATTCATGTTTATTTGTTTATGTTTTTATAAAGTTTTATTATTTTTTTTAAACAGAATTCAGCAGTAACCATTCAACAAAAATGTGTTGTCTGAGCATCTTATTCACTAATGCAAATTAAATTCTTAATCCCGAAATCTTTTCTCTAACCATGGATAAAATAGGTCCCAAGTTTGAAAATATTCTGTTTTTTTTTCTTTTTCTTTCAACCTTAAAGTAAGCCTGTCCGTTTCTGCCCAGTCTAGTATTTTTTTTTAATTATTTCTTCTTCTGGTGGTGTTTCTTCGTTCTTCCCATATGGTGCAAATATAATTTTTGCTGCTTGTTATCGTGTGTAAAATCAAGTATTTTGCTTATCAAGTTTTTCTGGCATTATGCCTAGTAAAAAAAAATAATCGGGTTTATAGTCTAGGTGTTTCTCTAACATTTTTTCTAACCAAAGTGTGAATTTTTGTCCAATATCTCCTTGCTTTGACACATGTCCACCACAAATGACAATAAGTACCTGGCTTATGCTTACATTTCCAACATTTCTCTGACATATTTTTAAACATTTTTGCTAATCTTGTTGGTGGCAAGTACCATCTATAGAACATTTTGCATAAGTTTTATATAATTGACTCAATTATCAATTAACCAGTGGAACAACCTGCCTCCAAAAGAGACTGGACAGCCATTTGTCCGAAATGGTAAAGGGTTTCCTGCCTAAGCAGGGGGTTGGACTAGATGACCTCCAAGGTCCCTTCCAACTCTATTATTCTTATTATCATGTTTATGATCAATTGCATCGTCCTGCAGTCACATGCTTGCAAATTGTGACTTTTTTTTTTTTTTTGCTGTTTTCTGGCCAAAACCAGCAAAAAAAAATGTCCACTGGGGGGAAGCTGGATTCGTTTAACGAACATGTGATTCGTTTAACGACCACATGTTTTGCTTAATGACCATTGTGATTCACTTTACGGTAAAAATGGTAGTAAAATCAAGTCCCGTCACATCCAGATTTACAATCTCACCAAACTATGGGAGAGATTCCAGTCCCAAGTATGTGGTCACAGGCTCCCTGAATCTATTTTATCCTCATCCCAAGGGTGGTGAAAACTCAGCCAGCAAATTCATGGTCCTTCCATCATTTTAATTCTTTCAGATTTCTGGTGTTTTGTTTTTTCCTTCTGAGGTTGGCCAAGTGGAAATACTCTGAAGTTTGAAATTCCCTGACAGTGGGGACAATTAACCAGTGGAACAGCCTGCCTCCAGAAGCGGTGAATGCTCCAACACTGGAAGTTTTTAAGAAGAGACTGGACAGCCATTTGTCCGAAATGGTATAGGGTTTCCTTCCTGAGCAGGGGGTTGGACTAGATGACCTCCAAGGTTCCTTCCGGGTCTGTTATTCTTTTTCTTCCTTCCTTCCTCCCTCCCTTCTCCAACACTGGAAGTTTTTAAGAAGAGACTGGACAGCCATTTGTCTGGAATGGTGTAGAGTTTCTGCCTGAGCAGGGGGTTGGAATTGATGACCTCTAAGGTCCCTTCCAACTTTATTATTATTATTATTATTAGTCAAAACTAGCACAGCGCTGAACCAGCTGGCGTTGCTAAAGTGTCTCCTTTCACAAGTGCCAAACTCCCAGAGTGAGTTTTCCATCTTAAAAAAAAAAAAACAGCAGGCTTTTACTTTTTTTAATGAACGAAGTGGATAAGCAGATAAAGGCTGGATCTTTTTTTGTTTTGTTTTTTTTAAATTAAATGAAGGAAAACGCCCGGCTGCAACACTAAAAGTCAGCATTAAAATTTACAGCAGAGTCTGATTTGCTAAATTCCACTTTCTAGTTATTTCAGTTAAGGTCTATTAAGGCTAAGGTGAAGGGGGGCTTCACTCCAGGCCCAGAATTCTCCCACCCCTCATATTGGGCCTTGTTGGGAACGCTGGGAACTGAAATCCAGGCAAGGACACAAGTGGACCTGCCCACCTCTCTCTCCTTTTTCTTTCTTTCTTTCTTTCTTTCTTTCTTTCTTTCTTTCTTTCTTTCTTTCTTTCTTTCTTTCTTTCTTTCTTTCCTTTCTTCTTCCTTCCTTCCTTCCTTTCTTTCCTTCCTTTCTCCCTCCTTCTCTTCCTCTCTCCTTCCTTCCTTATTTCCTTCCCTCCCTTTTACCTTTGATCCATTGCCCCTTCCCTCCTTCCCTCCCTCCCGGCCGCCCTCCCTCCCTCTCTTCTTTCCTTCCCTCCATCCTTCCTTCTCTCTCTTTCTCCTTCTCTTTTTCTCCCCCGCTCCCTCCATCTCCTTCTCCATCACCTCGTCTCCAGAAGACGCCTTCAGCATCTCTTGAAAGCTTGTGTTGAATTCCCCAATGTAATCGTGCTTCCCGCTGGAGTCGTGATCGTAAACCAGACACTGGAAAAGAAAGCAGGCAAAGTGACAGAGCCAGAAATACGGAGGAGAATTGCTTTTTTTTTTTTAATAATAATTTTTTATTTTTCCAAACTCTCCCCCATACATATCCCGTAATACTTATCAGATATTAACATACATTCCCTCCACGCTCACCTACAGATACTTTTAACAAAATGAAATAAATACATACACATAACTTTGGTGTTGCTCGCCCATTTCCCCTTTCACCGTATCCATACTCCCTTCTTCTTTACCTTCTTTCTCCCTTTCTTCTCTTCCCTACTTCCCTCTTCTTCCTCTCCTCTCCTTCACCACTCTCCTCCCCTTTCCTCTTCCTCCAGCCTTCCTACTTCCTTCTCCCCTCCTTTACTCTTTTCTCTCTCCTCTCCTTTCTTCATCCCTCTTCAGATACAATTCAGGGGTAATGTCCGAGCAACTAATACGGAGGAGAACTGCTGTGCCCTGCTTCCTTCCGGAAAAAATAAACTGCCTTCAAATCCTATTAAAAGGCAGGCAGACCCTGATTCACCTGGGGTTTTTTTTTCCCCCGCCAGGACCAGAGAAATAAAACAGTTGGAAAATTGGTTCTGCTACTCCATCGCTTGGTAGGTTTCCTAATTGTTCGCTGTAATTTGAGATTATTTCCAGATCTAAAGCAGTGTTTCTTCAACTTGCCAAGGTTAAGCCGGGTGGACTTCAACTCCCAGAATTCCCCAGCCAGCTGGGAGTTGAAGTCCACCCGGCTTAAACGTGCCCAGTTTAAGAAACACGGATTTAAATCCTTTCATACTGATGTCTAGAACTAAATAGATTTTTTTTCCCCACAACGGTGAGGCCAAGACATTTGAAATGGATATTCTGCGCTCAATTCATCCCCCCTCCCTCAATTTTCTTTTTCTTTCTATCTTTCTTTCTTTCTTTCTTTCTTTCTTTCTTTCTTTCTTTCTTTCTTTCTTTCTTTCTTTCTTTCTTTCTTTCTTTCTTTCTTTCTTTCTTTCTTTCTTTTTTAATACAGCTCGGAAGAAGCTTACCCGTATAGGCCTGTCGGGGTCACAACTGCACAGCGATTGCAAAGAAATTCGGAATGGCTGCCACCGAGGGTTCAGGTTGTTCTTCACCACCTGGGGCACAAAACGATGGGAGAGAGATTTTCAAAAAAAGGTTCACCCCAAGAAATTGTCATATTTTTTTACCCCTAAACTGTGTGTGTATGTATGTGTGTGTTTGTGTGTGCATGCGTGTCTGCTTGTCTGTCTATCTGTCTGTCTGTCTGTCTGTCTGTCTGTCTATCTATCTATCTATCTATCTATCTATCTATCTATCTATCTATCTATCTAATGTCTATCTATATCTATCTTTCTGTCTGTCTGCCTATCTATCTGCTGTCTATTTATTATCTATCTATCTATCTATCTATCTATCTATCTATCTATCTATCTATCTAATGTCTATCTATATCTATCTATCTATATCTATTATCTATCTGTATATCTATCTATATCTATCTATCTATGTCTATTTATTATCTATCTGTCTGTCTGTCTATCTATATCTATCTATCTATCTATCTATCTATCTATCTATCTATCTCATCTATCTATCTATCTCATCTATCTATCTATCTATCTATCTATCTATCTATCTATAATAATAATAATAATAGTAAAGTTGGAAGGGACCTTGGAGGTCATCTAGTCCAACCCCTTGCTCGGGCAGGAAACCCTACACCATTTCGGACAAGTGGCTGTCCGATCTCTTCTTAAAAACTTCCAGTGTTGGAGCATTTACTGCTTCTGGAGGCAGGCTGTTCCACTGATTAATTGTTCTCACTGTCAGGAAGTTTCTCCTTAGTTCTAGGTTGCTTCTCTCTTTGAGTTCTATCTCTATGTCTGTCTATTTATCTGTCTATCTGTCTGTCTATCTATCTATCTATCTATCTATCTATCTATCTATCTATCTATCTATCTATCTATCTATCTAATGTCTATCTATATCTATTATCTATCTGTCTGTCTGTCTATCTATATCTATCTATCTATGTAATCTATCTATATCTATCTATCTATGTCTATTTATTATCTATCTATCTGTCTGTCTATCTATATCTATCTATCTATGTCTATCTGTCTATCTATCTGTCTATCTATCTGTCTATCTCTCTCTGTCTGTCTATCTATCTGTCTATCTATCTATCTATCTATCTATCTATCTATCTATCTATCTATCTATCTTCTATCTATATGTATATATATAATTTATCTATCATCTCTCTCTCCATCTATTTATTGATATTACCTCAAGATCACTCTGGGTGGCTTACAATCATAAAAGGTGAAAAATAATATAAAACTAAGTTTATTTTATTTAATTTAATTTCTTAATTACATTTCTTCGCTGGCCATCTCGTTTCGAAACGATGCCGGGCGTCTTGCAGCCCTAAAAGCCTTGAAATCATAAAAGACGAGTAATTCTAAAACCTTAACAGGATTGACCGTATCCCTTCGGATAGCCGGTTAACCGATCAGCCGGCTCAGAGGCTTGCAAAGCGTCTCCTGGCTGCTACTTCAGCTTCCTTCCAGCCCATTTTAATTGGTTATATCTCCATTGCCCCCCCCTTTTTTAAACCCCCCCTCCCATCAAACTTTCCAGAGGGGATCCATAATATCCTCACCTCTGTTCTCCAGACCAAATTGTCCGACTCGCCAGAGCCCATCTTATATATTTCCAGGAAAGGATCGGATTTGCTAAAGAAATCCTGCAGAGAACAGGTTAAAAAAAGAGAGAGAGAGAGAGAGTAATTTTTTTTCACGAAACGCCCAGGAGCCGATCACAACAATCCAGATTTGGTATCACACCAGCTGTTCTCCCACGGAGGTCCTTCAAGGTCCTCCAACACACCCTTGCCCCCCCCCCTTTCCAGGTAGTCCTCGACTTACGACAATTGAGCCCAATACTTCTGCCGCAAAGCGAGACCCTTGCTAAGTCAGCTTTGCCCCGTTTCATGACCTTGCTTGCCACCGTTGTGAAACACAGCCGTTGGTCCCCTAATCACGCAGTTGTTAAGAGAGTCTGGCTTCCCCATAGACTTTGCCTGCGCCCAGGACCGTCATAAATACGTGCCAGTTGCCAAGTGTGGCAGCTTCAAACGGTCACTAAACGAATCGTTTTAAGTCGAGTTCTACCTGTACTTCTGCTGGGTTCCTCAGCCTAGAGATAAACCTTAAAGTCTTCCACAGCTAGCCTGCTCTTCAAGAATACAGGCAGTCCTCGAATTACAGTGATTCGTTTAGTGACCGTTCAAATTTACAGCGGCACTGAAAAATGGGACTTGGGGCCGTTTTCCAGACTTACGAACTTTACAGCATTCCCCCACGGTCAGAAGATCAAAATTCAAAAGCTTGGCAAGCAGACTTGTATTTAATAATAATGATAATGATAACAACAACAACAATAAATAATGCTGATAATAATAATGGTAATAATAATAATAATAATGGTAATCATAATGACAATAATTATAATAATAACAATAATAAAAATGGTAATCATAATGATGGTGATAATGATAATAATAATAATGATGATAATAATGATAATAACAATGGTAATAAATAATAATAACAACAATGATAATAATAATAATAATCGTAATGGTAATGGTAATAAATAATGATAATAATCATAATGGTAATGGTAAATAATGATAATGATAATGGTAATAATAATGGTAATGGTAATAATAATAAATATTAATAATAATGATAATAATAATATAATGATAATAATAATGATGATAATGATAATAATAATAATGGTAATCATAATGATATTAATGGTAATAATAATGATGATAATGATAATAATAACAATGGTAATAAATAATAATAATGGTAATAATAATAATCGTAATAGTAATGGTAAATAATGATAATGGTAACGATAATGGTAATAATAATGGTAATGGTAATAATGATAATAATGGTAATAATAATAAATAATGATGATGATAATAATATAATAATAATAATGATGATAATGATAATAATAATGTAATCATAATGATAATAATGGTAATAATAATGATGATAATAATAATAACAATGGTAATAAATAATAATAATAATGGTAATGGTAATAAATAATGATAATGATAATGAGAATGGGAATAATAATAATGATAATAATAATATGATAATGATGATGATAGTGATGATGATGATGATGATGATGATGATGATAATAATAATAATAATAATAATAATAATAATAATAATAATAATAATGTTGGAAGGGAACTTGGGAGGTCCTCTAGTCCAACCCGCCCCTGCTCAGGCAGACAACCATATACCATTTCAGACAAATTTATGACCGTTCCAGTGTCCCAAGGTCACGTGATCCCCACCTTTTGCCACCTTCAGACATGTCAAGTCCAATGGGGAAGCCAGATTCACTTAACGTCCGGCTGGCTAACTTATCAATTCACTGAACGACATGGGGCAAGGAAGGTCGTCAAACGAGGCCAAACTCCCTGAACCAACAAAACTGGGGTCAATTGCTGTGGTTTATTTATTCCTTATTCTGTTTTTCTCCAAGAGCAGCTTTACGGGAGGGGGGAAAAAATCGGTCAGCCTTTCCTCCCACCCCCACTACCTGATTTTGGGGGGGACCCCCAAGGACTCTCGGGGACGGGGAAAGCCAAGCACACGCCAGCGTCACGCCGTGCTCGTTTCAGGAGGGCTGGAAAGCCATGTTTCACCCGGCGGTGCGGGGGGAAAAAAAATTGCATTTTTTAAAAGCCTGCAGAGAGCAGGTTTTCTCCAAATGAGCTCAGCCCCGCTGGGCAATCCTCAGAGGGAAAAAAAAGGCCGGGCAGATTAAATGGGGCATCAACAAACTGACGCAGCTCCATCACACCAGCGGCTCACAACCTTGCGAACAGAACAAAAAAGATGGCGGAGAACAAGCCGTTTGCTAACCGATCAGCCTGTTTAAGGCAATCGAAAATATCCGCAAAAGTTTCTGGACGTGGGCGGTGTTTAGCATAACGGGTTAACCATTTTAAAACGGGTGGGCTTCAACCCCCAGAATTCCCCAGCCGGCGTCTGTTAACTGCCCACTTTAGAATAGAACAGAACAGTATAACAGAGTTGGAAGGGACCTTGGAGGTCATCTAGTCCAACCCCTTGCTCAGGCAGGAGACCCTAGACCAGGGGTAGACCACCTGGGCTCTTTTATGACTGGTGGACTTCAACTCCCAGAATTCCTGAGCCATCCATGCTGAGGGGAAAAGGAGAGTTTCTAATCTGAGCCAGGCTGGCTCAGGAATTCTGGGAGTTGAAGTCCACGAATCCTAAAAGAGCCAAGGTTGCCTACCCCTGCCCTAGACCATTTCAGACAAATGGCTCTCCAGTCTCTTCTTAAAAACTTCCAGTGTTGGAGCATTCACCACTTCTGGTGGCAAGTCGTTCCGCTGGTTAATTGTTCTCACTGTCAGGAAATTCCTCTTTAGTTCTACGCTGCTTTTCTCCTTGATTAATTTCCATCCGTTGCGTCTTGTCCTGCCTTCAGATGCTTTGGAGAATAGCTTGACACCCCCCCTTCATATCATATCATCATCATATCACCCTGGCCCTTCCCTTCATTAAACGTTATTCTTCCTTCTTTAAAAATCAGTCATTCATGAGGTAAATGTCTGGTTTAAAATGCCGCCAGTTTCCAGGCTACACAGCTCTCTTCCCAGCCAAAGAGTCCTGTGACACCCCAACCTTGGATATTGATTTCTCTAGGATCCGCTTCCCAGTTTTTTCTTACCTTGTCATCCAGTTCTTGACCGCAAAATTCCAGCTGGACAAACTCATTGGTGCGGGACACCTCTTCGGCTTCAATCTGCCAACAAAAAGGGCCCAGAAATTCACCTCAAGACAGGAAAAAGCCGCAAGATAACCTGCCTGCCCTTTTCTTGAAATACATGCAGCTAGTCCTCAAGGGATGACTGCCCTTGGGGGGGGGCAGAATTTCTGTTGCTAAGCAAGGCTTGGTGTGAAGTGAGTCGGGCCTGCCTTTGTGAGCCATTTTGCCACGGGCTGTTAAGCAAATCATTGCAGTTGTTAAGGGGATCGCACGGTCGCTAAGCGAATCCGGCTTATCCCTCATTGGTTTGGCTTGTCGGAAGGTCGCAAATGGGGATCACGTGACCAGAGAATAGTGCAGCCGACATAAGTACATGCCAGTTGCCAAGTGTCCGAGTTTTGATCATGTGATCACGGGGATGCTGCAATGGTCGTATGTACGAGGACCGATTGTAAACTTCTTTTTTCAGGTCTGTGGTAACTTTTAATGGTCGAAACGAATTGTTGTAATTGGAGACTATTTGTATTCTGTTTACTACTAAACTCTTCTCGTTGATATTCACTAAAGAACTTAATATATTCTAATTCGAACTAAGCATCACCCATCAATTCATCGCTCCCACCCTATATTTGAAATCTCTGGGGCTTAAATTCCTGCATACCAAGAGCTGACGGTCATTAGATGAGACAAGTGAATACTTAGTTCAAATCCCTTTTTTTCCTGTGAAGCACACAGCCCATGCCACCTTATAAGGTTGTGGTGCAGGTAAGATAGAACAAGAAAGGCAGATTGAAAATATTTGCAAAATTACAGTAAGAATCTGCTCTCCTGTTTTCAAAAGCCAGAAGAGATAACTCTTGTAAGTAAGCCAAGCTGCACACTGGGGGGGGGGAAGCTAAATGTTGATTACCAGAGGACGACACTAGTGGGATCAAGGTCAGCTTCTCCTAGCTGTTACGAGACTGATGGTCCCAACGCATCTTAGCTTTCAATTAAAATAAATTTTCGCCCGTGGTTCTAGACTACATGAAACCCAGATTGTGTTTCTGATCAGATCAGGCTGTTTCCATCGCTCCTACAATTCCTCGCATTAGGCCATGTTCCCTGCCTTTCCCCCCCACCCTCTGAATTATCCTTGGTTTCCCCTTGTTCTTCTGTAAAATTAAGATTATTTCTCATTTCTTTTTTCTCCTGCCCCCTCCCCTGGATTTATGTACCGTGATGGTTGAATTCTCCAAAATCTCTCCATTTAGCAATGCCAATTCCTTAGTAACCTTCGTCTGGGAGACAATCTGGAGATGAAAAGATAGAATTAATGTTTGGATGGATGGATGGATGGATAGCTAGCAAGACATGAAAATGGTGATAGATAGATAGATAGATAGATAGATAGATAGATAGATAGATAGATAGATAGATTAAAAGAAAGAATATGGATAGATAGAAAGAAAATGGATAGATAGAAAGAAGATGGATAGATAGATAGATAGATAGACAGAGATAAATAGAGATAGATAGATAGATAGATAGATATAGATAGATAAAAGGCAGATAGATTATAGATAGAGATAGATAGATAGATAGATAGATAGATAGATATAGATAGATAAAAGGCAGATAGATTATAGATAGAGATAGATAGATAGATAGACAGACAGACAGACAAAGATAGAAGATGGATAGATGGATAGATAGATAGATAGATAAATAGACAGACAGACACAGACAAGATAGATAGATAGATAGACAGACAGACAGATATAGATAGATAGACAGATAAAAGGCAGATAGATAGATGATAGATAGATAGATGGATGGATAGATAGATAGACAGACAGACAGACAGACAGAAGAGGGATAGACAGACAGACAGATAGATAGACAGACAGAAGATGGATAGATAGATAGATAGATAGATAGATAAGATAGAAGATGGATAGATAGATTGATGGACACATAGATAAAAGGCAGATAGATAGATAGTAGACAGACAGACCAATAAATAAATGATAGATCGATAAATAGATAGATAGATAGATAGATAGATAGATAGAAACAGATAGAAAGAAAGAATGATAGATGATAGATTGAGTGATATACAGGTGATAGATAATTAATAAATGGATGTACATAGGGAGATGATAGACAGACAGACAGGTAAGTAGACAGACACAGAGAGAGAGAGAGACAAAAAGAAAGAGAGGGGTGTGTGTGTGAGAGATGGACGGACGGACAGATGGACAGACAGAGGCCCCTCCTACCTGCCCCAGGGAGCATTCGGTGAGGCCAATCAACATCCCAACCTCAAGGCTCTCTTCGGAATCACTTTGTTCCTCAACGTCAAACACCTGGAATCTCAGATTCTGCATCTCCTCAAAGAAGTAATCCAGGGCGAAGATGTGGGCAAAAACTGGGTTCCGGGACCCGCGCAGGACTTCCGACTGCCCCACCTGGGGAAGGAAAGGAGAGGGGGGGGAGGTGCGAGGAAGCCCAGAGAGAGTATCCCACTTGGGAGAAAAGTCGGAAGATGTTTTTAGCAAGTATTGGAGGTTTGATTTGGCTGTACCTTTGTAAAGAGGAATATCGCATTTCCTGGGTTCTTTTTTTCTTTTCTTTTTTTGATGCTTATCATCTTGCAAAACAGTGTTTTTTCCTCAACTTCAGCAACATTAAGACAAGTGGACTTCATCTCCCAGAATTCCCCAGCCAGCATGAAGGAGGGAAGGAGGGGGGGTGGAGGAAGAAGGGAAAGAGAGAGGGAGGAAAGAGGGGAAGGGAGGGAGGAAGAGAGGAAGGAAGGAAAGAAGGAAGGGGGAAGGAAGGAAGGAAGGAAAGGAGGAAGGAAGGAAGGAAGGAAGGAAGGAAGGAAGGAAGGAAGGAAGGAGGGAGGGAGGGAGGAAAGGAAGGAGGGAGAAAGGAGGAAAGAAGGAAGGAAAAGAGGGAGGGAGGAAAGAAAGGAGGGAGGAAGGTAGGAAAGGAAGAAGGAAGGGGGAAGGAAGGGAGGAAGGAAAGGAGGAAGGAAGGAAATAAGAGGAGGGAAGGAAAGGAGGGAGGGAGAAAGGAGGAAAGAAGGAAGGAAAGGAGGGAGGGAGGGAGGAAAGAAAGGAGAGAGGAAGGTACAAAAGGAGGGAGGAAGGAAGGAAGGGGGAGGAAGGAAGGAAGGAAAGGAGGGAGGGAGGAAGGAAAGGAGGGAGGAAGGAAGGAAAGGAGGGAAGGAAGGAAAGGAGGGAAGGAAGGAAAGGAGGGAAGGAAGGAAGGAAAGGAGGGAGGGAGGAAGGAAAGGAGGGAAGGAAGGAAGGAAAGGAGGGAAGGAAGGAAGGAAAGGAGGGAAGGAAGCAAAGGAGGGAAGGAAGGAAGGAAAGGAGGGAGGAAGGAAGGAAAGGAGGAGGGAGGAAAGAAAGGAGGGAGGAAGGGAGGAAAGGAGGGAGGGAGGAAGGAAGGAAGGAAGGAAGGAAGGAAGGAAGGAAGGAAGGAAGGGGGAAGGGAGGGAGGAAATATTCCCACTCACTTCCAACCAGCAGTTAAGCCCTTCATTTTCCCTCTAATGCAATGGAAACCATGCTTGAGCAGGGGGGCTGGACTAGAAGACCTCCAAGGTCCCTTCCAGCTCTATTTTATTCATTTTAAGATGGGTGGACTTCAACTCCCAGAATTCACCAGACAGCCTGAGGGAGGGAAGGGAGGGAGGAAGGAAATATTGCCAGCCACTTCCAAGTGGCAATTCAGCCCTTCAATTTGCCTCTAATGCAGGGGGAGTCAACCTTGGCCCTTTTATGACTCGTGGACTTCAACTCCCAGAATTCCTGAGCCAGCTTAGCTGGCTCAGGAATTCTGGGAGTTGAAGTCCACGAGTCATAAAAGAGCCAAGGTTGACTCCCCCTGCTCTAATGCAATGGGAACCATTTAAAGACGGGTGGACTTCAACTCCCAGAATTCACCAGACAGCATGAGGGAGGGAACCATTTAAAGACGGGTGGACTTCAACTCCCAGAATCCCTCAGCCAGCATGGGGGAGGCCCAGATTTTTTTTTTTAATTTTTTGTTTTAAAGCCTTACCTCATTCCATTGTCCATCGCTGAGCAACTGAATCATCAGACGCGGGTCAGGTTTAATCTTGGCTTCTCGGTCCGGCAGGCCCCAGCAGGAGACTCGAAGTTCGACCCGGGAAGCCCCCAAAGCCACAGGCTGGGAATCGGCCCCTTCAGACATGATGGAAGCTAAAACAAGGGAAGGAGAGAAGGAGTGAAAGAGAGAGAGGGAGGGAGGGAGGGATAGGCCGGAGGACTGGAGTCCTCTGGCAGGTGGAAGATCCCTGTGGGGAGATGCTGGCTGGCTGTGGATGATGGGAACAGCGACCCAGCGGATTTTAGAAGATGCCTGCTTTGGGAACCATTGTCCTAAAGCAGTGGTTCTCGACCTTTTTAATGCCGCGACCCCCAACCGGTCGTAAGTCGAGGACTACTCAACTGATGCAGCACCGTTTGCAGAATGGGACTTTTGGCGGGCTCAGCAGGGCAGAGACAGCCTGGACAATTCCTATTGGCTTTTGAAAGCCAATAGAATTAGACTCTATTCAAGAGAGTCTCTTCTATTGGCTTTCAAAAGCCAGTAGAATAAAAGGGAGGAGCACAGCTAAGGAAAAGGGGGAATAAATGGCGGACTGCATTGTTTGGCGACCCCCGTGAAATGGTCGTTCGACCCCAAATGGGGTCCCGACCCACAGGTGGAGAACCACTGTCCTAAAGGGATTGGTGTTAGGGTAGAGTTTAAGCATTTGAAGATGGGAAGGGGAAGACGGAGGGAGGGAGGAAAATAAATAAATAAGTAAGTAATTAAGGAAGGAAGGGAGGGAGGGAGGAAGGAAGGAAGGAAGGAAGGAAGGAAGGAAGGAAGGAAGGAAGGAAAAGAGGAAGGAACAAAAGAAGGCAGGCAGAAAGGAAGAAGAGAAGGAAGGAGGGAAAGGAGGAAAAATGGGAGGGAGGAAAGAAAGGGGAAGGGAGGGAGGGAGGAAGGAAAGGGAAAAGAGGAAGGAAGAAAAGAAAACAGGCAGGAAGAAGGAAGGAGGGAAAGAAAAAATGGAAGAAGGAGGAAAGCAAGAGAGGGAGGGAGGGAGGAAAGGGAAAAGAGGAAGGAAGAAAAGAAAGCAGGCAGGAAGGAAGAAGAGAAGGAGGAAGGAGGGAAAGGAAAAATGGAAGAAGGAGGAAAGCAAGAGAGGAAGGGAGGGAGGGAGGAAAGGGAAAAGAAGAAGGAAGAAAAGAAAGCAGGCGGGAAGGAAAAGAAGAAGGAAGGAGGGAATGGAGGAAAAATGGGAGAGGGAGGGAGGGAGGAAGGAAGGAAGGAAGGAAGGAAAGGGAACAGAGGAAGGAAGAAGAGAAGAAAGAAGGAGGGAAAGGAGGAAAAATGGGAGAGGGAGGGAGGGAGGAAGGAAGGAAGGAAGGAAGGAAAGGGAACAGAGGAAGGAAGAAGAGAAGAAAGAAGGAGGGAAAGGAGGAAAAATGGGAGAGGGAGGGAGAGAGGAAGGAAGGAAGGAAGGAAAGGGAACAGAGGAAGGAAGAAGAGAAGAAAGAAGGAGGGAAAGGAGGAAAAATGGAAGGAAGGGAGGAAAGCAAGAGGGGAAGGGAGGGAGGGAGGACGGAAAGGGAAAAGAGGAAGGAAGAAAGAGCCGAGGTGGCGCAGCAGTTAGAGTGCAGTACTGCAGGCCCCTTTAGCTGACTGTGTTCAGCAGGTCAGCGGTTCAAATCTCACCGGCTCAAGGTTGACTCAGCCTTCAATCCTTCCGGGGTAGGTAAAATGAGGACCCAGATTGTTGGGGGCAATGTAATATATATATATATACATTGCTTACTGGTGTACACCGCTTAGAGAGTGCTTGCACTTAAAGCGGTATATAAGTCTCATAAATAAATAAGAAATAAATAAAAGACAGGAAGGAAGGAAGGAAGGAAGGAAGGAAGGAAGGAAGGAAGGAAGGAAGGAAGGAAGGAAGAAGAAAAGGTAGGAAGGAAGGAGGGAGAGAAGAAGGGAGGAAGGAAAGAAGGAAAGGAGGAAGAAAGAATGAGAAAGAAAGAAAGGAAGGAAGGAAGGAAGGAAGGAAGGAAGGAAGGAAGAAGAAAAGGTAGGAAGGAAGGAGGGAGAGAAGAAGGGAGGAAGGAAAGAAGGAAAGGAGGAAGAAAGAATGAAAAGAAAGAAAGAAAGGAAGGAAGGAAGGAAGGAAGGAAGGAAGGAAGAAGAAAAGGTAGGAAGGAAGGAGGGAGAGAAGAAGGGAGGAAGGAAAGAAGGAAAGGAGGAAGAAAGAATGAAAAGAAAGAAAGAAAGGAAGGAAGGAAGGAAGGAAGGAAGGAAGGAAGGAAGGAAGGAAAAGAGGAAGGAACAAAAGAAGGCAAGCAGAAAGGAAGAAGAGAAGGAAGGAGGGAAAGGAGGAAAAATGGGAGGGAGGAAGGAAGGAAGGAAAAGGAAAAGAGAAAGGAAGCAAACAAAACAGGCAGGAAGAAGGAAGGAGGGAAAGGAAAAATGGAAGAAAGGGAGGAAAGCCAGAGAGGAAGGGAGGGAGGGAAGGGAAAAGAGGAAGGAAGAAAAGAAAGCAGGAAGGAAGAAGAGAAGAAGGAAAGAGGGAAAGGAGGAAAAATGGGAGAGGGAGGGAGAGAGAAAGGAAGGAAGGAAGGAGAAAACAAGGTAGGAAGGAAGGAGGGAGAGAAGAAGGGAGGAAGGAAAGAAGGAAAGGAGGAAGAAAGAATGAAAAGAAAGAAAGAAAGGAAGGAAGGAAGGAAGGAAGGAAGGAAGGAAGGAAGGAAGGGAACAGAGGAAGGAACAAAAGAAGGCAAGCAGAAAGGAAGAAGAGAAGGAAGGAGGGAAAGGAGGAAAAATGGGAGGGAGGAAAGAAAGGGGAAGGGAGGGAGGGAGGAAGGAAGGAAAAGGAAAAGAGGAAGGAAGCAAACAAAACAAGCAGGAAGAAGGAAGGAGGGAAAGGAAAAATGGAAGAAAGGGAGGAAAGCCAGAGAGGAAGGGAGGGAGGGAAGAGAAAAGAGGAAGGAAGAAAAGAAAGCAGGAAGGAAGAAGAGAAGAAGGAAAGAGGGGAAGGAGGAAAAATGGGAGAGGGAGGGAGAGAGGAAGGAAGGAAGGAAGGAAAGGGAACAGAGGAAGGAAGAAGAGAAGAAAGAAGGAAGGAATGGAGGAAAAATGGAAGGAAGGGAGGAAAGCAAGAGGGGAAGGGAGGGAGGGAGGGAGGGAGGACGGAAAGGGAAAAGAGGAAGGAAGAAAAGACAGGAAGGAAGGAAGAAGAAAAGAAGGCAGGAAGGAAGGAGGGAGAGAAGAAGGGAGGAAGGAAAGAGGGAAAGGAAGGGAGGGAGGGAGGGAGGAAGAAAGAAAGAATGAAAAAAAGAATGAAAGGAAGGAAGGAAGGAAGGAAGGAAGGAAGGAAGGAACGGGTGACCCAATTGTTTGAAAGGATAAACCCAGCCTGGCGTCCCATTGATGCCAACCCCTGCCAGAGGCCGGGCACAGCCCCCCTCGGCCGGGGATGGAAAGAGGGGCTTGGATGGACTTGGGAACTGGCTTCCTGGAAGATGGGGGGGGCCCTCCTGGGACTCCTGCCCCGTCCAACTTCTTCCCAGCTCCAGCAATGGGACCGGAAGGTGTGGGAGGCCAGCTGGCATTCCCACATTGGCACCTGCACTTGTGAGCCTGCAGGGTGCTGAGTTAGCTCCCTGGCCTTTGATTTATGACAGGGGGGTTTGGAGCGGGGGGGGGGAGTCAGCTGCCAGGGGATGTGAGTCAGGTCAAATTTAGGATGCTCCAGCAGCAGAATTAAAAAAAGAAAAAAAAAAATCTTTAAAGATGCTTTTTCCAATCTGGAGAACAGCCGGTTAAGATTTCAAGGGATGTAAAATGCTCAATCTGAACCCGGTTAAGATTTCCTAGGATGTAACATGGTCAATAGGAACCCGGTTAAGATTTCCAGGGACATAAAATGCTGAAGTTGAACACGGTTAAAATTTCCAGGGACATAAAATGCTCAATCTGAACCTGGTTAAGATTTCCAGAGACATAAAATGTGCAATCTGAACGCGGTTAAGATTTCCAGGGACGTAAAATGCTCAATCTGAACTCGGTTAAAATTTCCAGGGACGTAAAATGCTCAATCTGAACACGGTTAAAATTTCCAGGGACATAAAATGCTCAATCTGAACCTGGTTAAGATTTCCAGAGATGTAAAATGCTCAATCTGAACCTGGTCAAGATTTCCAGGGACGTAAAATGCTCAATCTGAACCCAATTAAAATTTCCAGGGACATAAAATGCTCAATCTGAACCTGGTTAAAATTTCCAGGGATGTAAAATGCTCAATCTGAACCTGGTCAAGATTTCCAGAGACGTAAAATGCTCAATCTGAACCTGGTTAAAATTTCCAGAGACGTAAAATGCGCAATCCGAACCCGGTTAAGATTTCCAGGGCCCTGGATGACAAAAGAGACTTTGTAAATCCAAGACCACTCCTGAAGGATTGATCTATTAATGGTTCTTCAAACTCGGTAGCAAAATGGAGCCTCCATGTTTCATGGCAGTGTACCTTTGGATACCAGCGTGCCGGGGGAGGTGGGGGAAACAGGTGGGAGAATGTAAAACAGCAAAGGAAGCATCCTAGCCTTTCTCATCTCTGATTTATGAGCCTCGTGGCTGCAATTGAGCTAGAAATAGGATGCTGGAGTAATTTTACTCTGGGTCTGATCCAGCACAGCTCTCTCAAAGGGCCGACACAGCACAAGCGGATGGAGATCAAAATGCATTTGTAGACGCTCCAATTATTTACCGGGAATGCTGGCAAATAAACAGCAACCAAGCTTCAGGCACCACAGTTATGCCCCAGTTGGATTTCCGAGAGGGAGGGGCCCCACCCGGGAGCATTCTGCTGCCATTTTGACTTTTTTGACCCACTCTGACGATGCCGCTTGAGAGGAAGACATGAAGAGTTTGAAAAATAAGCTTCAAGTTCAGCATGTGCCATGAGAAAGGTTTTCTGGGGAAAGGAAGGCAGCCACAAATTTTGTGCATTTGTGTGTGTGCGTGTGTTTGTGAGTCGAAAGTTTGCTTCCCACACAGAACTTTTGTCATATTTGTTTTTTTGTCATGTTTATGGAGTGTGTATCGGTGACCCTTTGAGAGTGGTACGCAACGAAATTTCATTTTAATGCATGCCGGTTGGTGTACACTCAAAGGGACAATAAAACTATTTTTCTATTCTATTTTAAAATAAAATAAATAAATTCTGGAATGGGCAATTAATAACTGTGGCCCTCACTCTGCATGGTTTCCCCTTCAATGCCGTTCGCGGAGGAGTGCCACGGTGACACCCTGCATGAGTTTCTGTTCTCTGGGGGAGGAAAGGCCCTGTTCTCCACGGTGTGTGTAACAACACACACCCGGTACAGCTTCCAGTGTGCCACGCAGTGCTGATTGAATGGAGACTAACAGGTCAAGTACTCAAACAGAGATTCAACAGGGAGAATCCCTGATGGTGCGTCCTGTTTGCAGAACGGGATTTGGGGGGGAGGGGGACAAGCGTCCCAAGCCCCACCCAGAATAAATACAGGTAATCCTCGACTTAACGACCATCCCTGACCCCAAATTTTCTGACGTTGGTTCAGTGAATTTTGCCCCGTTTTACGGCCTTCCTTGCCACCATTGTTAAGTGAATCACAGCCATTGTTAAGTGAATCTGTCTTCCCTTTTGAATAGAACAGGGGTCTTCAAACTTGGCCCTTCTATGACTTGTGGACTTCAACTCCCAGAATTCCTCAGCCAGCGTGAGGGAACTATGGCCCTTTGATAACTTGTGGGCTTCAACTCCCAGAATTCCTCAGCCAGCGTGAGGGAACTATGACCTTTTGATGACTTGTGGACTTCAACTCCCAGAATTCCTCAGCCAGGTGTGCCTGGCTGAGGAATTCTGGGAGTTGAAGTCCACAAGTCATCAAAGGGCCGAGTTATGAAGACCCCTGGAATAGAATGTTCTTACTGTCATTGTGTAATTCACAACGAAATGAATTTGCTTGTCAGAAGGTTGCAAAAGGGGATCGCAGGACACACACACACACACACACCGCCGGGACACTGCAACCGTCATAAATACGAGTCAGTTGCCAAGCCACCGAATTTTGATCACGTGACCATAGGGATGTTGCAACGGCTGTTAAGTGTGGAAAAACGGTCATAAGTCATTTTTTTTCAGTGCCGTTGACATTATGAATAGTCACTAAACAAAGCGTTGTAAGTCGAGGACCACTTGTACAGAAAAGGGGTCTCCAAACTGAATTATTTTCCCAGTGAATTATGTAGGAGGATGTTAAGATAATTAAGTCCCCGCTTTATCTTAATTAATGGCCAAGTGTTACTTTAATGCCCAAATATTACATTCTTTACAGCAGAAATAGGTTTCATGCCAGCCTTAGGAAATCTATCCAGGAGGTCAGTAGGGCCTGGTCAAAAAAGTCAAAATGGCTGCCAAAATAGTGCAGTGGAAATTTCCTTGCATTGATCAGCATCCTTGTGGCTGCAATTTGAATTTATTTTTTTTACTATATTCAGATATTCCCACAAATGAATACATGGTGCTCTGAGGCGATCAGTGAATCAAAAAAAAAAATTGACTTATTTTGAAAAAAACGAAAAACTAAAGCAAGGAATGAACCGCATTTTTTGCCTCTTAAGCAGGGCTTTTTTTCTCATAGAACTCCCAGAACGGAGTTCCGGCACCATATTTGGATGGAACCTTGTAGGGTAGGCAAGGCGGGTTGTATGACGTGTGTGTGTTCTGGCACCTTTTTTTTTTTCTTAAGAAAAAAAGCACTGCTGTTAAGTGTGTAAAAAAGCTCTGATTTTCACCATGCCGGGAATGCCATTCTTGGATGCTGTGTAAGCTGGAGGGCAAAATCCAATTTAATTTGAGGAAAGAAAATAGATTTTTTTTTCTCCCAGGAAGAATTGCCCTAAAAGGACCGCATTTAAAAAGCATGATTAAAAGAAAAAAGGGGCTGATTAATTGGTAGTTTTCCACTGGAAGTCATTCAGTTAAGGGCCGGCTGTGCAATCTATTCAGAGAATTACAAAACCCATCAGGCAGCTGGGAGTGCCTCATTGGAACTCTTAGAGCGACACCCAGTTCAGATGTTGCTAAGAAGTCCCAAAGAACCACACGATGGGGGAGAACAAGTCCCGATTCTCAACGGGAATAATATTATTAATAAAATCAAATTCATAGCACGGAACCAAGAGTCTTTAAAAGAGATACCCAATGGAAACTAGCCCAGTTTAAAAAAAGAAAAAATTGCAGATGCGTAGAAAACACAGGTTGAAAAGTACCTTAGAGATCATCTAGACCAGACATGTCAAACTCGTGACGTCACATAACGTCGCGCAACGTATCGGAGCTTTTTTGCCATTGCCGGCAATGGAGTGGGCGCAGCTCCGGTACGATGAAACAGCCCGTGGGTTGGCAGTTTGACACCCCTGATCTATACTAATCCCCCCTGCCTAGTGCCAAAGATCATCTAGACTAACCCCTTCTCTAATGCAAAAGATCATCTAGACTAACCACTTGCCAAGTGCAAAAGATCATTCTAGACTAATGCCCTATCTATTTCAAAAGAGCATATTTTTAATTAATTTATTGCAAAATCTAATTATTTTCCAAAAGAGGAAAGTGAGCCAGCAGCTGAGCGGGTTCGTGAATTATCCTAGTTAGGTCTTTTAGTCTTAATTTGGTAGCTTAGCCGCAAATTCTGCAAAGGTGTGGGAGCTTAAATAAAATTTTATTAATTGTTGAGATAGGTTGCTTTTTCCCCCAGCTGCTTTTTTTTGTGTTATTTATGGTTTGGGGTTGGTGTTTTGCTCCTGTTTTAATGTCCACATGGTCCTTGACTTACGGCCACAATTTCCGTTGCAAAGCAAGACACACGTGAAGTGAATTTTGCCCACGTTTTACCATGTTTCTTGCCGTGGACGTTAAGCGAATCGCCGCAGCAGTGAAGTTTGTCACATGGTTGTTAAGTGGCTTCCCTGTTGACTTGGCGTGTCAGAAGGTCGCAAAAGGGGATCCTGTGATCCCGTGACTGTCATAAACATGAACCGGGTGCCAAACAACCGAATTTTGATCACGTGACCATGGGGGGCATGCTGCAACGGTCGTTAAGTGTGAAAAATGGGCATCAATCCCTTTTTTCGGTGCCGTTGTGATTTGGAATGGCCACTAAACAAAGCACTGTAAGTCGAGGACTATCTGTATAGTTAGACACGCCTCCAGAGTCATGCATTTTGAGAAGGATGTCCATAGGAAATTAATACATAAATAAGAATAATTGGTGGCCTTATCAATACCTTGCAGCAATTGAATACGTACGCTCTCTGTTGCGTGAAAAAATGACAACTTTCTCCCATAAATTCACCACGGCCAAGAGTTCTACAGTGTGGGGAAAAATGCACGCACTTTCCCCCCCACAAACCTCATAATCTTTTGATACCCTTTGTCCCAATGAAGCAGCCAGAAGGTCATCCCCTTTTGACTGAATGCCTCACCTACCTAAACAGATACTATGCTTAAGTTCCTTCCTATCTCTTCCTGTCTTTGTCAGTTCTTTCTCCTTTTGATCTACCTGCATTTGTTCTTACCTGGTCTTTGACCATGTAATGTGTTACTAGAAAATAATTGCTTACATGAAGGAATTTTTCAATGAAGAAGCTTTATGTCAGCATCTAATGGTTAAACTTATGAATGTAAAATGTCAGCATTTAATGGTAAAGCCTATGTATGTAACAAGTATATAAGAAGCAATAAACTTGGAGTTTGTCAAGCTGTGTCCTGCAGCTTCCAACCTCTCTCAAGACATGCTTGTGTCTTTTTCTTAGCGTCTTACACTACAGAGCCACAAAACTCGCACGCGCGCGCTCACAAGGGCACGCAAATACACTTTATTTTAATAAATCTCTTTTTTCTTGTGTCGCTGGTGAAGAGAAGCCACATATCCTTAATTGCTGCACTGTATACTAAATTAGGGGAATTGAGGACAATTTGGAACATTGCAGGAGTGTAATGAATCAACAATCAGCATCTCAAGATCACACCACACACAATGTGCCGGTCACGCCGGCACAACCCGTGGAGAGAGAAGGTGGAAAATTGTTAGCAAATTGTGTGTGTTGTCACTAAAGCCATTCGGGGCGTCAGTTGTCACAACGGCACCGCGAAAACAAGCAAGAACAAGCCACGGGCGAAAAACGTGCGTGTAAACACAAGAAGCGCAAAGGAACAACTGTCAAACCCCGAACCTTTTAAATATCTTTTACGTATTTGCCTTGTAACCGTGTTCCTCCGAAGGAAGCATCGGTTTGAATGGCCAAAAAAACTCCCTCCGCAGCTCACAAGCATGTGCAGAGTGCAATTGCACCCTTGCTTCTTGTGTTCTTTGCTGTAGTAAATCAGGCTATCTCTGGACCGGCCACACCTGGGTGCGGATCCCATTTCCCCTCCCCCCCACACACAAACAAATGCACCCCAATCTAGCAGGTCTAAAGGAGAGAAAGGTGGAGCATCCACGTGCAAAGGCAATCTATCTGATAACCAAAGGGAGGGGGGGTATTTCTTTACTCCCAGAAGAAGAAAAAAAACGGAGTGTAAACGAAGAAGCCGAAGAATGAAGAAAAATTGCAGAAGTTCCTACGAAAAGGATGTCAACCGCCCCAAAGTGGGGAACACGACTTTAGAGTGCGTTGCAGCTGGTTAAAAAAAAAAAATTAAAAAATCACACAAGGTTGTTCCATTACATAACACAGTTATGCAACATCCCTCCATGTACCCCCCCCTCCCCACCCAGCTGGTTCGGCCAAAGGGATGAGATAGATAGTTCCTTCAGCTT
This sequence comes from Crotalus tigris, assembly GCF_016545835.1. Classification (NCBI taxonomy): domain Eukaryota; kingdom Metazoa; phylum Chordata; class Lepidosauria; order Squamata; family Viperidae; genus Crotalus; species Crotalus tigris. The sequence continues at coordinate 3,217,038 of NW_024096569.1, forward strand.
TGCCACAGCCTCCAAGCCCTTATGAGGTACACTGCTCCTGAATCTGGAGGCTCTATTTGGCTGGGTCCAATTAATCTGGCTGGGTGGAGCCACCACCACCACCACCACCCCCACTCAGCTAGGCTGATCCTGAAGGAAAGACAGCCGCTTGGCTGCTAGGGTTTTTTCCCACAATCCCCCAAGAGTGGGGGGGGGGAGAAGGAACATGGGTAAGGGGATCCCCCGCTAGAAGCAGGACCCAGGATGATGGGAGAGAGATAAAGCCGGGCTTACAAAGCTCCGAATACGCTTCCAGGGACGCCCCAAGTCCTGAAGGTGCTGAAGGGACACGCCCGGGAGGAGGCAGGGAGGCAATGCGGGCCCCAGCTGGGAAGCATGGGGCTTGTGGTCCACCCAGCAGCAGGGAACCTGGGTAAAGCAGGCTGGGACGAGGCGCAGGGCCGGTCCGGGAGGAGGGAAGCCGAGCCCCCCCCCTGAGCGGCAACGCTTGCTCCCCGCACACCGGACCCCAAAGCGAGCAGCGGCTCGGTCGTGGGAAAGTGGCCAAACTCGGAAGTGGGGAGCCTCCAAAGTTGGGCTGGGCAGGGGTGGGGTGGGGGCCCTCAACCTACCCACTGGGTCCTCCCTGTGAGGAGGAGGAGGAGGAGAAGGGAGGCAGCCCCCCTCAGGGAAACCTCCCCAACTTCGGGACTACAAAGCCCATCTTCCCCGGCCCGAAATCTCCCCCGTGCATCCCCCCACCGCCTAAGGACCCCCTCCCCGCAGAGAAGCGACGGAGCCCTCTCAGGGAAACCTCCCTAATTTAGGGACTATAAAGCCCATCTCCCCCGGCCCGGTCTCCCCCGTGCACCCCCCTACCGCCTCCCTCCCCGCGGAGAAGGGACGGAGCCCCCTCAGGGAAACCTCCCCAATTCAGGGACTATAAAGCCCATCTCCCCAGCCCGAAGTCTCCCCCGTGCACCCTCCCCCCACCGCCTAAGGACCCCCTCCCTGCAGAGAAGGGAGAGAGCCCCTTCAGAGAAACCTCCCCAACTTCGGGACTACAAAGCCCATCTCCCCCGGCCCGAAGTCTCCCCCGTGCATCCCCCCACCGTCTAAGGACCCTCCTCCCCGCAGAGAAGGGACGGAGCCCCCTCAGAGAAACCTCCCCAAGTTAGGGACCACAAAGCCCATCTCCCCCGGCCCGAAGTCTCTCCCCCGTGCATCCCCCCCCACCGCCTAAGGACCCCCTCGCCGCATAGAAGGGACGGAGTCCCCTCACGGAAACCTCCCCAACTTCGGGATCACAAAGCCCATCTCCCCCGGCCCGAAGTCTCCCCCGTGCATCCCCCCACCGCCTAAGGACCCCCTCCCCGCAGAGAAGGGACGGAGCCCCCTGAGAGAAACCTGCCCAATTTAGGGACTACAAAGCCCATCTCCCCGGCCCGAAGTCTCCCCCGTGCATCCCCCCACCGCCTAAGGACCCCCTCCCCGCAGAGAAGGGACGGAGCCCCCTCAGGGAAACCTCCCCAACTTAGGGGCCACAAAGCCCATCTCCCCCGGCCCGAAGTCTCCCCCGTGCACCCCCCATCGCCTAAGGACCCCCTCCCCGCGGAGAAGGGACGGAGCCCCCTCAGGGAAACCTCCCCAACTTCGGGACCACAAAGCCCATCTCTCCCGGCCCGAAGTCTCCCCCGTGCACCCCCCCCCGCCACCTAAGGACCCCCTCAGGGAAACCTCCCCAACGTCGGGACCACAAAGCCCATCTCCCCCGGCCCTAAGTCCGAAGTCTCTCTCCGCCCTCCCGTGCATCCATCCTCCCCCCCCCTCCAGCCCAGGGATGCAGCGGGCGGAGAGCATCCCCGGACCGGGACACACCCAACGGGGCGCAGCGGCCCGGGAGGGGTTGCGGACCGCAGCCGCGGAGGGCCCGGAGGGCGCCCGGGGCTTACCTGGCCCGGGGAGGCAGGCAGGCGGGTGGAGGGTCGGGGCTGGTGGGCGCTGGAGACCCTCCCGCTCCGCTTCGTCCTCCGGCTCCTCCGCCCGTCGGGAGACCCCCCGCACGCCGCTCCGGCCCCGCGACCTCGCCGGCTGTCAGCTGAGAGCTTTCCGCGCGCCTCTCCGTCCGCTTCGCCGCCGCCGAGGCTCTGAGCCGCGGTCGGGTCCTCCCCCGCCCGCCCCGCCCCGCTCCGCGGCTCCTCCCCTCGGCAGACTCCGCAGTGCACGGGGCGGGAGGGAGGAGGGAGAGGGAGGGAGGGAGGGAGGGAGGAGAGCCCCCCCCCGCTCCTCCCCGCCCCGCTCCTTCACCCTCTCCTTCCTTCCTTCTTCCTTCCTCATCCTTTCCTCCCTCCCTCTCTCCCTTCCTTCCTTCCTTCTCTTTCTCCCTCTCTTTCCTCCCTCCTTCACCCTCTCCTTCATTCCTTCTTCCTTCCTCATCCTTCCCTCCCTCCCTCCTTCCTTCCTTCCTTCCTTCCCTTCCTTCCCTTTCTCCCTCCTTCACTCTCTCCTTCCTTCCTTCTTCCTTCCTCATCCTTTCCTCCCTCCCTTCCTCCCTCTTCCTTCCTTCCTTACCTTTCTCCCTCTTTCCTCCTTCCTTCACTCTCTCCATTCCTTCTTCTTTCCTCATCCTTTCCTCCCTCCCTTCCTCCCTCCTTCCTTCCTTCCCTTTCTCCCTCTCTTTCCTCCCTCCTTCACCCTCTCCTTCCTTCCTTCTTCCTTCCTCATCCTTTCCTCCCTCCCTCTCTCCCTTCCTTCCTTCCTTCCCTTTCTCCCTCTTTCTTTCCTCCTTCACTCTCTCCTTCCTTCCTTCTTCATCCTTTCCTCCCTCCCTTCCTCCTTCCTTCCTTCCTTCCTTCCTTTTCTCCCTCTCTTTCCTCCCTCCTTCACCCTCTCAATTCCTCCTTCCTTCCTTCCTTCCTTCCTTCCTTCCTTCCTTCCTCCTACCTTCCTTCCTTCCCTTCTTTCCTTCCCCTTCTCCCTCTCTTTCCTCCCTCCTTCACCCTCTCCTTCCTTCTTCCTTCCTCATCCTTTCCTCCCTCCCTCTCTCCCTTCCTTCCTTCCTTCCTTCCCTTTCTCCCTCTTTCTTTCCTCCTTCACTCTCCTTCCTTCCTTCTTCATCCTTTCCTCCCTCCCTTCCTCCTTCCTTCCTTCCTTCCTTCCTTCCTTCCTTCCTTCCCTTTCTCCCTCTCTTTCCTCCCTCCTTCACCCTCTCAATTCCTTCTTCCTTCCTTCCTTCCTTCCTTCCTTCCTTCCTCCCTTCCCCCTACCTTCCTTCCTTCCTTCCTTCCTTCCTTCCTTCCTTCCTTTCTCCCTCTCTTTCCTCCCTCCTTCACCCTCTCAATTCCTTCTTCCTTCCTTCCTTCCTTCCTTCCTCCCTTCCTCCTACCTTCCTTCCTTCCCTTCTTTCCTTCCCTTTCTCCCTCTCTTTCCTCCCTCCTTCACCCTCTCCTTCCTTCCTTCCTTCCTTCCTTCCTCCCTTCCTCCTCCCTCCTTCCTTCCCTTTCTCCCTCTCCTTCCTCCTTCATCCTCTCCTTCCTTCTTCCTTCCTCATCCTTTCCTCCCTCCTCTTCCTTCCCTTCCTTCCCTTTCTCCCTCTCCTTCCTCCTTCACCCTCTCCTTCCTTCCTTTTTGCTTCCTCATCCTTTCCTCCCTCCCTCCCTCCTCCCTCCCTCCCTCCACTCTCATTATCTTCCTTCCTTCCTTCCTTTTTTCCTTCTTCCTTCCCACCTTTCCTTCCTTCCTTTTTTCCTCCCTTCCTCCCTTTCCTTTTTCCTTCCCTCCCTCTCTCCTCTCTTTTCTTCCTTTCTTCCCTCCCTCCTTTCCTCTTCCTTCCTTTCCTTCCTCCCTCTCTCCGTTTCCTTTCTTTTTTCCTTCTTCCTTCCCTTCCTTTCCTCCCTCTCGCTCCCCCTTTTTCTTCCCTCCTTCCCCTCCTCTCCTCCCTCCCTCCCTCTTCCTTTCTTTCCTCCCTCTCTCCTTTTCCTTCCTTTTTTTCCTTCTTCCTTCCTTCCTTCCCTCCCTCCCGCTCCCTCCCTTTTTCTTCCCTCCTTCCCCGCTCTCTCCTCCCTCCCTCCCTCCCTCCCCTTCCCAGACCCCCAAAGCCCCACTTCTCCCAGAAGGGAAGACCAGCTGCTGGCCCTCTCTGTGGGCTTTCAGATTTGCCTGCTGATTGGAGCCGGCATCGGATTCACATTAGAGCAGTGGTTCTCAATCTTTTTAATGCCGCGACCCCCAACCGGTCGTAAGTCGAGGACTACTCAACCGGTCGTAAGTCGAGGACTACTCAACTGGTGCAACACCGTTTGCAGAATGGGACTTTTGGCGGGCTCGGCAGGGCAGAGACAGCCTGGACAATTCCTATTGGCTTTTGAAAGCCAATAGAATTAGACTCTATTCAAGAGAGTCCATTCTATTGGCTTTCCAAAGCCAATAGAATAAAAGGGAGGAGCACAGCTAAGGAAAAGGGGGGGGAAAAGGCGGACTGCGTTGTCTGGCGACCCCCGTGAAATGGTCGTTCGACCCCAAATGGGGTCCCGACCCACAGGTTGAGAACCACTGGGTTAGAGGAAGTATTGAAAAAGCCACAAGATGGGGGTTCGGCCCAGGGCCCGCACCCTGCAGGGCCACATTGGAACCCCAAAGCTTTGCCCCTGCCAAAAAATGTTTCGAAAGGGGCTTTAAACTCAGCTTGATGGATGCATTCCTCCTGTAAAAAAACAACAACAAAAAAACAGGGGCTACCACGCTCCTGATTTGGGGCCTCCGGAGCAGTGTTTCTCACCCTACAATTCCCAGAATTCCCCAGTCCCGGTTTAAAAGCCACCCAGATGAAAAATATCTGCATGAGATGATTGAATGGTCTTCAGCCACAATAGGATTGTGCAGAGCAATGCGGGGCCTATATTGTAATATGTTGATTGAGGGACTGACTTTCTTAATTCAGATTAAGCCTTCGTCTTAAATAAACGGATTGCAACTTCACAGCTGGGGGTCAGAGAGCACCCAGAGAGCACCCAGGACACTTCCTGTCAGCCCTGAACTACGAATCTTCTCTTCTGGGAGTTTGGTCCTTTGCAAAACTAAAGCAGGATAGGGAAATTGGCCCGGAGAAATTGCAACACTTCAGATATTCTGTCTGAAATGGTGTAGGGTCCCCTGCTCAAGTGGGAGGTTGGACTAGATGACCTACAAGGTCCCTTCCAACTTCTATTCTGTTCTGTTCCATTTCTTATTCTATTCTAGTCTAGTCTAGTCTAGTTTAGTCTATTCCTATTCTATTTCTATTTCTGTTAATTATAATTCTATTCTATTTCTATCCTATTCTATTCTATTTCTTTTCTAATTCTATTCTATTCTATTTCTAATTATTTTCTAATTCTATTCTATTTCTATTCTATTCTATTCTATTCTATTCTATTCTATTCTATTCTATTCCATTCCATTCCGTATTTTATTATTCTATTCTATTCCATTCCATTCCATATTTTATTATTCTCTTCTCTTCTCTTCTATTCCATTTCATTCATTCCGTATTTTATTATTCTATTCTATTCTATTCTATTCTATTCTATTCTATTCTATTCTATTCTATTCCATTCCATTCTGTATTTTATTATTCTATTCTATTCTGTTCTATTCTATTCTATTCTATTCTATTCTATTCTATTCTATTCTATTCCATTCCATTCCGTATTTTATTATTCTATTCTATTCTATTCTATTCTATTCTATTCTATTCTATTCTATTCTATTCTATTCTATTCTATTCCATTCCATTCCGTATTTTATTATTCTATTCTATTCCATTCCATTCCATTCCGTATTTTATTATTCTATTCTATTCTATTCTATTCTATTCTATTCTATTCTATTCTATTCTATTCTCATTTGCAGTTGGGCTCATGTTTTAAAGCTTCCCCTGGGACCAGCCAGATAATTTTAATATTGCGCCCTATTTCACAGATCATCCCAGCCCTATTAATCTCTCTTAAGCCCATTTATTCAAATGTCCCATTCATCCAAAGGGCGGCGAGCATCCCTTTTGCAGCCTCCTAAATCCCCAGAGCCACGATCTCCAGATCCCACAAAATTAGGGACCGACTCTCGTGGGAATTCTCTGCTGAAAAAAAAAAAAAAATGCAGCCCACAGCATGTGATTATGGCTGGAAGCGGCGAGTTTTTTTTCTGGTTATTTCTATTTTGGGAGAAGCCCAGATTCGCTCATTCTTAACATACTGCACATTCTGGGACTCATATTCGTAATTTGCTGAGGAATCCCGGGAATCATACAGGTAGTCCTCAACTTGAGACCATAATGGAGCCCGATGTTTCTACTCCTAAGTGAGACTTTTGTTAAGTGAGTTTTGCCCCAATTTGTGCTTAGTGAATCACTGCAGTTGTTAAGTTAGCAACACTGTCGTTAAGTGAACCCGGCTTCCCTCATTGACTTTGTTGGTCAGAAGGCCGCCAAAGGGGATCACGTGACCCCCGGACGACGCCACCGTCATAAATATGAGTCAGATGCCAAGCGTCCGAATTTGGATAGCGTGACCGTGGGGGTGCTGCCACGGTCCTAAGTATGGAAAAACAGTCATTAGTTACTTTTTTCAGGGCCGTTGTAATTTTGAATGGTCACTAAACAAACTGCTGTAAGTCAAGGACTACCTGTAATCCGAGTTTACTTAAGCATCATGGGAATCGTATTCCTAACCTACTGAGGGATTTCAGAATCGTATTCTAATTTACTGTGAGGGATCTGGGCATCCTATTCGTAACCTACTGTGAGGGATCTGGGAATCTTATCCTAATGTACTGTGAGGGATCTGGGCATCCTATTCCTAACCTATTGTGAGGGATCTGGGAATTGGATTCCTAACTTACTCTGAGGGATCTGGGCATCCTATTCCTAACCTACCCTGAGGGATCTGGGAATCCTATTCTTAATCTATTCTGAGAGATCTGGGAATCCTATTCCTAACCTACTGTGAGGGATCTGGGCATCCTATTCCTAATCTACTGTGAGGGATCTGGGAATCGGATTCCTAACCTACTGTGAGGGATCTGGGCATCCTATTCCTAACCTACTGTGAGGGATCTGGGCATCCTATTCCTAATCTACTGTGAGGGATCTGGGCATCTTATTCCTAACTTACTCTGAGGGATCTGGGCATCCTATTCCTAACCTACTGTGAGGGATCTAGGCATCCTATTCCTAATCTACTGTGAGGGATCTGGGAATCGGATTCCTAACCTACTATGAGGGATCTGGTCATCCTATTCCTAATCTACTGTGAGGGATCTAGGAATCCTATTCCTAACCTACTCTGAGGGATCTGGGAATTGTATTCCTAACCTACTTTGAGGGATCTGGGAATTGTATTCCTAACCTACTATGAGGGATCTGGGTATCATATTTCTAATCTACTGTGAGCAGTGGTGGGATTCAACTAGGTGAACAACCAGTTCTCTGTGTGGATGCCTCTTCCGGAAGTCCGTTCTGGGCCTGGGCAACAAAAAGTTAGCTACTGGTTCTGCCGAACTGGTGCGCACCGGCTGAATCCCACCACCGACTGCGAGGGATCTGGGCATCGTCTTCCTAAGGTACTGAAGGATTTGGGCATCGTATTCCTAACCTACCAGGGAATCCATTGGATTCCACCCCATCCGTGAGGCCTAAGCCAGAGATGCAGAGGAAAAATGCTGATTTTTCGGGGAGGACGTGCTTGGTGTTTTCCCCCCCCCCACTGCTGCTTAAGGCATCCCTGGGGACCTGGCGTGGGCGTGGGACAGCTGCCTATGCACAGGCGGGCATCCCACTGGTGCGCACCACACGGGGCCTGCCCTGCCATTTTACACTGAGCAGCTGCCAGAGGCTTCTTGGAAAGGGATGATTATCTCCCGCGGCTGAAATTATGGCCTTCCTAGCCGATCTTTGCCTGGCAAGTTGCCCTTGGGCTGGAAAGGCGGAACGCAGGGCCAGGAGAGAGGAGGAGGGACTTTTGGCAGTGGCACATGGGCTTGGGGGTAGATGTCTTCAGCTTGTACATCCAGTCCCAATTCTGGATGGGGAGGGGCAAAGGCAGAACCTTCCAGAAAGCATTGATCTCTGCAGCTCTTTTCAATGACGGAGGTCCATGTGGTTTTCGGGCGGGGGAGCCTGTTTCTGAGCATGTGCAGAGGGCCCTTCCTTCCGCCGGTGAGGAACCATGTCAAGAGTCTGGGGCTATTCCTAGAGGACCTGTAATAGGACCGAGAAACTGCAAAATGGCGAGCTTTTGTCAGAATAATAAATAATTACTTATTGCAGGGTCTGGATTGATGGCAAAGAGACCGTCTCTTTGTCCTCCAGCCTCAGAGCAGACTGAAAGAAGAAATTTCCTGACGGTGAGAACAATTAATCAGTGGAACAACTTGCTCCCAGAAGTTGTGAATGCTCCAACACTGGAAGTTTTTAAGAAGAGGTCGGACAACCATTTGTCTGAAATGGTATAGGGTTTCCTGCCTGAGCAGGGGGTTGGACTAGATGACCCCCAAGGTCCCTTCCAACTGTGCTCTATTCTATTCTATTCTATTCTGTTCTATTCTATTCTAATTTCCTTAATTCTATTCTATTCTATTCTATTCTATTCTATTCTATTCTATTCTATTCTATTCTAATTACCTTATTTCTTTTCTATTCTATTCTGTTCTGTTCTATTTATTCTATTCTAATTCTATATTCTATTCTATTCTAATTTCCTTATTTCTTTTCTATTCTATTCTGTTCTGTTCTATTTATTCTAATTCTATATTCTATTCTATTCTAATTTCCTTATTTCTTTTCTATTCTATTCTGTTCTATTTATTCTATTCTATTCTGTTCTAATTTCCTTATTTCTATTCTATTCTATTCTGTTCTATTCTATTTATTCTAATTTCCTTATTTCTTTTCTATTCTATTCTGTTCTATTTATTCTATTCTAATTCTATATTCTATTCTATTCTAATTTCCTTATTTCTTTTCTATTCTATTCTGTTCTATTTATTCTATTCTATTCTGTTCTAATTTCCTTATTTCTTTTCTATTCTATTCTGTTCTATTCTATTCTATTTATTCTAATTTCCTTATTTCTTTTCTATTCTATTCTGTTCTATTTATTCTATTCTATTCTATTCTGTTCTGTTCTAATTTCCTTATTTCTTTTCTATTATATTCTATTCTGTTCTATTTATTCTATTCTATTCTAATTCTATATTCTATTCTATTCTAATTTCCTTATTTCTTTTCTTTTCTATTCTGTTCTATTTATTCTATTCTATTCTATTCTGTTCTGTTCTAATTTCCTTATTTCTTTTCTATTATATTCTATTCTGTTCTATTTATTCTATTCTATTCTAATTCTATATTCTATTCTATTCTATTCCTTATTTCTATTCTATTCTATTCCTTATTTCTATTCTATTCTATTCTATTCTATTCTGTTCTATTCTTAGCACTTTTTTAGATTTGAGTTTTAGCCCTTGATGGTGCTTCATTTCAGGAAGGCTAAAAATCCTACATTGCGGGGGGGGGGGCGTTCAGCATGGTGCAATTTAAATTCTATAGTAATTCTGGCTTTTCTTTAATATCCAACCTGAAGCTCTTATATTTCTAATTGGATCTATCTGGCCTATTCTTCTCCTGGCAGCCTTGGCTATCAATCCTATTGCTGCTGGGTTCAAGCATTATATTAAAATATAATTTGCTGAGTTTGAATCTGGTGCACTGTTTGAATCTGTTAGGAGGGGTAAACCCTGGTTTAGATAAAGCCAACTAACTAGGTTTGGTCTAACAAAGCATAGGTAACCAAACCAGGGCATAACCAGAAGTCATGTATAATTTGCAAGCATTTAAACCTGCAATAATTCTTTATTTTACAGTGATGTTCCTTCTCCTAGTTCCAATTTAGCTTCTTATAGATGGAATTGTAACAGCAGAAAGGCGATTGATACTTAAGATATCCATAAGTGGTTTTTTTTTTTCTTCCAAATGTGGCAACTTTAAGACATTTGGACTTCAACCCCCAGAATTCCCCAGCCAGCAGGGGAATTCTGGAAATTGGAGTCCACAGGTCTTAAGTCACCCAATTTGAAAAAAACAACACTGATCTACGTACATTTCCATCTTTATTTTTGTTCTTCCCTTTTCTCGTTCTATAATTGATCGGCTATTAGTCAAGCTTATGTCAATTAATGCAGCGCTGTCCTTCATGCATTTCCTTCGGTTTCGGAATCTCACCACAAACAGCGGCAACATCCAAAATAGAACACAAGGGACAGAAAACTCTTATGGACCATGAATAATTTGCAGGAGTGCTGACTCTGAGTGCACAGCAGGAATCGGCCCCATATCCCAACTGTAGCAACTTCCAGATGTTGTGGATTTCAACTCCCAGAACTGAGGGGAGGAAGGAAGGTGGGAGATGGGAGAAGGAAGAAAGGAAGGAGATGGGAAAGGAGGAAGGGGGCAGGGAGGGAAGGAAGAAACGAAGGAAAGGAAAAAAAGGGAAGGAAAAAGGAAAGAAAGGAAGGAAGGAGATGGAAAAAAGAAGGGAGGGAGGGAAGGAAGATGGAAAAAAGGGAGAAAGGAGATGGGAAAAGAAAGGAAGGAAGGGGAAGGAAAGGAAAAAAGAAAGGAAGGAGATGGGGGAAGGAAGGAAGGAAGGAAGGAAGGAAGGAAGGAAGGAAGGAAGGAAGGAAGGAAGGAAGGAAGAGATTTCGGAGAGAAAAAATGAATGGGAAGAGCCAGAATAAATTATTGACTTGATGTTCTCAGCCAGATCTTTCCGCAGCACCACTGCTGCCATCTGGTGGCCGGTTAGGAATATCACAGATCGGTGAATCCATTTCTGCCTTCCTTCCTGGACATGGAGACTGGAAACCCACCCACCCACTCACACTCACAAGCACAAACACACAAAATACACAGACGCACATACAGGCACACACTTTTTTCACCTTTTTTCCTTGACGCAGCATCCATCATCTTTCTTCTGAATCCAGATGGAACAGGGGTTTTTCAAAGTCATTCATCCGGGTCAGGGGTCTTCCAACTTGGCCCTTTGATGACTTGTGGACTTCAACTCCCAGAATTCCTCAGCCAGGCACGCTGGCTGCGGTATTCTGGGAGTTGAAGTCCACAAGTCATCAAAGGGCGAAGTCCGAAGACCCTTGCTTGTGGACTTCAACTCCCAGAATTCCTCAGCCAGGCACGCTGGCTGAGGAATTCTGGGAGTTGAAGTCCACAAGTCATCAAAGGGCCAAGTCCGAAGAGCCCTGTTTGTGGACTTCAACTCCCAGAATTCCTCAGCCAGGCACACTGGCTGAGGAATTCTGGGAGTTGAAGTCCACAAGTTATCAAAGGGCCAAGTTGGAAGACCCCTGATCCGGGTGCATCGAAGTGGAAAGCTGCAAAGATTCCCGGGGACTTTAGGCCTCTTCTGGTTCTGCAAAACTAGATTCCCTTGGAACTGGATCTAGAACCTTTGGCCCACGGATGGTCCTCGGCCTACGACCAAAAGGGAGCCCAAAATCACCCTCGCTAAGCAAGGCCATTGTTAAGTGAGTTTTGCCCCGTTTTACGAGCACCCTTGCCACCGTTGTTAAGCGAATCACAGTCGTTAGGAGGGTGGCATGGTTGTTAAGTGAAACCGCTGGACATTGTGTGTCGGAAGGTCTCAAAGTGGGATCCTTGCAACTGTCGCCAGGATGTGCCAGTTGCCAAGCCTTTTGATCACGTGACCGTGGGGATTTTTTTACAGGGCCACAAACGGTCGCAACTTAGTCCCTTTTTTTCTTTCAGGGCCGTTGCGACTTCGAACGGTCCCTAAACCAACGGCCGTTAAGCCGTGGACTATCTGTACCGTTCCACCACCTCTGAGTCGGTCACCCCAGAAATTTGAGGGGTGCCCTGCGGGAGAAGGTTTAATTTCCCCTACGAGAAAACAACCCAAGACTCAGAAAGAGACGTGTTTTTTTTTTCTTGTTCTGTTTTGTTTAAACGTCCATATATAATTTATTACGGTTCTCTTTTCTTTTATACAAGCTGAAAATAAACGGCGGGGGGAACAGGGGGAAGATGGCGGAGGGGGCGTGGGGGGGGGACAGGTTTGAAATCTGGGACCACCGGGAGGGGAGGGGGACACAGGAGGGGCAGGAGAACGAATTGGGGGGTCCAGAGGAAAGAGATTTGGGGGAAAGGGGACGGGAATCTAAGAGAAAGGGGTGCCCTTGGCCACATTTTTGTGGCACCCTGGTTAAAAACAAAGCGGGGGTGGGTGGGACGAGAATCCCCCCTCCCCAGGCAGGAGAGGGGGGGTGGGCTTTTGACCAGAAGTCAGAGAAGAAAGAGGCACAAATGGAAGGAAGGAAGGAATGGAAGAATCCCGGTAGGAAACTTCTGGAGCCAGGACACCTCTTGTGGAGGGGGGGGAGAGACGGGACAGCTTGGAGGAGACCCTCCCCATGCTTTGCCTCTCCCCTTTGTAGCACGTCCGGTTCCCCCTCGGTCTTCCGGCCAGACGGGGGGGGGGAGGGGAGGAGGAAGTTTTCAGAGACCCAGGAAGGCTTTTTCCATTACTCTGTCCCAGATCTGGGGACTCCTGCAGGAAGAAAAGACAATCAAAAAAAGAGAAGAAAAAATGAGCGACCCTCCCCGGGGTCTCCCGGAAGGTCATCCATACCTACCTCCATGCCGGTCTGCTGGAAGGAACAGAGGAGGAGGAGGAAGAGCGGGGCGAGGTTTCCAGCCGGGCGGCTCGAGTTGAGGGGGGGGAGGAGGTGGGTCAGGCAGGGGTAGGTCACTGGCACCTGGGAGGGAAATTGAGGCAGGAGAGAGAGAGAGAGAGAGAGAGAGAGAGAGAGAGAGAGAGAGAGAGAGAGAGAGAGAGAGAGAGAGAGGCGGAGTTAGCCGGGGGGGAGGGGGAACCGGGTTCGAGGGGAGGGTCACGACACCGACACCTCACCGCTTCAATCGCTGCGGGATCCCACGCGTGAGCCGGCGGCTTCCCTGGTAAGCCTCGTCTTTCCGACTTCCCCGGGAATAAGTTACACGAAGTTTGACAAACGTTTCACCAAGTGTGACAAAAGATGCACAGAGTTTCACAAAGTTGCAACACGCCAAGGTAAAACAGGTAGTCCTCGACGTACGACCAAAATTTCTACGGCTAGACCAGACGGCTGCTAAGCGAATTTTGCCCCGTTTTACGACTTTTCTTCCTGTAGCCGTTAAGTGAATCGCTGCAGTTGTTGAGTTAGCCGCACGGTTGTTAAGCCGATCCAGCTTCCCCCATTGTCAGAAGGTCACAAAAGGGGATCATATGGCCCCGGGATACGGCGGCCGTCATAAATATGTGCCAAGCTTCCAAATTTTGATCGCGTGACCGTGGGGATTCTGCCAGTGGTCGTAAGTGTGGAAAAGGGGTCACACATCCCTTTTTTCCCCACTGCCGTTGTAACTTTGAATGATCACTAAACGAATGGCTGTAAGTGGAGGACCACCTGGACAAGGAGAGCGTGGACCAAGGACTTTTTCCTTCACCAGCAAGCCTGCACCACCCATCCCAGTTCAACCTGGTTTCTTGCAAATGGCTTTTGTCAGGTGCCAAAGATCATATCCACATGCCAAGCTACAATTTAACTGCTTTATTGCTGAAAGCCCACGCGCAGGAATCTTCCCGACTAACGGTTAGCTTAAGGGTCCATGAGAATTCAAGGGAGTTTGACTTAGTTCATTTGGGGCTATGTTGAGCAGAGGTCCCCAAAGTTTCTTGGTTGAAGGACCAGAAGGAAAGGGAAGGGGGAGCATTTTATGTACCTGTGCGCCACGTAAACGGGGCGGCGCTAGTGCCCACATGACACTAGCTAGCCCTGCCCCATTTCTGCCATGGGGGCACTAGCGCTGCCCTGTTTTTGCTGCACAGCACTGTTTAGGCCACATGGTGACCCGTTTTTGCTGTGCAGAGACCTGTTTAGGCCATGTGGAACCAGGTTTAAGCTATGCAGAGCCCCATTTAGGCCACACAAGCCCATTTTAGGCCATGCGGAGCCCCACAGGCCACAAGGAGCCCCATTCAGGCTGCACGGAGCCCCATTTTAGGCCACACGGAGCCCTATTCAGGCTGCGCGGAGCCCTGTTTTAGGCTGCGCAGAGCCCCACAGGCCATGTGGAGCACCATTTAGGCTGCACAAGCTCCATTTTAGGCCACACAGAGCCCATTTTAGGTCACACAGAACCCCATTTAGGCTTCACAGAGCCCCATTTTAGGCTGTGCATTTAGGCCACACGGAACCCCATTTAGGCTGTGCAGCCACGGCACTAGCACAAGTGGGGATGAATGGGTGCACTGGCCAGCCTGTGCCGCGACCCGGTGGCCAACAGACCACAGCCGGTAGTGCGCCACAGGTTGGGGATTCCTGATGTAGAGATTCTAGGCTGATTCCTCTTTTGACTCCGCCCCCAGTTTCTGTCCCTCCTTCTCTACCGCTTCGCTGCTCCTCTCTCCAAAGTTCCCTCCCACCTTCTGGATCCCACGAGCATGGGAATGCCAGCTCTGCCATACCTCCAGATCCCGGGTTCCGTCCCCGGTCGGACTCTAGCTTGTCGCAGGACTGTGCCCGCCGTGTTCTCTTTGGTTTGAGAGGCGCCATTTTCCGCCCGACCTCGGGTTCCCCTGGAATGGAAAGAGGAGCATCAGAGAGTCCTGAGCCCCAGAAAGAATTTGTTGGTTAAGGTGACCCTCTCTGGGTTGTTAAAAAGAAAAAAATTCCAGGGGCCACTAGAGGGCAACAGAGCATTCATATTTTTTTCTCTGTAGCTCTTTGCTGCCTCCTGCTGGAAAGGCTTAAATAAGTGCTTAATAAATAACACAAGATACTCTTTGATTTGCAAATAGTAAGCTAAAGATAACCTTTGTCATTTTTTACTGTGGGCACACTGTAATTTCATTAAAAATGAAATTCTGTTGCCTGCTCTCAAAAGTGTACATATATACAACACAAATATAAATATGCTATATACAACATATATATATATATATATATATATATATATATATATATATATATATATATATATATATATATGTAGGTCTTTGGTTGTTCGGGTTTTCTCCCGCGTAAAATTGGAAGTGTCTTGGCGACGTTTCGACAAAGTCCCATTCGTCATCTTCAGGCTGGTGTTTTCAGCTTCGTGCTTCGAGCAGCACGATGCTCAAAGCAAGAAGCTAAAAACACCAGCCTGAAGATGACGAATGTGACTTCGTCGAAACGTTGCCAAGACACTTCCAATTTTACGCGGGAGAAAACCCGAACAACCAAAGACCTATATACAAATACCCGCGAAAACCTCAGAAAACATATATATATATATATCTACACCCTTACATATCACATACAACAGTTCATTTAGTGACTGTTCAAACGTACAAAGGCACTGAAAAATGTGACATATGACAGTTTTTCACAGGGACAACCTCTGCAGCGTCCCCGTGATCCTGTGATCAAAACTGGGATGTTAATGACCTTTGCTGTGTCCCAAGGTCATGTGATCCCCTTTCGCGACCGTCTGACGAGCAAAGTCAATGGGGGAAGCCAGATTCAATTAACAATCGGGCTACTAACTTATCAACTCCAGGGATTCTCTTAATGACTGTGGCGAGAAAGGTCGTAAAAATGGCACAAAACTCACTTAACAAGTATTTCATGCAACAACAGAAATTTCGGGATCAAAATGCTATTATCCCAAAGCAAAAACTCCTTCCTTTTGGAATTCTTGTACCGATTAATCCAAGATCTGCGTGAGATTAACCGAGACCTTTGTCTTAGGGCAGTGGTTCTCAACCTTTCTAATGCCGTGACCCCATAATACAGTTCCCCATGTTGTGGTGACCCCCAAGTGGGTGTGGCCACCAATATGAGGGAGTAGGACAGCTAGGGAAAAGGGAAAAAAATGGCGGACAGCCTTGTTTGGCGACCCCCGTGAAATGGTCGTTCGACCCCAAATGGGGTCCCGACCCACAGGTTGAGAACCACTGTCTTAGGGCCTCGGTGTCTCTTCACCTTCGTTTTCCTGCTCCTTCGGTCTACGTCGGGGTTGAGCGACGGGAGGAAAGGTGCAGGAATCTTCTAGAATGGCTCCACCAGATACACTGCCTTCCTCGTTGCTGCGACTTCTTTCCGGCTGGCTGGGGGTCTTCCGGCCCCTGGGGAGGGCAACCGGCTTGGGAGGGCGAGGAGTGGAAGAGAGATCCCTGAATTGCTGTAAAACCAAGAGGGCGGATGTGGAGATACGAAAGGAGAGGGGGGAAAAAAATAGAAATTTCTCAGAAGAAGCTTCCGGCTGCGGCTGCTGGACTACAATTCCCAGCAAACCTAGCCAGCAGGACTCATGGTATGGAATGCTGGGAATGGTAGTTTTCAACCTCCAGAGCAACGTTCCTTAACCTGGGCAACCTGTGAAGACTTCAACTCCCAGAATTCCCCAGCCAGCCATAAACCATTCATTCAGCGGTTGTTCGAAGGGATGACGGCGCTGAAAAAATGACTTACGACCTGTCCTCACAGTCACAACCATCCTCCCTGTTGTGGTCACGTGATCAAAATTCGGGTGCTTGGTAACCAGGATGTATGTACCACAGTTAAAGCATCCTGGGGGGGGTTGGTTCATGTGATCGCCATTCCTGACCTTCACAGGTGGCAAAGTCAATAAGGGAAGCTAGATTCGCTTTAACGACCGTATGAGTCAGTTACTGGGACAATCCCCTTAACGACCGTGGCAAAAAAGATTGTAAAATTGGACACGACTCCCTTAACAAATGCCTTGCTTTGCACTGGGAGTTCCTGTCTCAATTGTGATCACTCCCCAGTCCTTCACCCAGAAGCCCCCAGCCCCAAAACAAGCTTTCTCCTGCCCCTTGAATTCAAAAAAGACCTGTAGTTTTGCACTGGGCGGTGCCGTCAGTCGGTCCTTCTCGGAATTTGGTGTGCCCCCCATCACGCCCCTCTCGTCGGCCCCCGTCGGCTTTTCTTCCAGGGGGTGGTCTCGCAGGTTGCCTTTGCCCCCACTCTCCCGGGATGTGCTTTCTTCAGCTGCAGTTTGGGGAGAAGACGAACAAAGGATCCATCAACCGCCAGGAATTAATTCAATTCCTTCAAACTGCAGATCGTCCCCGACCTAACGACCATTAGGTTCGTGAGAATTCAAAGATACAACGGCGCTGCAGAAGAGTGATTTTATGACCGTTTTCACACTTAAGACATTTGCAGCGTTCCCCCCCTTGGTCACGTTATTGAAATTCAGATGCTTGGCAACTGATTCGTATTTAAATGTCTACGGAGATTCTCCGTCATCCAGGCCCTCGTTGTCCCAAAGATGCTTTTTTCAAGAGGCAACTGGACTTTCTTGTTTTTTTCTTTGAAGATGTTTCCCTTCTCACCCAAGAAGCTTCTTCCGCTCCGACTGGATGGTGAGGAATGGAAGGATTTATACTCCTTTGCAGAAAGCTGGTCATTTGTCTTCTTTTAGAGAGTCGTTGAGACCACTTGGAGGTTTATCTGTGATGTTGGGATCGTCTGAATGGTGCAAATGAGTGTGGAGCCTTCTTGGAACTCCTTTCAGCAGTTCCAAGAAGGCTCCACGCCCATTTGTACCACTCAAGTGACCCTGAGGACACAGGTAGACCTCCAAGTGGCCTCAACGACTCTCTAAAAGAATTCAAATGACCAGCTGTCTGCAAGGAGTATAAATCCTTCCATTCCCCACCATTCAGTCAGAAATGGAGAAGCTTCTGGGATGAGAAGCAAAATGTGGTTCGTATTTATGACAGTTGCAGTGTCCTGGAGTCATGGGATGCCCTTTTGCAAGCCCCAGATTCCTGTTGTTAAGCAAGACAGATGTTCGGTGACTTTTGTCTCATTTTACAACCTTTCTTTGCCAGGGTTGTTAAGTGAATCCCTGCGGTTGTTAAGTTAGTAACACAGTTGTGAAGTGAATCTGGCTTCCCCCATTGACTTTGCTTGTCAGGGACACTGCAGCCATCATAAAGACATGACAGTGGCCAAACGTCCAAATTTAATGACGTGACCATGGGGATGCTGCAACGGTCGTAAGTGTGAGAAACCATCACAGGTCACTTTTCTCAGGGCCGTTGCAACTCCAAACGGTCACTAAACAAATGGCTGTAAGTTGAGAACTATTTGTAATGTGCCTTGAATAGTGTAGGTACTCATGCAAACCGAAATCTCCCAGCAATGCCTTGTATTATAGAATAGAACAGAATAGAATAGAATAGAATAGAATAGAATAATAAAAAATAGAATAGAATAATAAAAAATAGAATAGAATAGAATAATAAAAAATAGAATAGAATAGAATAGAATAGAATAATAAAAAATAGAATAGAATAGAATAATAAAAATAGAATAGAATAGAATAAAAAATAGAATAGAATAATAAAAAATGGAATAGAATAGAATAATAAAAAATAGAATAGAATAGAATAGAATAATAAAAAATAGAATAGAATAGAACAGAATAGAATAGAATAAAAAATAGAATAGAATAGAATAATAAAAAATAGAATAGAATAGAATAGAACAGAACAGAATAGAATTAAAAAATAGAATAGAATAGAATAATAAAAAATAGAATAGAATAGAATAATAAAAAATAGAATAAAATAATAAAAAATAAAATAGAATAGAATAGAATAATAAAAAATAGAATAGAATAGAATAGAATAATAAAAAATAGAATAGAATAATAAAAAATAGAATAGAATAGAATAATAAAAGATAGAATAGAATAGAATAATAAAAAATAGAATAGAATAGAACAGAACAGAATAGAAATAAGGAATAGAATAGAATAGAATAGAATAGAATAGAATGGACCCTGGAGGTCTTCTAGTCCAGCCCCCTGCTCAAGCAGGAGAACCTATACTGTCTCAGACAACGTCTTTGAAAGAAAGAATCTGCAGTGCAAGCTACCACTTCCCAGTACTAGTAGTCCATCCCTTAAACACGAGCCAGCTATGTGCGGCGGCAGCCAAAAAAAGCTAACACAATCCTCAGTTGTATAAACAGAGGCATAGAATCAAGATCACACAAAGTATTAGTACCGCTTCATAAAGCCTTTAGTGAGGCCACACCTGGAATCCTGCACCCAGTTTTGGTCACCACATTACAAAAAAAGATGTTGAGACTTTGGAAAAAGGGCAGAGAAGAGCAACTAAGATGATTTAAAGCCGGGCTTTTCAACCTTTTCACCCATTGTACCACTTTTAGGATATGGCAATTTCCGAGTACCACCAGTCGCCTAGCAAGGTGTGAAAAACTTAATGACAAAAAAGGGGGAAAAAGTGATAAAGTACAGGTAGTCCTTGACTTACAACAATTCGCTTAATGACTGTCCGAAGTTACAATGGCACTGAAAAAAAGTGCCCCCCAAGCCACAGCCGAGCAAGACACCTGCCTGCCCGCCCGGTGGTGCTCTTCCTCCTGTCCGAGGTTTCCATTGTTGTGAGCATTTCTGTTGAGGATTGACAGCAGGGGTGGGGTAGGGGGGTGTTTGGTTTTATTCCCCCCCCCCCGTTTGCTAGGTGGTTGCAGCAGGTTTTGGTCACTTCACATGATCCTGGGACACTGTGACTGTCATAAATATGAATCAGTTGCCAGGCATCTGAATGTCAATCACAAGACCCTGGAGAGGCTGCAACATCCCAGCTGATTGGCGCTTCTTCTGGGCTCAGCAGAAGCACTAGGATCAGCGCCGAGCTCCAGCTGGAGCTTGGCACTGATCCTGGCGCTTCCGCTGTGCCCTGACGGCCTCGAAGAAGCACTGATCCTGGGGCTTCCGCTGAGCCCTGACAGCCCTGCAGCTCCAGCCGTCTCTCGGTCAGGCTTGTGTGGTGCTGCCATCGGTTCAGCTCATTCCCCTCTCCCACTACCATTTTTCTAGGATGGTCGCGTACCACCTGCCAGGTGCCGATGTACCACAGGTGGTACCCGTACCACTGGTTGAAAAGCCCTGATTTAAAGGCCCGGAGACTAAAGCATAGGAAGAAGAACGGTTGTGGGAATTGGGATCGGCCATTCTAGAGAAAGGGGGGGGGGACATGATAACAGTATTATTTGAGAGTCTGCCACAAAGAAGAAGAAGTCAACTTATTTTCCAAAGCACCAGAAGGCAAGACAAGAAAAAAAATGGATGGAAACTACTCAAGGAGAGAAGCAACCTGGGATTAAGGATGATCGTCCTAACAGTGAGGGCAATTAACCAGTGGAACAGCTTGCCACCAGAAATTGTAGGTGCTTCATCACTGGAGGTTTTTTTTTTTCTTTAGAAAAGAATGGACAGTCACTTGTCTGAGATGGTAGAGCAGTGGTTCTCAACCTTTTTAATGCCGCGACCCCCAACCGGTCGTAAGTCGAGGACTACACAACCGGTCGTAAGTCGAGGACTGCTCAACTGGTGCAGCACCGTTTGCAGAATGGGACTTTTGGCGGGCTCAGCAGGGCAGAGACAGCCTGGACAATTCCTATTGGCTTTGGAAAGCCAATAGAATGAGACTCTATTCAAGAGAGTCTATTCGATTGGCTTTCAAAAGCCAATAGAATAAAAGGGAGGAGCACAGCTAAGGAAAAGGGGGGAAAAATGGCGGACTGCGTTGTTTGGCGACCCCCGTGAAATGGTCGTTCGGCCCCAAATGGGGTCCCGACCCACAGGTTGAGAACCACTGTGGTCGAGGGTCTCCTGCTTGAGCAGGGGGCTGGACTAGGAGACCTCCAAGGTCCCTTCCAGCTTTATTCTGATTCACTTCTGGATTATTAAAGCAGCCACCTCATTTACCAGGCTCATATGAGTTTCTGTCATATAAACCCGTCCCCAGGCATAGCTCAATGCATAGTACTCGTCCCATTGGCGACATTAAGGCAAGTGGACTTCAACTCCCAGCGTTGCTGGCTGGGGAATTCTGGGAGTTGAAGTCCACTTGGCCAATTCTAGGAATGTCTACCCACCTATATCCCAGCTGGCTTCGGCCCGCCGAATGGTGGCAAAACTTGGCTTGCTGCTCTGCAGGGGAGGGTGAGGCCTCCATCCTCTTTGCCCTAGGTGGGTTTAAAAAACAACAACAATCCATCAGTACCACACACTGTCTTAGAAATCAGGAGATGGGGAGTTCTAGTCCTGCCTTAGGCTGGGTGACTTTGGGCCAATCACCAAGAGACGGTGAGTTCTAGTCCCACCTTAGGCATGAAAGCCGGCTGGGTGGGCCAATCACCAGGAGACTGGAAGTTCTAGTCCCGCCTTAGGCATGAAAGCCTGCTGGGTGACTTTGGGCCAATCACCAGGAGACTGGAAGTTCTAGTCCCGTCTTAGGCATGAAAGCCTGCTGGGTGACTTTGGGCCAGTCACCAGGAGACTGGGAGTTCCAGTCCCACCTTAGGCATGAAAGCCGGCTGGGTGGGCCAATCACCAGGAGACTGGAAGTTCTAGTCCTGCCTTAGGCACAAAAGCCAGCTGGGTGACTTTGGGCCAATCCCCAGGAGACTGGAAGTTCTAGTCCCGCCTTAGGCATGAAAGCCTGCTGGGTGACTTTGGCCCAATCACCAGGAGACTGGGAATTCTAGTCCCGCCTTAGGCACAAAAGCCAGCTGGGTGACTTTGGGCCAGTCCCTCTCTCTAAGCCCAACCCACCTCACAGGGTTATCGTTATGGGGAAAACGGGAGCAGGAAGGTGTACGGAGTAGTTTCACCGCTTCGATTTACTTATAAAGTCATAAAGGCAAGATTAAAAGAAAAATCTAATAAATAAATAAATCCAATAGTACTTTTAGGAAGGAGGTCCTTTTGGGTAGCCCTTCCTCTTTTGACTGGCGTGATTTTAAGCCGCAGACCCCTGGGAGTCACCCATGCTTCAAAAGAGCTTCCTTGGACCACATGGTGCTCCCAGAGTCATGTATGCGAGGGGAGGGGAAAACGAGCCGAGAAGGCGGGATAAGTCTGCCCACCTGTGTCGTCGGAGGATCGCCTTCTCTGCTGCTCCCGTAAACTTCCTGTCCTTTGTTCCATTTCAACGCTCTAACCAAGGAAGAAAGATGATGAACTGCACACCACGGACAAGAATAACAGAATCGCAGAGCTGGGAGGGACCCTGGAGGTCATCTAGTCCAACCCCCTGCTCAAGCAGGAGACCTTATGCCATTTCAGATCTGGCTGTCCAGTCTCTTCTTAAAAATGAGGAGGAGGAGGAGGAGGAGGAGGAGGAGGAGGAGGAGGAGGAGGAGGAGGAGGAGGAGGAGAACACAGTTGGTGTCAACATCCAGCTCGTGAATCCAAACCAAACTCTGGCTTCTTTCCGTTTCCAAAAATCTTACTGTTTATTGAATACACTGCATGGCAATGTCGAAACGAAACTAACTCCGAGGTTCCCAGACACCAGTTCATAGAATTAAACAATAATTTCTCCTCTCCGGTAGCCCATGTAAACAATTTCACTTTGTTACGGGAACCATCTGCTTCTTCTCCACACCTGCTGCGGTGTCCTTGGGGAGGTTTCAGACTCTCTCACGGGTCTTCAGCAGAATCATAGAGGTTTCGTTTCTCCAGCTAACCCGGGAGTGTCAAACTCGCCGCATCATGCAATGTGTCGGGATGTATCGCGACTTTTCTCCCCCTTGCTGGAGCTGGGGTGGGCGTGGCTTCCGCGTGACGCATCCGGCCCGCGGGCCGGCAGTTTGATATCCCTGATCTAATCCATTCTAAAGCAACACACACACACCCTGTGATGACCCAGGGCACAGCACAGAGGCAACGTAGTCAGCTGGCAATTCAAACTGCCCTTTAATGCTCCAAATTTTCCCCAAATGCTCCCACGTTTCTGGCAAGCCTCCAAACACAAGAAGACAAACCTTCAGCCACCTGTGGCTGCAAGCAGTTTCACATACAGTCTGATTAGGAGAGGAATTTACTCAAGGCCACGGAGATAACAAGGAATGACGCATACATCGTAAACCTAACGAGTCTGGGTGAATACACGCTTGTCTAAGCAGTTTCAAAAGGGAAGCCAAAATACAGAGATCTTTGAACATCCAAGCAACACTGTCAGCCAGTCCAATGGTCAGAGTGTCCGGGTTTCAAGCAGAAGTCACAGAACAAGAGATCAGCAGCAACAACAACAACACACACACACACACAAACACACACTTCCAAAGAATCAGCGTTTGTTCCCGACAAATGCCTCTCCCCACAGCGTCTCCTTAAATCTCAGTCTCCAGGTGTGCCTTATGGAGAGGGGCAGGACGCTCTCCTCCCGAGTAGTTGAGCCTGCCTGCGTTGTTCCCTCCTCTCCACGCTCTAGGACAGCGGTTCTCAACCTGTGGGTCGGGACCCTATTTGGGGTCGAACGACCATTTCACGGGGGTCGCCAAACAACGCAGTCCGGCATTTTTTCCTCCTTTTCTTCAGCTGTGCTACTCCTTTTTATTCTATTGGCTTTTGAAAGCCAATAGAATAGACTCTCTTGAATAGAGTCTAATTCTATTGGCTTTCAAAAGCCAATAGGAATTGTCCAGGCTGTCTCTGCCCTGCTGAGCCCGCCAAAAGTCCCATTCTGCAAACGGTGCTGCAAGTTGTCTGCAGCGAAGGCAACTTGCAGCACCGTTTGCAGAATGGGACTTTTGGAAGTTTCCACCCTTCCCTGCTGAGCAACTACTAAAAATGTAAGTAAAAGAGGGCCAGGGGTGGGAGGTGGGAGGTGGGAGGCCGGCGGGCGCAGGGAGGGTTGCTGGCGCGCGTGAGGCCCGGCGGGTGCCTTGCCTCCCTTGGGCTGGGCCAGCTGGTGGCCCAGCCGGTGGTCGACCTGCTCCGTCTCTGCCGCTTGCCAGCTATGCCTTGGCCGGCGCAGGGGGTGGCACCACGCATGCGCGGCGCTCCCGGGCAGGGAAAGTCCTCGATTTACAACTGGTTTAGTCCTCGACTTACGACCGGTTGAGTAGTCCTCGACTTACGACCGGTTGGGGGTCGTGGCATTAAAAAGATTGAGAACCACTGCTCTAGGAATAGGTGGGGATGGCCCTTGCTCATCACCTGAACTCTGCCTCTCCTGTTCCTCCTGTCCCAATCCTGGCGGGCCCTGGCTTGCCTCGGCCTGCCGTTCCCCACATTCCTCTGAAACCACAGACCCCTCCCCCTCGACCTCCGTAGGATCCCGTTCCAGCTGATTTTCCTCCGTAGATTCAGGCTCCGACGGAGGCATGACACCCCCCTCTTACTCTAATGGCAAGTTTTATTCTTCATATGGGTTTTTTTTCCCCCGTGATAGAGAATTACCTCTAGCTTAGCATCCAGACTCCACCCTTTTGCACGTTCCATTCCCGGCAGCGGCACTCCTTGGACGCGCGACGGCTGTAAGAACTCGGTCCTCCGTCCGTCCGTCGGTGCCCTCTCTGAATCAGGAGTGGAAATCTTGTTTCGGAAGGAAAGGGGATTTAAAAGGGGGGGGTCTTTCGCGTCCCGGCCCTTACCCCGGAAATACATTTCCGTACCTGTTTGGAACAGCCTGGGAGGCCTTTGACTCTGCTTCCAGGCGCTGTTGCGGTCGCCATTCCCGGAAGCAGCATGGTTCCCCCCGCCATGTCCTGGTCCAGTTTCCACTCTTTCTCGTGGGCGACGGAGTACATCAAGGGCTTCGGGTCCTCCCCTCCCAGGGGAGGCGGGGGAGGATTGGGGGGCAGATCGTCGGAGTCTCGCTCTCCCTTGATGCTGCGGTACCGGCGGAAATGGAAGAGTCCCTTTTTCCTCTTCCTTTGTAGAGGTGGGAGGGAATCGGACAGGCCTGGCCGTACCGCACAGCTCTCAGATATCCGAGGATAGCTGGGCGGGAGAGAAACGGCGGAACTAAGAGAGCAGAAAGTGATTTTGGAGAAAAATGTAAGATACATGCGTAGTCCTCAAATTATGACCACAACTCAGCCTGAAATTTCTATGGCTAAGCGAGACACTTCTCTCCCTTCTTCTTTCCTTCCTTCTTTCCTTCCTTCCTTTCCTCATTCCTTCCTTCCTTCCTCCCTCCTTCCATCCCTCCTTCGCTCCCTTCCTTTTTTTCTCCCTTCCTCCCTCCCTTCTTTCCTCCCTCCCTCTCTCCTTTTTTCCTTTCTTCCTTCTCTCCCTCCCTCCCTCCCTTCTCACTACCTCCCTCTCTCCCTTCCTTCCTCCCTTCACTCCTTCCCTATCTTCTCTCCCTCCCTCCCCCTCTCCCTTCCTTCTTTCCTCCCTCCCTCCCTTCTTTCCTCCCTCCCTCGCTCCCTCCCTTCTTTCCTCCCTCCCTCCCTCCTTTTTTCCTTTCTTCCTTCTCTCCCTCCCTCCCTCCCTTCTCTCACTACCTCCCTCTCTCCCTTCCTTCCTCCCTTCACTCCTTCCCTATCTTCTCTCCCTCCCTCCCCCTCTCCCTTCCTTCTTTCCTCCCTCCCTCCTTCTTTCCTCCCTCCCTCGCTCCCTCCCTTCTTTCCTCCCTCCCTCCTTTTTTCCTTTCTTCCTTCTCTCCCTCCCTCCCTCCCTTCTCACTACCTCCCTCTCTCCCTTCCTTCCTCCCTTCACTCCTTCCCTATCTTCTCTCCCTCCCTCCCTCCCCCTCCCTTCCTTCTTCCTTCCTCCCTTCTTTCCTTCCTTCCTTCTTTCCTTCCTTTCCTCCCTCCCTCCCTCTTTCTTTTCTTCCTTCTCTCCCTCCCTCCCTCCCTCCCTCTCTCCTTTTATCCATCCAATTTATTGGCCAACCATCTTGCAACGTTAAAATGAAACGACAGAAATAAAATACAGGTAACTCCTCGGCGAACGACAACGGAGGCCCCAAATTCTCTTGTTACGTGAGGCATTTGTGAAGTGAATTTTGTCCTGTTTCACAACCCTTTTCCCCCCCATGTTGTTAAGTGAATCACTGCAGGGCACGATTGTTCAGCGAATCTGGCTTCCCGGTTGATTTTGCTTGGCAGAAGGTCGCCCAAAAAAGGGATCACGTGACCCCGGAACGCTGAGACCATCATAAATGTGAGTCGATCACCAAGTTATCTGCATTTTGATCACGTGACCAGGGGGATGCTGCAACGGCTGTAAGTCACTTTTTTCAGCGCCGTTGTAGCTTCCAACGGCCACTGAACGAGCTGTTGTTAGTGGAGGACTAGCTGTAACTAGCTGCATTAGGGAGATATTCAAAGACGACAGTAGGAAAGACGCTGAAGCTAAATTGGGAACGGCTTTTCCCCCAGGCTGATCTTAGCAAAGACAGAATCACAAGAGTTGGAAAGGACCTCAGAGGTCTTCTAGTCCAACCCCTCTGCTCAAGCAGAAGATCTTATACCATTCCAGACAAAGGGCTGTCCAATCTCTTCTTAAAAACTTCCAATGATGAAGCACCCAAAACCTCTGGTGGCAAGTCGTTCCACTGGTTAATTGTTCTCACTGTCAGGAAATGACTCCTTAGTTCTAGGTTGCTTCTTTCCTTAGTTAGTTTCCATCCATTGCTTCTTGTCCTGCTTTCAGCCGCTTTGGAAAATAGCTTGACTCCCTCTTCTTTGGGGCAGCCCCTGAGAGATTGGAAGGCTGCTATCATGTCCCCCCTCATCCTTCTCGTCATTAAACTGGACATACCCAATTCCTGCAACCGTTCTTTGTATGTTTGTTGCTCTTCTCTGCACTCTTTCTAGAGTCTCAACATCTTTTTTACATCGTGGCGACCAAAACTGGATGCAGTATTCCAAGTGTGGCCTTACCAAGGCCTTGTAAAGTGGTATTAACACTTCACGTGATCTTGATTCTATCCCTCTGTTAATGCAGCCCAGCACTGTGTTGGCCTTTTTGGCTGCTGCAGCACACGGCTGGCTCCTATTTAAGGGATTGTCCACTAGGACTCTGAGGTCCCTCTTCCAGTTGCTGCTATTGAGCAAGGTACCACCTATACCAGGGGTTGGCTCTTTTATGACTCGTGGACTTCAACTTCCAGAATTCCTGAACCAGCATGGCTCAACTTGGAAACCTCTCCCTTTCCTCTCAGCATGGCTGGCTCAGGAATTCTGGGAGTTGAAGTCCACCAGTCATAAAAGAGCCAAGGTTGCCTACCCCTGCCCTATACTATACCTGTACATTTGGTTTTTCTTGCCTGATTGAATGACATCAACTCTGCCCCAGAGAGAACTGTACTCGGCTCACCTTATTGTGTTGCTCAGGACTCTCCGGTTGAAAAACTCATCCAGACCCTCATCCAGTCTGGGCACCAACCCGTTCTCCTGTTCTCTGGATTCCAGGGAACGAAAAAGTCGGTTCTGGAAAAGAAGAAAAAAAAACACCTGGGCCTGTTAATTCTTCCCATAGATTAACTGGGGCCTGGGAGAGGGAATTAAAAGAGAACCCATACATAAAAGAGGAGGAAGATTTGAAAGTATTTGGATTGCGATCCAAAAGGTGTTTTTTTCACGAGGCAACTTGTCCTTGTTTTTCTTTGAAGACGTTTCGCTTCTCATCCCAGAAGCTTCTTCAGCTTTGACTGGATGGTGGGGAATGAGAGGATTTATACTCCTTGCAGACAGCTGGTCATTTGCATCGTTTTAGCAAGTCGTTGAGACCACTTGGAGGTTTACCCGTATGCGCAGGGTCACCCGAGCGGTGCAAATGGGTGTGCAGCCTTCTTGGGATTGCTGAAAGGACTGTGTGGTAGACTGGAGATAGATGGTGTCGTGTCCCCCCGCCCCCCGTTGTGAGAGGGCTGTGCAATTTTGACCTAGATGGCCTCTTGGACCCCTCTTTCAAGCCAGCGGTCCTCTCTGTCCAGAATGTGGACTTTGCTGTCTTCGAAAGAGCGGCCTTCGTCTTCTAAAGGCAGATGGACGGCTGAATCTTGTCCTGATGGGTTTGTTATCCTGTGGTGTGCCCTGTGTTTGTGAAGTGGTTGTGATAAGATAAGATAAGATAAGATAAGATGAGATGAGGTGAGGTGAGGTGAGGTGAGGTGAGGTGAGCTGAGGCGAGGCGAGGCGAGGCAAGAAAAGAGGATAAGATAAGGTAAGGTAAGGTAAGGTAGGATAAGATAAGGTAAAATAAGGTAAGGTGAGGTGAGGTAAGGTAAGAGAAGGCAACGCAACGCAAGGCGAAGATAAGATAAGATAAGATAAGATGAGATGAGATGAGGTGAGGCAAGAAGATAAGGTAAGGTAAGGTAAAGTAAGGTAAGGTAAGGTGAGATGAGATAAGAGAAGGTAAGAGAAGGCAAGGCAAGGCGAAGATAAGATAAGATAAGATAAGATAAGATAAGATAAGATGATGAGATGAGATGAGATGAGATGAGACGAAGCGAGGCGAGGCGAGGCAAGAAGATTAGATAAGGTAAGGTAAGGTAGGATAAGATAAGATAAAGTAAGGTAAGGTAAGGTGAGGTGAGGTGAAATGAAGTGAGGTAAGGTAAGGTGAGATGAGATGAGGTAAGGCGAGGTGAGGCGAGGCAAGAAGATAAGATAAGGTAAGGTGAGATAAGGTAGGATAAGGTAAGGTAAGGTGAGGTGAGGTGAGGTGAAATGAAGTGAGGTAAGGTAAGGTGAGATGAGATGAGGTGAGGTAAGGCGAGGCGAGGCAAGGCAAGAAGATAAGATAAGGTAAGGTGAGATAAGGTAGGATAAGGTAAGGTGAGGTGAGGTGAGATGAGATGAGATAAGAGAAGGCAAGGCAAGGCAAGGCGAAGATGATAAGATAAGATAAGATGATAAGATAAGATAAGATAAGATAACCTTTATTGTCATCTTTTACTGTGGGCACAACGACACACATCAAAAATGAAATTTAGTTGCCCGCTTTCAAAGTGATCTGCACATGGGTCACTGCATTGTACTACATATACCATATTTCTCAGTTTGTGTCTAGGTGTTTTATCCTCGGGGTGGACAGGCTTCTGCCTTAGTGTATTGGTGGGCTTGAAGTGTGCACATGTGTTGTGTTGGCTGAAGATCCTCCTATCCTGAGCTTTTCCCGATATTCCTGCAACCTGTGGAATGACTATGTTGAGGGCTACATTCTTTGGCTACAGGAAGCTTTCACACATTCCACACTCATTTGCACCACTCAGGGGACCCTGAGGACAGACAAACCTCCAAGTGGCCTCAACGACTCCCTAAAAGGAGGCAAATGACCAGCTGTCTGCAAGGAGTACAAATCCTGCCATTCCCCACCATCCAGTCAGAGCTGAAGAAGCTTCTTGGATGAAAAGTGAAACGTCTTCAAAGAAAAACAAGGAAGTCCAGTTGCCTTAAAAAAGCAACTTTGGGACAACTGAGGACTCAGATAAACCTCCAAGTGGCATCAACGGTCCTCTAAAACAGTGGTTCTCAACCTGTGGGTCGGGACCCCATTTGGGATCGAACGACCATTTCACGGGGGTCGCCAAACAACGCAGTCCGCCATTTTTCCCCCTTTTCCTTAGCTGTGCTACTCCGTTTTATTCTACTGGCTTTTGAAAGCCAATAGAATAGACTCTCTTGAATAGAGTCTAATTCTATTGGCTTTCAAACGCCAATAGGAATTGTCCAGGCTGTCTCTGCCCTGCTGAGCCCGCCAAAAGCCCCATTCTGCAAACGGTGCTGCACTAGTTGAGTAGTCCTCGACTTACGACCGGTTGAGTAGTCCTCGACTTACGACCAGTTGGGGGTCGCGGCATTAAAAAGGTTGAGAACCACTGCTCTAAAAGAATGCAAATGACCAACTGTCTGCAAGGAGTATAAATCCTTCCATTCCCCACCATCCAGTAGAGCTGAAGAAGTTTCTTGGATAAGAAGCAAAACATCTTCAAAGAAAAACAAGGAAGTCCAGTTGCCTTTAAAAAGCAACTTTGGGACAACTGAGGACTCAGATAAACCTCCAAGTGGCCTCAACGGCCCTCTAAAAGAATGCAAATGACCAACTGTCTGCAAGGAGTATAAATCCTTCCATTCCCCACCCTCCAGTCAGAGCGGAAGAAGCTTCTTTTATGAGAAGGGAAATGTCTTCAAAGAAAAACAACGAAGTCCAGGTGCCTCCTCCAAAAAAGCACCTTTGGGACTATTAACCCTTCACATGGTCAGGCAGGAGAAGGAGGAAAGAGATACTTTGGACAAGGTACTCACACTGGAGCGGAAGCGGGTCGAACGAGGCGGCCGGGGTCTGCCGCACGTCCGGTGCTCAAGCCGAGTCCCGTCTGTGGGCAGCTCACAAAACCCATCGAAGGAGGCGCTGTGCGAATAGGGGTAGGGAGTGTTGCCCACGAGAGCGATCCACCCCAGAGGTGAGCTCATATTAGCAGTCGCGAGGTCGCTGTCCTGTTCCGATCCACCTGCAAGCGGAGAGAGGCCGTTAAGTCATTGCAGTCCTAAGTTGAGGCGTCACGTGACTGGACTCCATTTTACGACGGTCGTTTCGGTGAATCCTGTTGAGCGAATCCAGCATATCCAATGGGTAGTTTGGGCCGTTTTCGGTCAAAGAGAAAAAAAAAATGAGGGATTTGTGCTGAAAAGGGCTGTTTTAAGCTCAAAACCCTTTTTTCGTTGCCCGGATACAAGCAGTCCTTGACTTATGACCACCCCTGAGCAGAACCTTTCTGTTGCTAAGTGAAACATTTGTGAAGTGAGCTTGGCCCCGTTTTGCGACCTTCCTTGCCACCGTTGTGAAGGGAATCATGCTAGTTGTTAAATTAGTCAAACGATCGTGAAGTGAATTCCGGCTTCCCGATTGACTTGGCTTGTAAGAAAGTAGCAAAAGGGGATCACGTGATGCCCCTGGGACATTGCGACGGTCATAAATAGGATGCCAAGCGTTGGATTTTTGATCATATGACCGTGGGGATACTACAACGGTCGTTACGTGTGAAAAACAGTCACAAGTCACGTTTTTCAGTGCCGTTATAACTTTGAACGGTCACTAAGCGAATTGTTTTAAGTCGAGGACTGCTTGTAATACAAGGATGGGACACCACTAGGAAATCCTAGTGAGGTAAACGAGATGGGGACTCACAGTCTGGAGGAATCTTACCCTAAAAAGAACAGGGGTGTGTTTGTTGAAATCATCAGGAACTGAGGTCCCTTTTAGGTGGTTAGTTTTAGCTAATTTTAGTTCCTTGGAAAAAGGAAAAAGAGACCACCAGAAAATCCTAAATTTTCCCTCAGAAATTACCGGAAGAGAAACATGAATTGCCAGAGATGAAAGAGCATTTAACCCCCTTCTCTTTAGATCAGTGTTCTTCAACCTCAACGACTTTAAGATGTGTGGACTTCAACTCCCAGAATTCCTAGGGGAATTTTGGCTGGGGAATTCTGGGAGTTGAAGTCCAGACGTCTTCTAAAGTTGCTGAGGTTGTGAAACACTGCTTGAATGGCTGGTTTGTTACAAATTAGATCAGGGGTCTTCAAACCTGGCCCTTTTAGGACTTGTGGACTTCAACTCCCAGAATTCCCTCAGAAATTACCGGAAGAGAAACATGAATTGGCAGAGAAGAAAGAGCATTTAACCCCCTTCCCTTTAGATCAGTGTTCTTCACTAAATGAATGGTTGTAAACCCAAGGACTAACTGTACTGAGTGGGGAAGCTCACTGAACCCATTTGGAAGCTAAAGCAGAATTTACAGGAACAATAACGCCCTATCAGACCAGCAAACAAATGAGTCGTCTCGGGAAATCGATTAGGATAACTCTGACCAAGATTAATTGCAATATTTTACAGCTTCTTTAAGGTAACCATCAATTTACGACCACAAAGGCGCCAAAAATTTCAGCCGTTTAGATCTCTGCCGTTGTTAAGTTAGTCAACACGGTGGTTAAGTGAATCCGGTTTCCCGCCATTGACTTGTCAGAAGGACATAAAACGGGATCACAGGAGCCTAAAACCCTACAACCGTCCTAAGTACATGCCAGTTGCCAAGCGTTTGAATTTTGATCAGGTGAGCATGGGGATGCTGCAGCAGTCGTAAGTGCGGAAAGCGGTCCTAAGTCACTTTTTCCAGTGACGTTGAAACTTCGGTCGCTAAGCGAATGGTTCTAAGTGGAGGCCGACCTCTCTGGATTAAAGAACGGTGGCTACGAAAGTCGTTGTTGCACTCACTAATGAAGGCAGAAGCCGGCCTGATCCTGCGGCAGTTCTTCTGTCTTTTGATCGCCATGGTGTCCTGCAGGAGAGAACACAGAACAACAGTGTTGGAAGAGACCTCAGAGGTCTTCTAGTCCAACCCCCTGCTCAGGCAGAAGACCCTCGACCATTTCAGACAAATGGCTGTCCAGTCTCTTCTTCAAAACTTCCAGAGTTGGAGCATTCACAGCTTCTGGTGGTGAGCTGTTCCACTGGTTAATTGTCCGCACTGTCAGGAAATTCCTCCTTAGTTCTAGGTTGCTGCTCTCCTTGATTAGTTTCCACTCGTTGGTTCTTGTCCTGCCTTCGGGTGCTTTGGAGAACAGCTTGACTCCCTCTTCTTTGGGGCAGCCCCTGAGATACTGGAACACTGCTATCATGTCCCCCCTCGTCCTTCTCTTCATTAAATTAGACATACCCAATTCCAGCAACTGTTCTTTGTATGTTTTAGCCTCTAGTCCCGTGATCATCTTTGTTGCTCTTCTCTGCACTCTTTCCAGAGTCTCAACATCTTTTTTGCATTGTGGTGACCAAAACTGGATGTTGCATTCCACATTTGGCCTTACCACAAGGCTTTATGAAGCAGTATTAACACTTCATGTGATCCCGATTCTATCCTTCTATTAATGCTGCCTAGGATTATGTTGGCTGTTTTTGCTGCTGGCACACATAGCTGACTTGTATTGAAGCGGTTGTCCACTTAAATAGGAGCCCACCCAGAGCCAGCGAGAGAAACATGTCGGTCACGCTTCAACTTAACGCTTAACCAGTGGAACTGTGAGCAACCTGGAATTAAGGAAAAACTTCTGAAAAAACAGTAGAACAGCTCGCCACCAGAAATCGTGGGCGCTCTATCACTGGAAACTGGGACAGTCACTTGTCTGAACTGGTATAGGTTCTCCTGCTCAAACAGGGGGCTGGACTAGAAGACCTCCGAGGTCCCTTCCAGCTCTATTCTATTTTAAAGTCTGCACAAGGGCAGGACTTGCAAAAACCAGGGAATCCCGCCTGAGTAAAGTCGGAACCACTTACGATGTTGGAATCCAGCTCATGGTCGGTGAACTCTTTTGGTCCCTGGAGTTGGGGTTTCCCCGGATGTTCGGGAAGGATCACGCTATCCTGACCGTCCGAAAGTCGGTGGAGATGGGTGATGTGCTGAGCCTGGGGTTGGAAGGAGGAGAGAAGGAAGATGGAGGCTATCAGCTTGGGATCACCCTGATAACAGGTCTGCAGTACCAGTGCTGAACACAAGGAGGTGGTTTAAATATGTACAGTAGTGGCCAAAATTGTGGAAACCTTTTGGGAAAAATGTACAGTAGAAATGCCACCTTTGGTTAAGTTTCCACCCGTTTTTCTTCTCATTTCTTTATAACTGTAGCCTTGTTCACCTAATAATACTATTTTACATCACTTTCTGGGCGACCAGTCAACTCTTTGCACCTGTACTTTAATTTTATTACGTTTTACAAGCTCACTAAATTAGTGGTTCTCAACCGGTGGGTCGGGACCCCATTTGGGGTTGAATGACCATTTCACGGGGGTCGCCAAACAACGCAGTCCGCCATTTTTCCCCCCTTTTCCTTAGCTGTGCTCCTCCCTTTTATTCTATTGGCTTTTGAAAGTCAATAGGATAGACTCTCTTGAATAGAGTCTAATTCGATTGGCTTTCCAAAGCCAATAGGAATTGTCCAGGCTGTCTCTGCCCTGCTGAGCCCGCCACAAGTCCCATTCTGCAAACGGTGCTGCACCAGTT
The DNA here is from genome assembly GCF_016545835.1 of Crotalus tigris. Taxonomy (NCBI): domain Eukaryota; kingdom Metazoa; phylum Chordata; class Lepidosauria; order Squamata; family Viperidae; genus Crotalus; species Crotalus tigris. The sequence goes on from NW_024096569.1 coordinate 3,250,910, forward strand.
GAGTAGTCCTCGACTTACGACCGGTTGAGTAGTCCTCGACTTACGACCGGTTGGGGGGGGGCTGCGGCATTAAAAAGGTTGAGAACCACTGCACTAAATGAAAGAACAGGAAAAAACCCAATCAACTCGACAGCGATCCCATAACACACTGACAAATGTCCTCCTCTCAGCTTCAATACACGACATCAATCACTGAATCTTTCTGTGATCTGATTGGCTCATGGCCAAAACAAGATGACACCCGATTGGCTCTCTAAACACTCGCGCTCATTGGCTACCATCAGACGAAGGGAAGCTACCTGTGATCAACCTAAGCAAGTTGTGCTTCCTTTTTCGGGGTTATTTGGCTATAACTTTTCATAGAATGCAGTGCAGACAATTGAACAGACTTTGTTGCATGACGTTCTTGATTAAATGATCTTTCCACTGATATGTAATTTTATGATACTACTCCCCCCCAAAAAAAAGGGGGTGTTATTAGCCATCAAACCTCAAAAATATACTTTTCCCAAAAGGTTTCCACAATTTTGGCCACTACTGTGTATATGTAAAGTGCATGGATGCCACTTCCGGAAGTCCATTCAAGGCCTTGGTGGCCCAGGCCTGCATCCACGCAGAGAACCAGTTGTTTAGATATTTGAATCCCACCACTGTGTGTGTGTGTGTGTACATTACATATGTATGTATGTATGTATGTATGTATGTATGTATGTATGTAGTCCTCGGCTTACAACAGTTTGTTTAGTGACCGTTTGAAATTACAACGGCGCTCAAAAAAGTGACATGACCGTTTCCCCCATCCCTTACGACTGTAGCCATGTCCTCATGGTCACATGATCAAAATTCGGACGCTTGGCATCTGGCTCATATTTACGACGGTCGCAGCGTCCCCGGGGTCATGTGATCCCCTTTTGTGACCTTCTGACACGCCAAGTCTCTGAGGAACCATGCTACTTAAAAACTGCAGGGATTCGCTGTGGCAAGAACGGTCGTAAATTGGGGCCAAGCTCGCTTGACAAACGTCTCGCTTAGCGGGAGAAAGGTTCCGCTCCACTGCAATCGTTAAGCCGAGGACTACCTGTATCCAGGGGTTCTGCTGCCAATACCGGAACTTCCTCATGTCTCCCATCCAACTACCAACCAGGTCCGACCCTGCTGAGCTTCCCGACTCCAAACAAAGAACAACGGGGAGGGGGGGGAATTCTGAAACGCTGAGGCGGCAGGCCCCAAATCGGAATTGAAGTCATGACACGGAAGTGAGGGATATGGCTCAGATCATCCTCACCAGGTTCTTGTGAGCGTAGTACAACTCCTCCAGAAGTTCCTCCACAATGGTGTTGGTGAGATACGTCACCACGGAGAGCTTCACTTCACTAGGGAAGAATTCAGGTGGAAGAACATCAGAGGGTGAATAACAAAGCAACAGAATCCACAGAGCTGGAAGGGACCTTGGAGGTCTTCTGGTCCAACCCCCTGCTCATATAGGAGACCCTATACCAGGGGTAGGCAATCTTGGCTCTTTTATGACTCGTGGACTTCAATTCCCAGAATTCCTGAGCCAGCATGGGGGAACTATGGCCCCCTCATGACTCGTGGACTTCAACTCCCAGAATTCCTCAGCCAGCATGGGGGAACTATGGCCCCCTCATGACTCGTGGACTTCAACTCCCAGAATTCCTGAGCCAGCATGGGGGAACTATGGCCCCTTCATGACTCATGGACTTCAACTCCCAGAATTCCTGAGCCAACATGGGGGAACTATGGTCCCTTCATGACTCGTGGACTTCCAGAATTCCTGAGCCAGCATGGGGGAACTATGGCCCCCTCATGACTCGTGGACTTCAACTCCCAGAATTCCTGAGCCAGCATGGCTCAGCTTGGAAACCTCTCCCTTTCCCCTCAGCATGGCTGGCTCAGGAATTCTAGCAGTTGTGGGTGCTCCAAGACTGGAGGTTTTTAAGAAGAGATTGGGAAACCATTTGTCAGAAAAGGTATAGGGCAGGGGTAGGCCATCTTGGCTCTTTTATGACTGGTGGACTTCAACTCCCAGATTTCCTGAGCCAGCCTGGCTCAGCTTGGAAACCTCTCCCTTTCCCCTCAGCGTGGCTGGCTCAGCAATTCTGGGAGTTGGTCCACCAGTCATAAAAGAGCCAAGGTGGCCTACCCCTGCCCTATACCTTTTCTGACAAATGGCTGCCCAATCTCTTCTTAAAAACCTCCAATCTTGGAGCACCCACAGCTTCTGGAGGCAGGTCGTTCCACTGGTTAATTGTTCTCACCGTCAGGAAATTTCTCCTTAGTTCTAGGTTGCTTCTCTCCTTGATCAATTTCCATCCATATTATTTCTTGTCTTGCCTTCTGGTGCTTTGGAGAATAGGTGGACCCTTCCTCTTCTTGTGACAGTCCCCTCAAATATTGGAAGACTGCGATCATGCCTCCCTTAGACCTCCTTGAAGTACCCTGCTTGTTTTCTGATGCTCAAGATGACACGCTCACATGGTTATTACCTTGATCTGGAACCCACCTCCACCACTGATATAGTAGTCGTAGCAAGAGCATTTAGATTTATATACCGTTTCAGAGTGCGTTATAGCCCTCTCTGAGCAGGTTAGAGTCAGCCTATTGACCCCTCAACAATCTGGGTCCTCATTTTACTGACCTCGGAAGGATGGAAAGCTGAGTCAACCTTAAGTCGGTCGGGATCGAACTCCTGGCAGTCGGCAGAGTTAGCCTGCAATTCGGCATTCTAACCACTGGGAGGGAGGGAGGGAGGGAGGGAGGGAGGGAAGGAAGGAAGGAAGGAAGGAAGGAAGGAAGGAAGGGAGGACACACTTGGAATATGGCATCAACTTTTGGTCACCATGATATAAAAAAGATGTTGAGACTCTAAAAAGAGTGCAGAGAAGAGCAACAAAGAGGATTAGGGGACTGGAGGCTGAAACAAGGAACGGTTGCTGGAATTGAGTATGTCTAGTTTAACGAAAAGAAGGATGAAGGGTGACATGATATCAGTGTTCCAATATCTCAGGGGCTGCCCCAAAGAAGAGGGAGTCAAGCTATTCTCCAAAATGCCTGGACAAGAATTAATGGATGGAAACTAACCAAGGAGAGAAGCAACCTAGAAGTAAGGAGAAACTTCCTGACAGTTAGAACAATTAACCAGTGGAACAACCTGCCTCCAGAAGCGGTGAATGCTCCACAGCTGTTGCCCACCCCCCCCCCCCAACAATCTGGGTCTTCATTTTACTGACCTTGGAAGGATGGAAGGCTGAGTCAACCTTGAGCCGATGAGAATTGAGCTCCAGGCAGTCGGCAGAATTAGCCTGCAATTCTGCATTCTAATCACAGTGACACCACGGCTCTTATAAGCCTTCCCTACAGCCCCCCCCCTTTTTTTTTAAATATACACCCCAATTCTTACTTCAGCTTGTTCTGGATGTCCTGTCCAGCTTGTTCCAGCAAAGCCCCTCGGATAAAGTTTCGGGGCAGGCTGATATGCTCGGAAACAGCTGCCAACATCTTGTGATGTTCTTCAGCGGCCTGGACGGCATGTGGACACAACTCCTGGGTTAGATCAACCATGGATTCCAAGATCATCTGGCAGAAAGAGAAACCACGAATCAGGGTTGTTGGAAGAGGGCGAGCAAGGAAATCGAGAGGGTCATCTTGAGTTCTTCACACCCACCAAAGATGCTCTTGATTTGGACACTCAAATTCCCAAGACCTAACAGCCTAGGATTTCCCATCAGGAGGACCTGTCACCATAAATAGCATGAACCTGTGAAAGGTGATTGTGGTGTCTTCTTCACCTGTAGTTCCTTGTCGACGGCTTTGGCCACTTCGTTGGCCATGGACTCCAGGCGGTGCCGCACGGGCCCATCACTGGCCAAGAGGTGCCCAAGTTCGTATAGGCTGGGAAAGAGCTGTAGGAAAGAGATGAGAAACAATGATTAAGAGTAGAGGTCCTCAAACCTAGCATCTTCAAGAAGGGTAGACCTCAACTTCAAGAAGTCCCCAGCCAAAAAAAGATGTTTACTGCAGAGGAAGGGACGTACATTTTCTCAAAGATTACTACAAGCATCAAGAATGGATTTACTGGTTGAAAGGGAAGCGCTTTTATGGAAGCCTATGTGGCATAGAAAGAAACCCAGAATTAGACTGAAAAAGAAATGTAAAAATGTTTAATGGAGTAAAAGGCAATGTTGATTTCATGGATTGTTTTAAGGATAATGATCTAGAGCTAGAACTAAGAAAAATGCAATTATATACACGCGTGTTTAAATTAGTAAGTGTTTAAATTGATTAGGTGATTTTTGTGTATAATAATATGATCTGATAAGGTATGATAATTAATTGGATGGAATTTGAAGTTTGTGTAATGAATTGAAAGGAATTAAGATTTAACATTATTACTTTTTTCTTTTTTCTCTTCTCTTAATCAAGTCAGTTATAACTATATACATATGTGTTTAAATTAATTAGATTTTTTTTCTTGTATATATATGTGTTCTGGAGTTGGAAAAAAATGTTCAGTCATGAGAATGTAATTTTGAAGTGTTTAAATTGATTAGGTGATTTTTGTCTATAATAATATGATCTGATTAGGTATGATAACTAATTGGATATCTGAAGTTTGAGTAATGAATTGAAAGGAATTAAGGTTTAACATTGTTTTTTTTAATTTAGTTATCACTGGAAGAAGAAATGAATGAGATTGGTGATAAGAAGAGGGTTGAGAGAGATTAAAAACTTCAATATACATGGTAGAGATACTTGAAGTGATAATTTGTTGATGTAAAACAATATTTGATTATGGTAATTTTAAATTGATAAAGCTTTAAAACAGGTGGAGTAGTAACAGAAATTTAAGCTAGAAATGGAATATATTAAATTAATTATGTTATTTGTGAGAAATAGAGAGATGATAATGAATGTATTAAGTTGAGCTGTTTAGGTATGTTTTTTTACCTTGAATTGTTTGTTTACCCAAACACCACGGTGTGTCTAAAGTACTCTTTGTTAAAATTAAAAAACCAATAAAATATACTTTTTTTAAAAAAAAGAAGTCCCCAGCCATCTCTGCTGGCTGTGGAATTCTGGGAGTTGAAGTCCACCCATCTTAAGTTGAAGTCTATCCTTCTGAAACTTGGTCCATCCTTCTTAAACTTAAACTTGAAGTTTAAACTTCTGAAATTTGGCCTATTTTTGTTAACAATGAAGTCCACCCTTAAACTTCGTCCACCCTTCTTAAACGTAAAGTCCACTCTTCCTAAATTTGAACTCCACCCTTCTTAAACTTGGTCCACTCTTCTTAAACCTGAACTCCACCTTTCTTAAAGTTGAAATCTATCCTTCTTAAAATTGAAGTCCACTCTTCTTAAACTTGACGTCTACCCTTCTAAAACCTGGTCCACCTTTCTTAAAATTGAACATCTTTCTTAAACATGAGGTCTATCTTTCTTAAACTTGGTCTACTCTTCTTGAAACTGAACTCCACCCTTCTTAAATTTGGTCCTTTTCTTAAACCTGAACTCCATCTTTCCTAAAATTGAGATCTATTCTTCTTAAAATTGAACCCTACCCTCCTTAAACTTGGCCCACCCTTCTTAAAATTGAACTCCACCTTTCTTAAACTTGAAGTCTACCCTTCTTAAAGTGTTGAGGTTGAGAAACCCTGCTTAAGAGGAACAAGTTTTCAGAGATGATTCGGCCATTTTTCCTTGACGACAACAGTATCGTTGGAAGACCTAAAAAGGCCAGGTAGGTTGAGGAAAATCTACCTCTACAGTTGGTGAGAGTCAACACCAACTGGATGGTACTTAATCGGCCAATCAATCCACCAACCAAACAATTTCCCCCTCCCCTATTCGTGGGATCCGAGAATGGGTGACCCTATGAATTCTGGGAGTTGAAGTCCACCACGTCTGAAATCACCAGATTATAGAATAAGAGTTGGAAGGGACTTTGGAGGCCTTCTAGTCCAACGCTGGAGACCCTATGCTATTTCAGACCAACGCTATCCAATCTCTTCTTAAAATCGGTCGTTCAGTACGAGGAATGGTTTGAAGTTACTTTTTTTCAGTGCTGTTGTAAATTCGTTGTAAACGAATGGTTGTAAATCAAGAACTATCCACCTAAGGAAAACAGTTTATCTTACCGCTCTGGAATTCTTGGCTTCTTTCATCAACTTCCGGGCATAAAGGACTTCTTCCTGGACAGAATCCTGCACGGAGCATGTTCGCAGGACCCGTAATTCCTCCTGAACCCGCACACAAAGCCGGCTCATCATCTAGCGACGGACAGGATAGGAGAATGTTAAATCTCACCACCCTGGACTTGGAAAATCCTCTGATGAAGTCTGTCCCCATGAATATCATCGGAGAACTCGGAGACTTTCGGGCCACCCCGAGCCCCACCCGCTCCTGCGTCCCCCTTGGTCACGTCTGCAAAGGCCCCGTGAGGTTAAGGATGGGCGGGAGAAGGAGGTCCAGGGAGATGGGAACGTTTACTTGCTCGGCGCTATGGGTGACGATTCCTTGGTGGAGACGGAAAGCTTGGTCCTGAGAGATCTTTGAAGAGTGGTTGTTCCGCAGCAGACACCACTGGATCTGAGAAGGGAGGAGAAGGTAGAACAGAACAGAACAGAACAGAACAGAACAGAACAGAATAGAATAGAATAGAATAGAATAGAATAGAATAGAATATATGGAGTGGAGTGGAGTGGAGTGGAGTAGAATAGAATAGAATAGAAATAAGGAATAGAATAGCATAGCATAGCATAGCATAGAATAGAATAGAAATAAGGAATAGAATAGAATAGAATAGAATAGAATAGAATAGAATAGAATAGAATAGAATAGAATAGAATAGAATAGAATAGAAATTAGAACAGAACACAACAGAACAGAGTAATAATGGACAGAATAAAATAGAATACAGAGTAGAGTAGAGTAGAGTAGAATAATAATGGATAGGATAGGGTAGAACAGAGTAGAGTAGAATAGAGTAATAATGGATAGAATAATACAGAATAGAGTAGAGTAGAGTAGAATAATAATGAATAGAATAGAATAGAATAGAATAGAATAGAATAGAATAGAAATTAGAACACAACACAACAGAACAGAGTAATAATGGACAGAATAAAATAGAATACAGAGTAGAGTAGAGTAGAGTAGAGTAGAATAATAATGGACAGGATAGGGTAGAATAGAGTAGAGTAGAATAATAATGAATAGAATAGAATAGAACAGAATAGAATAGAATAGAAATTAGAACAGAACACAACAGAACAGAGTAATAATGGACAGAATAAAATAGAATACAGAGTAGAGTAATAATGGATAGAATAAAATAGAATACAGAATAGAGTAGAGTAGAATAATAATGAATAGAATAGAATAGAATAGAATAGAATAGAATTATAGAATAGAATAGGAGTTGGAAGGGACCATGGAGGTCATCTAGTCCAACCCCCTGCTCAGGCAGGAAACCCTATATACCATTCCAGACAGATGGCTCTCCAGTCTCTTCTTAAAAGCCTCCAGTATTGGAGCATTCACCACTTCTGGAGGCAGGTGGCTCCACTGGTTAATTATTTAATAATGCCAGATCACTGGGCGTGGGCTCACCTTTTGCCAGATCTCGTCCGTCCTGTCGGGGGCGTTGCGGTAGGCTGTGGTGATGTCACTCATGGGCAAAGCCATAAACTTGAGCGTGTAGTTGCTGAAAAAGAACCCAGTCTGAAAAATCTGTCCCAAAGATGGAGGTTTTTAAGAAAAGACTGGACAGCCATCTATCTGACATGGTATATAGGGTCTCCTGCTTGAACAGGGGGTTGGGCTAGAAGACCTCCAAGGTCCCTTCCAGCTGTATTCTGATCAATTGATTCTCTCTCTCCAGGTGGACCTTCCTGCTCACTCACTTCTCCAAGGCCCGGGCAATGTCCTGGAAGCCTTGGGCGGTGGTCCCGTTCCTGTCCCAAGAAATGCTCCTACAAAGGAGAAAGACAGTCTGGTTTAGTGGTGACCCTTTGAGAGCGGAATGCAATGAGATTTCATTTTAATGTAGGCCGATTCAAAGTGACAATAAAGTTGGTCTATTCTGTTCTGTTCTATTCCATTCCATATATTGTTCTGTTCTGTTCTGTTCTACTCTGGTCTGTTCCATTCCATTCTATTCTATTCCCATTCCATTCTTATTACTTATTCTATTCTATTCTATTCTATTCTATTCTATTCTATTCTATTCCCATTCCATTCTTATTTCTTATTCTATTCTATTCTATTCTATTCTATTCTATTCTATTCTATTCTATTCTATTCTATTCTATTCTATTCTATTCTACTTTACTCTATTCTATTCCCATTCCATTCTTATTTCTAATTCTATTCTATTCTATTCCATTCCATTCCATTCCATATTTTCTCTATTCTCTTCTCTTCTCTTCTCTTCCATTCCATTCCATGCCTCAGTTGTGTCCTCTCGTCACCAGCCTCCATCTTTGGGGCTTCCGTCCACGGGCATTGACCTAACTCTCTGAAGTTCTCCGGGTCTTCTGACCTACCTCAGCGTGGTGTTGATCTGCAGAGCTTTGGACAACATCTTGGCCCCGAGATCTTCCATGCTGTTCCCGCTCAGGTCCACTTTGGTTAAGCAAGTGTTGCTCCCCAGAGCATTGATCAGGATGCTGCAGCGGCTTTTCAGCCGGGAATCGGCCACCGAGAAAGACTGTAAGGACTTTTTTTGGGGGGGGGGAGAGAGAGAGAGCGGAGGAGGAGAAGAGAAGGGGGGAGGCTAAGCAGCCAATCTGAATACCCTAAAAAACAACAACCAGATTCTACCCCTTCCCTTCACCCCAGAGACAATCATCACCAGAACCGCCTTCAATTGTTTGCTAGGAACAATTCAGAAGCCTTGTAAGTGCCATATTTCCTCGAAAATAAGACCCAACTGAAAATAAGCCCTATCATGATATAATAATAATAATAATAATAATAATAATAATAATAATAATGGGTTACAGGACTCAGGACTGTTGGCTGAGCAACCAGGGCCAGCAGCTGCAGAACTACTGGAAGAAAAGGTGTTTACCCGTCGCAGATACACAGTGATGGAAAACAAAGAAATAATGATCTGTTACTACAGATCAAGTCCAACAAGACGAGGATATCTAAAACGAATGCACCAATTCTGGAAAGAACAACATCCAGAATCAGAAATAACAGAACAGAGACGAGCAGATCAACGCCGATTTATAACACGAAATAAAATATTCACAGAAACAGAATTGGACGAACTGCAAAGGTTTACCCAGGGCAAAGAAATCAAAGCCTTACCAGAAGTAATTCAGAATGTAGAGGCAAACCAGGGGGAGTTGGCAGTGAAAGAATCCAGTAGAGATATACAACTGTTCTCATTTGGAAACCAGGCACCTCTTCCTCAGGAAGAACAAAACCCTCTAACTAAAGAAATAAAAGAATTGAAACCAAGAATAACTGAGCATCTAGAACAGCACAAAAACAACAGAATAAGGCTACCTGCATTGAAGCTTGTTCCAAAGAAACAGCTAGCACAAGCATTAAAAGATGCAAATATGCAATATCAAGTATAAGCACCAATTCATTGCAAGAAACAAACCAACTAATGTACAGCACGCTGCAGTTATAACAGAATACCTGGGATGCAAAATCAACAAAAAGAAAAACAAACAAACAGTGCACCAGAAAAATGGAAGGTTAGACTAGAAAATAAGATCAGCAAGTTAAGATCACATGCAAGCAAGCTAGAACAGATGAAAGAAAAGAAGCTGAAGAACAAGAAGACCAAAGAATACCTAATCAAGAAATACCACTTAGAAACAAGGAAGATCAAGGAAGCACTGGAAATAATCAAATAACAGCTATAGCCAGGAAAATCAGTAGATATGAAGCTCGAATTGCAAACTATAGGCAGAACCTCCAATTTCAATCCAATCAGAAACTCTACCAATCCCAATGGAGAAACTGCAAGAATCAGTCAGTACCTGACAAGGAAGAAACAGTGCAGTTCTGGAAGCAGATATTAACCCAAAGAAATACAACAAGGATGCGGCTTGGTTAAAAGAGGTGGATGCAAATAAAACAGAAGTTGAAATGAAAGAACTAGTAATAACAACAAAAATGGTAGAAAAAAGAGCAAAGAAAATCAAAAATTGGTCAGCACCAGGTGAAGATGAACTGCATGGGTTTTGGTTGAAACATCTAACTGTTATACACCCACTCATTGCCAAGCAGTTCAACAATATACTACAAGGAGGAGAAATTGAAAAGTGGCTAACAACTGGGAAAACCTACCTAATAATGAAAAATCCAGCAAAAGGGGCAACACCAGGTAACTACAGGCCAATTACCTGCTTACCAACAACTTTCAAATTACTAACTGGTGTAGTAGCTGATGCAGTGCAACAGCATCTAGTTGAAAACAATCTCTTTCCACCTGAGCAGAAAGGAAACCGCCCCAATAGCAGAGGAACAAAAGATCAACTCCTAATAGACAAAATGATCTTGGAAAACTGCAAGAGAAGGAAGACCAACCTGAATGTGGCATGGATTGACTACAAAAAGGCATTTGACTCTCTGCCACATGATTGGATAATAAGTGCCTAGAAATAACAGGAGTCAGTAGAAACATCAGAAAATTTGTGCAAAGATCGATGGCACAATGGAAAACACAGTTGCAGATCAATGGTGAAGGCTGGGAGAGGTTAATATCAAGAGAGGAATATTTCAAGGAGATTCATTATCACCATTACTATTTGTTATTGAGTCAACAATACTGAATAACTCAGGACATGGCTATCAAACATCAAAAACATCTGCCAGACTATCCCACCTCCTTTATATGGATGATCTGAAGCTGTATGGAAAAACATCATCTGAAATAGAATCGCTGTCAACACTGTCCGTATATATAGCCAAGATATTGTAAGTTTGGCTTGGACAAATGTGCCACACTTACTATCAAACAAGGTGAAAACTGAAGGAATCAAGATGCCCCACGAAAATAACATTAAGAGTCTGGATGAGGAAGAATACTACAAATACTTGGGTATCCTTCAAGCTGACAACATCAAGCACACTGATCAAGAAAAAGATTAGAGGTGAATACATCAAGAGAGTGAAGAAGATCTTAAAGTCCAAACTCAATGGAGGAAATACCATAAAGGCAATCAACACCTGGGCAATCCAGTCATTAGGTACACCGGGACTCAATCGAACTAAAAGCCAGACCAGAAAAATAATGACAATGAATCATGCCCTTCATACGCAGTGACATTGATAGACTTTATCTACCAAGGCAAATAGGGGGGAATGCTACAAGTACATCAGATGGTTGAAGAAGAAAAAATGGCTTTGGAAGAATATCTGAAGAACAATGATGAAGATGCACTGAAATTAGTATATCAGAAGGCTTACTAACTACTGGAGAGACCAAACTGGCCTACAAGGACCAAATGAAGAACAGAATAGAGGCATGGGAAGACAAAGCACTACATGGCCAATACATGAAAAAAATAGCTGGAAAGCAGATAACAATACCTGGCAATGGCTAAGAGCAGGAAAATTGAAGAAAGAGACCGAGGGACTAATTCTGGCTGCACAAGACCAAGCCTTAAGGACAAATGCATACAAAGTCAAAATTGAGAAGACAGCAACAGACAGTAAGTGCCGCCTATGCAAAGAAGCTGAAGAAACAGTGGACCACTTGGTAAGCTGTTGCAAGAAGATTGAGATTACAAGCAGCGGCATGACAAAGTAGCAACAATGGTGCATTGGAAGATCTGCAAAAAATATCATTTGCCTGTAAGCAAAAACTGGGATCATAAAATAGAGAAAGTCATAGAAAATGATAAAATTAAACTGCTCTGGGACTTCAGAATTCAAACAGACAAGCACCTGCAACATAACACCCCAGACTTAACAATTGTCGATAAGAAAGACAAAAAAGTCTGGATAGTGGATGTGGCAGTGCCTGGAGATAGCAGAATTGGAGAAGATAACAAAATACAAAGACCTACAAATAAAATAGAAAGACTGTGGCAAAAGCAAGCAAGGGTAGTACCAATAGTCATAGGCTCCTTGGGTGCAATCCCAAAACAACTGGAGCACCACTTGAACACCATTGCATTGACAAATTCGCTATTAGTCAATTGCAAAAGGCGGCCTTATAGGAACTGCTTCCATCCTGCGACGATATCTGTAATACCATCAAACATCCACATCTGCCTATCCCAGGTCCTGGGTAAGGACTCGATAGGTAGACAAAATGCCAAATCCAGTCTGAACATCTGGCTGACTGTGCGAATAATAATAATCGATAAGAAAGACAAAAAAGTCTGGATAGTGGACGTGGCAGTGCCTGGAGACAGCAGAATAGAAGAGAAAGAACTGGAGAAGATAACAAAATACAAAGACCTACAAATAGAAATAGAAAGACTGTGGCAAAAGCAGGCAAGGGTAGTACCAATAGTGATAGGCTCCTTGGGTGCAATCCCAAAACAACTGGAGCACCACTTGAACACCATTGGCATTGACAAATTCGCTATTAGTCAATTGCAAAAGGCGGCCTTGCTAGGAACTGCTTCCATCCTGCAACGATACCTGTAATACCATCAAACATCCACATCTGCCTATCCCAGGTCCTGGGTAAGGACTCGATAGGTAGACAAAATGCCAAATCCAGTCTGAACATCTGGCTGACTGTGCGATGATCCATAATAATAATAAAAGTTGGAAGGGACCTTGGAGGTCATCTAGTCCAACCCCCTGCTCAGGCAGGAAAGCCTATACCATTTCAGACAAATGGCTGTCCAGTCTCTTCATAAAAACTTCCAGCGTTAGAGCATTCACAACTTCCGGAGGCAGGTTGTTCCACTGGTTAATTTTTCCAGGATGCTCGTAATGTCAGCCCCATCCCAAAAATAAGCCCCAGTTAAGATCGTCAGCCAGACGGACACATTGCAACGCACGACGGACGTATTGAATGATAAAATGCTAATATTCATATCTAATTAAATATAAATAAATGATATTATTGACGTTATTTCTTTGAATAAATGTAGATTATTGCACGTGGGGAAAAAAAATAACTGAAGCATCACTTGAAAATAAGCCCTAATGGGTCTTTTGGCACAAAAAGTAATACATAAGACTCGGTTTTATTTTTGGGGAAATAACGGTAATAGTAATAATCGATAATTCTACAGAAATATGCTTCGCACAGCCAAGAACTTACGCAGTCTTCTTCTTGGATAAACTGCACTATCTTCTGGAGAATTTCTTCCAGAGTCCTGGCATAAAAAGATTTTAAAAATGCACTTATCAACATTACATCATCTTCAATATCCCCGTCTTCTTCCTCCTCATGTTTGGAGCTGGGAACGAATTGCGCTCATTACAAGGCAGTACTCCAGTTACGTCCTGTAACCATGGGAGATGCTGCAATGGTTGTTAAGTGTGAAAATGGTCACAAGTCACGTTTTTCAGTGCTGTTGTAACAGTCACTAAACAAATTGTTTTAAGTCGAGGACTGCTTGTAATACAAGGATGGGACACCACTAGGAAATCCTAGTGAGGTAAACAAGATGGGGACTCACAGTCTGGAGGAACCTTACCCTAAAAAGAACAGGGGTGTGTTTGTTGAAATCACCAGGAAATGAGTTCCCTTTTAGGTGGTTAGTTTTAGCTAATTTTAGTTCCTTGGAAAAAGGAAAAAGAGACCACCAGAAACTCCTAAATATTCTCTCAGAAATTACCGGAAGAGAACATGAATTGCCAGAGATGAAAGAGCATTTAACCCCCTTCTCTTTAGATCAGTGTTCTTCAACCTCAACGACTTTAAGATGTGTGGACTTCAACTCCCAGAATTCCTAGGGGAATTTTGGCTGGGGAATTCTGGGAGTTGAAGTCCAGACATCTTATAAAGTTGCTGAGGTTGTGAAACACTGCTTTAATGGCTGGTTTGTTACAAATTAGATCAGGGGTCTTCAAACATGGCCCTTTTAGGACTTGTGGACTTCAACTCCCAGAATTCAACTCCCAGTCCTAAAAGGGCCACGTTTGAAGACTCTTGCTTGTGGACTTCAACTCCCAGAATTCCTCAGCCAAGGACGCTGACCCCTGCATTAGATCTTAGCATCGCTGGGTGCAGAAAAATGGCGCCTATTCCACGCAAACGCTCACCGGGATTTGACGTTGAAATTCTTTCCGAGCCAGAGATGTTTCAAAGATTTGTTCTTACTCAGCGCTGGGAGCAAGGTGATTAAATCCGTGTCGAAGCCTGAGGGAACGAGAAAATAGCAAACCGATCATGTCGGGAAGAACATCGTTTATTTCCTTGCAGTTTCTTTCTGTTATGTGATTTTTGCCAATGCAAGGAAAGGTAATAAATAATAATAATAATAATAATAATAATAATAATAAGAAGAAGAAGAAGAAGAAGAAGAAGAAGAAGATTCTATTCTATTCTATTCTATTCTATTCTATTCTATTCTATTCTATTCTATTCTATATTTTCTATTCCATTCCATTCCATTCTATTCTATTCTATTCTATTCTATTCTATTCTATTCTATTCTATTCTATTCTATATTTTCTATTCTATTCTATTCTATTCTATAATAATAATAATAACAACAACAACAACAATAATAATAATACAGTTGGAAGGGACCTTGGAGGTCATCTAGTCCAACCCCCTGCTCAGGCAGGAAACCCTATACCATTTCGGACAAATGGCTGTCCAGTCTCTTCTTAAAAACTTCCAGTGTTGGAACATTCAAAGCTTCTGGAGGCAGGTTGTTCCACCGGTTAATTGTTCTCACTGTCAGGAAGTTTCTCCTTAGATCTAGGTTGATTCCATTCCATTCCATTCCATTCTTATTTCTTATTCTATTCTGTTCTGTTCTATTTGATGCATGCCTCACTTAAGGACTGTGCCACTTAATACAGGCAAGTCCTCGACTTACAACAGTTTCATTTAGTGACTATTTGAAGTCACAACGGCATTGGAAAAAAAAAGGACTTGGGCCCATTTTTCAAAACTCGGACGCTTGACAACTAGTGTGAATTGTGTCCCGGGGGGGAGTCAGGCGATCTCCTTTGGTGACATTCCGACAAGCAAAGTCAACGGGGAAGCCGGACTAACTGAACAACTGTGGCGACTCACTTAACAACCGTTTTTCATACTTACAACCAATTGCAGCATCCCCACGCTTATGACGGTGGTAGTATCTGGGGAGGGTCACGCGATCCCCACCTTCCGACAAGCAAAGCCAACGGGGAAGCCAGATTCACTTAACAACCGCGTGACTTGCTTAACGATGATGACACGAAAGGGCGTAAAACGGGGCAAAAACTCACTTAACAACTGCCTCACTTAGCGGCAGAAAATTCGGGCTCCGTTGTGGTCGTAAGTCAAGGACTTACCGGTAAATGAACTGTCCAATTACGAATTTGGTCGTAAGTCGAGGATTCCCTTTAATTTCCCTGCATATTGTAACTAGACCAGTGGTTCTCAACCTTTCTAATGCCGTGACCCCATAATACAGTTCCCCATGTTGTGGTGACCCCCAACCACTTATATATCACCGGGTGCCAGGGGCGTGGCCAAAGAAAAGGGGGGGAAAAATGGCGGACAGCCTTGTTTGGTGACCCCCGTGAAATGGTCGTTCGACCCCAAATGGGGTCCCGACCCACAGGTTGAGAACCACTGAACTAGACATTTGGACACTGGACAACGCCGTAATTCTCTGATTCTACCTTTCTTTCCTCAGAACTTACGTCCAAAGCAAATTTCCGACTCACCGTTATCTGAAATATTGAGACTGCTCAAGGCGCTGATCCCGGGCATTTGTTCTTGAAGCACTTGAGCTCCCGGAGAACGTAGCTAGGATAGAAGGACGAAAATAAAAGAGGATTTATTTATTTACCGTACGGCACATTCATATCCTATTTCAGTTAAAAAAAAAAAAAGGAACTCAGGGTTAAAGGACCAGATGCAGATAGAATGTAAAACCGGAAACCTTAACAGGAAAATTACAAACCGATATTGGTTTTTGCTGTGGTGGTTAAACAAATCAAGCTGGCCAGAGTCACTTTGGCTCAGGAAATGAGTGGCATATAAACTTCCTTCCTTCCTTCCTTCCTTCCTTCCTTCCTTCCTTCCTTCCTTCCTTCCTTCCTTCCTTCCTTCCTTCCTCCCTCCCTTCTCTCCTTCCTTTCCTCCCTTCCTTCTTTCCTCCCTCCCTCTCTCCCTTCCTTCTTTCCTCCCTCCCTTCCTCCTTCCTTCCTCCCTTCTCTCCTCCCTCCCCCTCTCCCTTCCTTCTTCCTTTGTTCCTTCTTTCCTTCCTTCTCTCCTTCCCTCCCTCCCTCCTTCCTCCCTGCTATCCCTCCCTCCCTTCCTCCCTTCTCTCCCTCCCTCCTGCCCTTCTTTCCTCCCTCCCTCCCTCTCTTCCTTCTTTCCTCCCTCCCTCCTTCCTCCCTTCTCTCCTCCCTCCCTCTCTCCCTCGCTTCCTTCCTCCCTCCCTCCCTCCCCCTCCCTTCCTTTGTTCTTTCCTTCCTTCTCTCCCTCCCTCCCTCCTTCCTTCCTCCCTGCTATCCCACCCTCCCTTCTTTCCTCCCTCCCTTCTTTCCTCCCTCCCTCTTTCCTTCCTCCTTCCTTCCTTCCTCCCTGCTGTCCCTCCCTCCCTCCCTTCTTTCCTTCCTTCCACCCTTCTTTCCCTCCCTCCCTTCTTTCCTCCCTCCCTCCTTCCTTTCTTCCTTCTCTCCCTCCCTCACTTCTTTCTTTCCTTTTCTAACTCCCTCCCTCTCCCTCCCTCCCTCCCTTTACTCCCTCCCTCCCTCCCCTCCTTCTTCCTTTGTTCCTTCTTTCTTTCCTTCTCTCTCTCCCTCCCTCCCTTCTTTCCTTTCTTCCTTCTCTCTCTCCCTCCCTCCCTGCCTCCCTCCCTTTCTCCCTTTATCTGTCCAATTGATTGGCCACCCATCTTACAATATTAAAAAAAAAATCAAATGATAGACATGAAATAAGGTAAGTCCTCGACTTACGACCACAACTGAGACCCAAATTTCCATTGCCAAGTGAGACATTTGTCACTAAGTGAGAATTTTGCCCCATTTTACAACCTTACTTGCCTCCAAACTGAGTCCCTGCAGTTGTTAAATTAGTATCACCGTTGTTAAGTGAAACAATGACACTTTTTAAGTGTGGAAAAACTGGTCACAAGTCACTTTTTTCAGTGTCGCTGTAACTTTGAAGGTCACTGAACAAATCGTTGTAAGTCGAGGACTTTACCTGTACTACAATTCATAAATAAATCACGGCGGTCATTAAGTGAGACATCACGTGACCGCAACTTGGGATCTTCCCTGACTGCTTCCCCGCGGTCATTACTTGTGGGAAGCCAGTGGGGAAACTCACAAACGGGAATGACACAACGTCAGGACGCTGCAACTGTCACACGTGTGACGCGGTCGCCACCTGCATATGCGCGATGGCGCTGAAGTGCAAGGATCAGCGGTCAGTTGCTTTCCTCAGCGCCAAACGGCTGCTAAACGAACGGCCGCATCTTGAGGACTAGCCGCATATGCAGACCAATTATATTTGCCCAAAGGAGAGCGGCGAAGGGGCGAAGTCGTTTATTTGAGCGTGGAAGCGCTCAGGGGCTGATCGCGGGACAGATGTGCAAAAAAAAAAAAAAGGTTTACACGCTGGATAATTCCTCACACATCTTAAATTTTACCTCACATCCGCTCAGATCCAGGTGCAGCTCGCTGAGGTGGGTGTTGGCGGACAAACCTTGCATGAGAGACCTGTGGGAAGGGAGCAAACTTGGATTATTGTGGTTTTCAAGGTTTTTGCCATGTACCTTCTCTCTTGAGACTTCGAAAAGGGAAGGACTGAGGCAACAGAGAGGGCCTACCAAACCTCCAGATATTTATAAATGGGATGAGCTTAAAAAGCGACAACACAAACTAACATGTACGGGGTGAAGTTGTTACTCCGTGAGTGCCTGCCCTTAATATATATATTAAAAAAGCCTCTGTTTTCCCCAACAAACACAGGCAACACATGCACACAGAAGGACATGTATCAGAGAGCCAGTTGGCCTAGCGGTTAAGGTAGCAGTCTAGACAGCAGGAGATGGTGAGTTCTAGTCCCGCCTTAAGCATGAAAGGCAGCTGGGTGACTTTGGGCCAATCACCAGGATATGGTGATTTCTAGTCCTGCCTTAGGCATAAAAGCTGGCTGAGTGGGCCAATCACCAGGTGACGGCGAGTTCTAGTCCTGCCTTAGGCATGAAAGCCAGCTGGGTGACTTTGGGCCAATCACTAGGAGACGGTGAGTTCTAGTCCTGCCTTAGGCATGAAAGCCAGCTGGGTGACTTTGGGCCAATCACTAGGTGACGGCGAGTTCTAGTCCTGCCTTAGGCATGAAATCCGGCTGAGAGACTTTGGGCCAATCACCAGGAGACGGCGAGTTCTAGTCCTGCCTTAGGCATGAAAGCCAGCCGGATGACTTTGGGCCAATCACCAGGTGACGGCGAGTTCTAGTTCTACCTTAGCCATGAAATCTGAATGAGAGACTTTGGGCCAATCACCAGGAGACGGTGAGTTCTAGTCCTGCCTTAGGCAGGGTGACTCTGGGCCAATCATCAGGTGACGGCGAGTTCTAGTCCTGCTTTAGCCATGAAATCCGGCTGAGTGACTCTGGACCAATCACCAGGGTGACTCTGGGCCAATCACCAGGTGACGGCGAGTTCTAGTCCTGCTTTAGCCATGAAATCCGGCTGAGTGACTCTGGACCAATCACCAGGAGACGGTGAGTTCTAGTCCCACTTTAGGCCTGAAACTTTGGTTGACTTTGGACCAGTCCCTCTCTCTCAGCCCAACCCACCTCGCAGGGTTGTTAGCTCCTTTTTGTGACTCGACACCCCAATGATATTGCACATTAGATAATCACACCCCCAGTTTTGTTCTAAGCACCGCCCAACGTGGCTCCGTGGCCATGCTTGACACTCACCGCAAGGCTTCTACGGGGACCCTGATGCCGGACAGATTCACACAATTGAGTGAATAGGCACTGCAGAAAAACTGCTTCAGAGAGGGCGGGAATTCTTTTCCCTTCCTGCGGGAGAGAGAGGATTCCTTTTATTTTGGGGGGGGGCAAAAACAGACACCCCCCCCACTCTCCCCTTGCAAAATATTGAAGAAAAAACCAATATTATCCTTACCGGTGGGAAAAGGTGTTGCGTGAAAGATTGAGGTAGCAGAGACGAGGGCAGCAGCCGTGCAGCAACGCACTAAAAAGCTACAGAAAGAGAGAAACCCACACCGAGAGGTGAATTGTGGTCCTGCTGAACGAATCGCCGGCTGCCATCCACCCCGTTAAGTACTCCGTAGCCAATCTGTCCCCGTAGGTGTTGTCTGACGTTCCTAACTGCGTTTATCCCAAACGTGCCTTTTTTTTCAGGAGGCAAGTGGACTGTCTAGTTTTTCTTTGAAGACGTTTCGCTTCTCACCCCAGAAGCTTCTTCAGCTCTGAGTGGATGGTGGGGAATGGAAGAATTTATACTCCTTTGCAGGCAGCTGGTCATTTGCCTTCTTTTAGGGAACCGTTGAGGCCACTTGGAGGTTTATCTGTGTCCTGATGGTCACCTGAGCGTGGCAAATAGGTGTGGAGCTTTCTTGGCTGCAGCATGTTTTCAGCCCTGTGTCCCTTCCCTGTTGAAAACAGGCTCAGGTAAAGATCCCGAGGACACAGAAAAACCTCCAAGTGGCCTCAACGACTCCCTAAAAGAAGACAAATGACCAGTTTTTCTGCCAGCAGTATGAATCCTTCCCTTCCCGATCATTCAGGCAGAACCTGAGGAAGTTTCTGGGATGACAGGCGAAACGTCTTCAGAGAAAAAGAAGAAAGTCCAGTTGTCTCTTGAAAAAAAAAACCTTTGGGACAAGTGAACAAACCTCCAAGCGGCCTCAACAGCTCTCCCAAAGAAAGCAAATCACCAGCTGTCTGCAAGGAGTATAAATCCTTCCATTTCCCCACCCTCCACTCAGAGCTGAAGAAGCTTCTTGGGTGAGAAGTGAAACGTCTTCAGAGAAAAAGAAGAAAGTCCAGCTGCCTCTTAAAAAAGCAACTTTGGGACAACTGAGGACTGAGATAAACCTCCAAGTGGCCTCAACAACCCTCTAAAAGAAGGCAAATGACCAGTTTTTCTGCAAGCAGTATAAATCCTTCCGTTCCCGATCATTCAGTCAGAACCTGAGGAAGCTTCTGGGATGAGAAGCGAAACGTCTTCAGAGAAAAATAAGAAAGTCCAGTTGTTTCCTGAAAAAAGCACCTTTGGGACAACTGAGGACTCAGATAAACCTCCCAGTGGCCTCAACGACTCTCTAAAACACTGGTTCTCAACCTTTTTAATGCCGCGACCCCCAACCAGTCGTAAGTCGAGGACTACTCAACCGGTCGTAAGTCGAGGACTATTCAACTGGTGCAGCACCGTTTGCAGAATGGGACTTTTGGCGGGCTTAGCAGGGCAGAGACAGCCTGGACAATTCCTATTGGCTTTTGAAAGCCAATAGAATTAGACTCTATTTAAGAGAGTCTATTCTATTGGCTTTCAAAAGCCAACAGAATAAAAGGGAGTAGCACAGCTAAGGAAAAGGGGGGAAAAAATGGTGGACTGCGTTGTTTGGCGACCCCCGTGAAATGGTCATTTGATCCCAAATGGGGTCCCGACCCACAGGTTGAGAACCACTGCTCTAAAAGAAGGCAAATGACCAGTTTTTCTGCAAGCAGTATAAATCCTTCCTTCCCAATCATTCAGTCAGAACCTGAGGAAGCTTCTGGGATGAGAAGCGAAACATCTTCAGAGAAAAATAAGAAAGTCCAGTTGCTTCCTGAAAAAAGCACCTTTGGGACAACTGAGGACTCCGATAAACCTCCCAGTGGCCTCAACGACTCTCTAAAAGGAGGCAAATGACCAGTTTTTCTGCAAGCAGTATAAACCCTTCCGTTCCCGATCATTCAATCAGAACCTGAGGAAACTTCTGGGATGAGAAGCGAAACGTCTTCGAAGAAAAACAAGGAAGTCCAGTTGCCTCGTGAAAAAAGTTGTTTTGGGACAACCCTGACCTGGAGGGCAGAGAAACTCCGTGGACACTTACTGCGTCTACCGCACAGTCCGTGGAGGAGAGGTCCAGGTGTATCAGTGCGTTGGGCTGTGCCAGGAACGAGTAGAAACTCTAGAAGGGAACCAAGAAAGGAAAGGCATCCATAAACCAGGATACAAGTAGTCCTCAACCTATGACCACAATTGAGCCCAAAATTGACGTGGCTGAAGGAGGAATTTGTTCAGCGAGTTTTGCCCCGTTTTACGATGAAGCGAAACCGGCTTCCCGCGCGGACTTTGCTTGACAGACGGTCGCAAAAGGGTTATCACGTGACCCCAGGACGCTGCGACCGTCATAAATAGGAGTCGGTAAGTGTCTGAATTTTGATCACCTGACTCTGGGGAGGCCGTAAGGCGCGTAAGTGTGGAAAACGGTCGTACGTCACTTTTTTCAGTGCGGTTGTAACTTTGAATGGTCACTAAATGGATCGTAAGGATCAGCTGTACTTCTACCATGTGGGGTTTTTTTTTTATTTACTTGTCTAATGCTGGATTTCCTCACGTTGGAACTCTCCAGATTCTGGAAATCTGGGGAGATTATAATATTATAATATTGGGTTCCCCCCCCCTTCCAAACATGGAATCCTCATCTGGAATGGGGTTTTCTGGACAATGCTGTGATCTGACTCCCCAACGTCTTGATAATAGAATAATCATGTTGGAAGGGACCTTGGAGGTCTTCTAGTCCAACCCCCTGCTCAGGAAGGAGGCCCTATCCCACTTCAGACAAACGGCTGTCCAATATCTTCTTAAAGAGGAGGAGGAGGAGGAGGAGGAGGAGAATAACAGCTGGAAGGGACCTTAAAGGTCTTCTAGTCTAATCCCCTGCTCAGGCAGGAAATCCTAGACCAGGGGTAGGCAACCGTGGCTCTTTTATGACTAGTGGACTTCAACTCCCAGAATTCCTGAGCCAGCCATGCTGAGGGGGAAGGGAGGGGTTTCCATGCTGAGTTGTGCTGGCTCAGGAATTCTGGGAGTTGAAGCCCACGAGTCATGAAGGGGCCAAAGTTTCCATCATGCTGGCTGAGGAATTCTGGGAGTTGAAGTCCACGAGTCATGAAGGGGCCAAAGTTTCCCTCATGCTGGCTGAGGAATTCTGGGAGTTGAAGTCCACGAGTCATGAAGGGGCCAAAGTTTCCCTCATGCTGGCTGAGGAATTCTGGGAGTTGAAGTCCACCAGTCATGAAGGGGCCAAAGTTTCCCTCATGCTGGCTCGGGAATTCTGGGAGTTGAAGTCCACCAGTCATAAAAGAGCCAAGGTTGCCTACCCCTGCCCTAGACCATTTCAGACGATAGGATGCCAGTCACTCACGTTTGCCTCGTCAGTGCCCAGAAGGCCCGGGTTTTTGCTTAAGTCAAGATGGCGGAGAGAACTGGTGAACGCTGGGTTGGCACTGAAGGTCTGGCACAAAACGGCAAGTCCTGAGGAAGGAAGCGGAGGATACTCTGGGTCTTGACTGTTTAAAGCCAACTTCCTTAACAGGGGTGGGAAGACTTCCGTTCCCAGAATTCCCTGCGATGGCTCTGCTGACTGAGGGATCCTGGGAGTTGAAGTCTAGTGGACACCTCTGAGCCTTTGTGGAGAATTAGCCTGGAGTAGTGTTTTTCCACCTTGGCAGCCTGAAGATGGGTGGACTTCAACTCCCAGAATTCCCCAGCCCAAACAGGAATTCTGGGAGTTGAGGCCTACCCAGCATCAAGTTGCCAAAGTTGAGAAATACTGCTCTGGAATAGAAAATGGACTGAAATCCCCAAACTGCCATGAATCCATGTTTTATCAATTTATATATGATGCTTCTGTTAGCCACTCAGTCATCCATATATAAACGTATAAATAAAAGTAGTGAATTCCTTCTTCCCCCTTCTCCCTCCCTCCCTTTTTCCTTCCTTCCTTCCTTCCTTTTCTTCTGCCTTCCTTTCTCCCTTTTCCCATCTCCTTCCTTTCTTTTTCCATCTTCTCCCTCCCTCCTTCCCTCCCTCCCTTTCTTTTCCTCCCTTCCTTCCCCCCACCCTCCTTCCCTTCCTTTCTTCCTTCCTTCCTCCCTCTCTCCTCTCCCTTCCTTTCTCCCTCACTCCCTTTTCCCTTCCTCCCTTCCTTCCTCTCTCCCTCCTTCTCTTCCTTTTCTTTTCTCCCTTCCTCCCTACCTCCCTCTTTCTGTTCCCTTCCTTTTCCTTCCTTCCTCTCTCCCTCCCTCCCTCCATTTTCCCTTCCTTCCTTCCTTTCTTCCTCCTTCCCTCCCTTCTTCCTTTTCTTTCCTTCCTTCCTTCTTCCCTCCCTCCTTCCCTTCCTTTCTTCCTTCCTTCCTCCCTCTCTCCTCTCCCTTCCTTTCTCCCTCCCTACCTTTGCCTCCCTCCCTCCCTCCCTCCCTCTCTCCCTCCTTCCCTTCCTTTTCTTTCCTCCCTTCCTCCCTCCCTCCTTCCCTTCCCTTCCTTTTCCTTCCTCCCTCCCTCCCTCCCTTTTCCCTTCCTTCTTTTCTTTCTTCCTCTTTCCCTCCCTCCTCCCCTCCCTTCTTCCTTGTCTTTCCTTTCCTTCCTTCCTTCCTTCCTTCCTCCCTCCCTCCCTTTTCTCTTCCTTTCTTCCTTCCTTCCTCCCTCTCCTTCTCTCCCTTCCTTTCTCCCTCCCTCCCTTCTTTCCTCTCCCTCCTTCCCTTCCTTTTCTTTCCTCCCTTCCTCCCTCCCTCCCTCCCTCCTTCTCTTCCCTTCCTTTTCCTTCCTTCCTCTCCCTCCCGTTTCCCTTCCTTCCTTTCTTCCTCCTTCCCTCCCTCATCCCTCCTTCCCTCCCTTCTTCCTTTTCTTTCCTTCCTTCCTTCCTCCCTTCCTCCCTCCCTCCCTCCCTTTCCCCTTCCTTCCTTCCTTCCTCCCTCCCTCCCTTTTCCCTTC